>NC_079203.1:38627491-38966491 GCF_026745355.1 Beta vulgaris subsp. vulgaris
GCCACCAAATGCATCTTCATAGGAAGAAAACAATGACAACTTTAATGAAATGTAACTCAATGCAAATGAAGAATTAGTTAGTGAATGATTAAGTGATGATTTTGATGTAGGCATAACAGGGTATGAATGGACATATTCAAAAGATAAACAACAACAACCACCACCACAACAACAAGTTACACAAAAGAGAAGAAGTCATGTCATGGGTAATTCCAATAGAGGTAATGTGGCAGACAAGCTACAACAGCTTGTACAAGAAGATCGATATGACAAGTAAGTTATATCATGGAACACTCAACAATATAGCATCAAATTTCAACACTTCAAGGTGGACAGTGGCAAGAAATAAGAGTGTTGAACAACAATTCCTAAGTAACACAAACATTGATATGAATAACAAGAGAATAGACAGAGTTGAAAGAAAGAGAATTTCATTGGATCCAACACAATTAATAGCAATTCCATTAAGGAAGAAGACAAGTGTAAGAGCAACAACAACAGTCTTAGGAATGCATAGATCCACATTGCATAGGTTGGTTAAAAGGGGTTTAGTAAGCAAGGAAACACATAAATGCCATAAAAGCCCCACCTCACCCCAGCACACAAGGTTGAAGAGTCTTTTGGTGCTTGATTTCCATTATACCAAGCAAAATTCATACAATACCAAAATTCAGCAATATGTACAATGTAGTGCATGTTGATGAGAAATGGTTTTGTATGAGCAAAATCAGTCAAAGGTACTACCTTGCCCCATGTGAAACCACTAGTAGAATAATTGCTTATTGCTGCGGTGGTGTTGTTGCGATTTTACTCATACGCAGCAATATATCATGTAAAAAGAAAAAAGAAATATAAAATAAAGATATTGCTGCGGTTTTGGCCTAAAACCGCAGCAATAGGGTATCAACGGAAAATTTCTTTGAAAGAAATTGAATATTTGATCGGATATATTGCTGCGATTTTTATCAAGAACCGCAGCCATATATAAAAATGATATTAAAAAATAATATTTTAATATATTGCTGCGATTCTTGCCAGAAACTGCAGCAATATCATTTTAAAAATATATAAAACCCATTAGTTAGAGTTTTTTTTTCCTCACTTTCCTCCTCTCAACCTCACACGCCTCTTTAGAGTTTTCTCTCTCTTCCCATCCTCTCTCTTTTCACGCACACAGTTCTCTCTCTTCCTCTCATCCTTTCTGTATCTCTTCGTCGTTCTTCACCGGCCGTTCTTCACAGGCGGCCCACCGGCCTCGACCTCCTTCCAGCTTCGTCGTTCTATTTCTTTTGTTCACTGATTTCTGAGTGAAAGCAACAGCCTCAAATAATGAGCAACCGGCGACGCGACGCGAACAAAGCCAAGCGAACGGAGCGACGCGACGAAGCCGCCAAGCCCACCAGCGTTCGATTAAGAGTGTTTGTCGACCGCAAGCGACACCACTTCACCGCCTCCGACGAGTTTCCTTCTTTTCATAGTGTTCATCGCCGCCTCCGATGAGTGTTCCTTATTTTCATTTTTTTCGTGTTTTTGATTAGTTGGGATTTTTTTCGTGTTTTAGATCTGTTGGGATTTTTTTCGTGTAATTATCTTTTTGTGTAATTTTTTTTTCCATATCTGTTTTTTGTGTAATTTTTTTTTGTAATTCCTCTTTTATTTCTGTTTGTTTAATTTTTTTGGTAATTTCACTAAATCTAGAAATTTTTTGTTATTTCATATAATTTCATATTCTTTCTTTCCGTCTTTTAGTTATTCTTTGGATGGTAAGTCATCGATTCGTTTACCTTTTTGATAATATTTTTTAGAAACTGAAAATTTTCAACTTTGTTGTTGATTATAAAATGTCATTTTATCTTTCGTTCGCTGTGAATTTGGTGAATAGTGGATAGATTAATTTCCTGGTTTTAATATTTCAAAATTGATTGCAAAATACAAAAAAAAAAAAAAAAATAGTTGTACCAGATATATTGTTGCGGTTGTAGGCAACAACCGCAACAATATGCGTATTTTTCATTATTAAATAAACCATATTGCTGCGGTTTTCCATAGAAATCGCAGCAATATCCTTTATTATTCTTATATAAAATACATATATTGCTGCAGTTTTACCAAAAATCGCAGCAATATCTTCCCATATTGCTGCGGTTAAAATCCGCAGCAATATATTATTTACCTATTGCTGCACCTTCAATTGCTGCGCAGCCAAAATCGCCGCAATAGGCCACTTAGTGACCGCAGCAATAAGCATTTATTCTACTAGTGATAGAGTGTTAGGTGAGTGATCAATGAGAGAACCGGATATCCACTCCAAGGCACGGAAACTACGCTTTCCTATTAGTTTAATTTCGCCCCTCTAGGATCACCGGGTTAACACGAAATAACTAATGAGATACAATGGAGAGAAACAATCCACTTAGATGATCTTCTAAGTGAATCAAACAAGAACTTGTGTTTTGTGTTTGTGAAGAACACTCAAGAGAAGATTGCAAGGTTTCTCTTAAGCAAAGCAAGAAGGTTTTGAGAGTATAGAAAATCTGATTTTTTCTTCTAACCCCTCACTCATAGGAATCCCAAGGTTTATATAGGAAGAAATAAACCTTTCATTGACTAGGGAGGTTAATCACATAACCCCCATCTTAATCACATTGACTAGAGAGGTTAATCACATAACCCTTTAATCACTCATCAAAGGTCTTTAATCTACTGATTAAAGGACCTTAAAAGTCATTAAAATGATCAACAAAGCATCACAACGGATATAAAACCGTCGAGGCAACTTTTCGCATTCCAAGGCAGAAGACACGTCGCGACTCGCAAAGAAGCTCGCGAGTCGCGAGGCGCTGGTCGCGACCCGCGACGCCTGTCGCGACTCGCGACGGGCCACTGGTCGCGACTCGCGACGGTTGTCGCGACTCGCGGCCAGTCTTCTGTCTCCCTTGGTTTATCAATGCGTTTTGCCACTTGATGCACTCTAGCCTTTTGCATACTAGACCTCCTCCTCTTCTAGTACATCCCTTATGAGTTCAAACCCATTACCCTATAAATGTTCCAACAATCCTCCTCCCATTTATAGGGTAATGTTGAAAAGTTTTTCAACTTGCTATAAATCGCAAACACACATGTTCATGCATCATGGAAATATCTAACGATTGAATTTCCATTTAGTAAAAGTAATCTTTACAATAATTTAGATCATAATGATAGACAAAGCTTTGAATCATATAACCATTACAAATTATTGAAGTTACTAATACACACAAACATAAACTAGGTTCTTAAAACCTCCGACACCTATGAAGCCTTGGTGTCCATATCCATTCATAAGCATTCCAAGTCAAGCCTTAGACTTGATGAAGCGGCCAAACTTCTAGCTTACATAGGTAAATCTTTCCGACATGCTCCTACAATTGAGCACCTTATCAAAGATTTATTAAGAATAAAATTCAACCTCTTTATCATTGTAGCAACAAGCACTAACCTCGGGATGTATTAAACAAGTGCTCCCAACCTCTTAGAGAAGTACTATCCTCCTTGAATTTGAGATCTAACGTTGTATTAGACATCAAATAGAGTTTTCCTTCACCATAGGTTGATCAATAGGCTTAAGACCCATCCCTTTGTTCATTTTGTTCACTAGTTCCCTTGACAACGGTTTTGTAAACGTATCCGCCAAGTTCAAACTAGACCGAACAAAATTAATAGTTATACAACTATTCCTTATCATTTCCCGCACATAGCTATGTCTAACTCCAATGTGCCTTGACTTGCCATTGTAGACTTCACTATATGCTTTAGCTATGGTTGATGCACTATCACAATGGATAGCAAGAGGTGACATTGGTTTCACCCATAAGTCCACCTCACTCAACACATTCCTTAGCCATTCCGCTTTCTTGGCAACAAGAAGCCAAAGCAATGAATTCCGATGCCATAGTGGAATCCGTTATACATGTTTGCTTCTTGGAAGCCCATGAAATGGCACCTCCTCCAAGAAGAAACACCCAACCACTAGTGGATGAATAATCTTCCTTATTCGAAATCCAACTAGCATCCGAGTAACCTTCTAAGATAGAAGGTTCTCTATTGTATGTTATGACATAATCCAAGGTCTTATTCAAGTACCTTAACACTCTTCTCAATGCTTGCCAATGCAACATACTAGGATTACTAGTATACCTACTGAGCTTGCCAATAGCAAAGGCTATATCCGGCCGAGTGCTAGTCATAGCATACATCAAGCTTCCAATTAAGCTTGCATACTCCAATTGTGAAATTGGAGTACCACTACTCGGAACCAAGTGAATACTAGGATCCATAGGAGTAGCAAAATGAGTCGAATTTGACTCATTATACCTCTTGACCACTTTCTCAATATAATGAGATTGTGATAAAGAAAACGACCCTTTCCCTCTTATTATTCTAATACCAGAATAACATCCGCTTCACCCAAATCTTTCATGAGAAGCTAGAGGAAAGGAAGACTTTGGTCTTTTCCACTTGTTCCAAATCAGTCCCAAAAATAAGCATATCATCAACATATAAGCAAATTATAACTCCTTTACCGTTATTATCAAATTTGCTATATACACACTTATCGGACTGATTTATTTTGAACCCACTAGACAACACAACTTCATCAAATTTTTGATGCCATTGCTTAGGTGCTTGTTTAAGACCATACAAAGATCTAACTAATTTGCAAACTTTAGTTTCTTGACCTTTAACCACAAACCCTTCAGGTTGATTCATGTACACTTCCTCCTCCAATTCACCATTAAGAAAAGCAGTTTTTAATAGGATTTACGATGCGGAAATACAAACAATTTGTACAAAACCTATTCCCAAGAACACCCTAAAATACTATAATGAATCTACAGGAGGGAGTTAAGTTATTATACCTTTGAAAAGTGCCTCGTTGATGTTTAAGAACGTCAATTGAAGTTCCTCTACAATGGTCCACCACCACAAGTTGACTATACCTAGGTTTACTAGAACCCAAAAACAAACCCTTATGTTTTATATGAACTTTTCTATCTTGTGAGAAACCTTTTGCTCACATACCAAAACTCACGACAACTTTGTAATAATATGAATGATATAGTCAAACTAATCTGCCTATTTATTGTGCTTTGTATGCATATATATATGGAAGGACTTGATTTCCTTTCAATTGAGAGGATATCAATCCATTATTTGATTGACTTTCTCAATCAATTAATATTGATATCAATCAATTATCCTATGATTGATATTGATCCAAATATAACAAGATATTACTCATAACTTATTATGGACAAAAACATATTGGTATTATTGTATAATATTAATCTTAAAAAGACTAACTAATCAACAATGTAGTTTATGTGTGACCCTGTAGGTCCAATATAGTTTAGTAGTAAATATTAATCGTTTATTAATATTACAAGCCAAGATTGGCTCCTAGCAAAGCATCATGACTACCCAAACTATATGGGATATAATTAATAATTTATAACTTTTGAGTTATGCACTTGATCATAGGACATACTCCAACAATCTCCCACTTGTCCTAGAGCAAGTGGTGCTTTATAATCCCTTTGTCTCTTATTGTTATATCTGAACATAAGGTAAGAAAACTTGTCATCCTTATGAAGTCCAAAATATTTCTCAGTCTCCAAGTTCAACTGTCAAACGAATGATTGAATCACAATCCATTCGAGCACGGCCATGCATTTTACAGTCTAAACTCTCCGAGAGGCCCAAAACAACATTCCTATGTAATAGGAGGACAATTCTTTCTTATTTACCCTCTATCCTTCACACGACTCATTAGCAACATGAACATCGCCTTTATAGTCCTTTTACGGCCCGACGTTTGACAATGCCAAAGTGTACTAGTCATCAATGTAAGGAATCAGTGGTAAACTCAAGTCTGAGGAATCAACACGTTTATATACTTAAGAGAAACTTATGACATTCAGCTCCTAAAGATTTCTCTATGTGGGTCAAATCCAATGTGTATTCACCAATTCACATTAATATAATTGATTAGACTTCCAATGCCCCTATGATCCATGAAACATGATCATCAATCAATCTATAAACTAATCATTATAGGTCATTAATGTACCTACTTAATGACCTGATTAGGGATCAGGTAATCATTTATTTTAGTTCACTTAATAGGGTTCCATAGTTGAGTCATCGTACTCAACATCCTATTTAAAACAACTGATTACTTTGGACATTTGTTTTAATACTAAGCCAAATTTAAACAAACATATATTTATATAAAAATAAAAATAAACATAAACCTTTTATTTCAATAATGAAATGCGTTCAATATTAAAAAACTAATAGATCATTCTCCAATGTTCCTAATTCCCATAGCTGAAATATGAGTCTCATGTTTCTGCTGAGAAAGTGGCTTAGTAAGCGGATCTGCAACATTGCTATCCGTATGAACTTTACATATCCTAACATCTCCTCGATCAACTATTTCACGAATCAGATGAAATCTCCTGAGTACATGTTTGGATTTTTGGTGTGATCTTGGTTCTTTTGCTTGTGCTATAGCTCCAGTGTATCACAATAAACATCCAAAGCACTAGCAATACTCGGAACCACTCCTAGTTCAGAAATGAACTTCTTAATCCAGACAGCTTCTTTTGCTGCTTCTGATGCAGCAATATACTCAGCTTCAGTTGTAGAATCTGCTATGGTGCTCTGTTTGGAACTTTTCCAACTCACCGCTCCTCCATTTAAACAAAATATGAATCCCGACTGCGATCGAAATCATCCTTATCTGTTTGGAAACTAGCATCAGTATAACCTTTTATACTTAGCTTATCCTCTCCTCCATAAACTAAGAATTTTTCTTTAGTCCTGTTAAGGTACTTTAGAATATTCTTCACAGCAGTCCAATGGTCATCACCTGGATTTGCTTGGTATCTACTGGTCATGCTCAAAGCATAGGAAACATCTGGTCTAGTACATATCATGGCATACATGAGGATCCAATAGCTGACGCATATGGGATCTTGCTCATGCGGTCTTTCTCATCAGTTGTCGAAGGACACTGAGTCTTGCTCAGACTTATGCCATGAGACATGGGTAGAAAACCTCTTTTACAACCTTTCATATTGAACCTAGTCAGAACCTTATTAATATAAGTTTCTTGACTTAGTCCAATCATTCTTTTAGATCTATCTCTATAGATCTTAATGCCTAGTATGTATTGAGCCTCACCAAGATCTTTCATTGAGAAACACTTTCCAAGCCATATCTTTACAGACTCTAACATGGAAATGTCATTTCCAATCAGAAGTATGTCATCTACATACAAGACCAAGAAAACAATCTTACTCCCACTAACTTTCTTGTAAACACAAGATTCCTCTTCATTTTTAGAAAAGCAAAACCTTTGATTGACTCGTCAAATCGGAGGTTCCAACTCCTTGATGCTTGCTTTAATCCATAAATGGACTTTTGAAGCTTGCATACCTTCTTAGGTGCATTAGGATCAATAAAACCCTCTGGTTGTGTCATGTACACTTCTTCTTCCAAAAAACCATTTAGGAAAGCGGTTTTAACATCCATTTGCCATATTTCATAGTCATAATATGAGGCAATTGCTAGAAGTATCCGAATAGATTTCAGCATAGCTACTGGTGAAAAGGTTTCATCATAGTCTATACCATGAATTTGTTTGAAACCTTGTGCCACCAGCCTAGCTTTATGGATATTACATTTCCATCCATGTCAGTTTTCAACTTGAAAACCCATTTGCATCCAATAGGTTTAACCCATCGGGCAAATCAACCAAGTTCCAAACTTGATTTTCATACATGGAATCCATTTCGGATTTCATGGCTTTTGACCATAAGTCGGAATCTGAACTAGCCATAGCTGCTTTGTAGGTAGTAGGCTCATTGTTTTCTAAAAGCAATATTTCTTTATTATCAGACATGAGAAATCCATATCTCTCAGGTGCTGAAATTTTCCTAGTAGACCTACGAGGGGCGGGTGCCACAGAGGTAGATTCCTCAACAGGTTTGTGGAGTCTTATCAGTTTCCACAATAACTTGTGGATGCTCCTGATATTGTGGCTCATTTTCAGCTCGAATTTCCTCGAGGTGAATATTTCTCCCACTTGAATTTCTAGAAAGATGTTCTCTTTCGAGAAAGACACCAGTTCGAGCCACAAACACTTTGTTCTCAGTTTTATTATAGAAGTAATACCCCTTTGTTTCCTTTGGATAACCCACAAAGTAACATTTGTCAGATTTAGGTGCAAGTTTGTCAGATTGTAAACGTTTTACATAAACTTCGCATCCCCAAATTTTAAGAAAAGACATAGTTGGATTTTTCCAGCCCATAACTCATATGGAGTCTTTTCAACAGCTTTGGTTGGAGTTCTGTTTAAGATTAGTGCGGCAGTTTCCAAGGCATGACCCCAGATGATATCGGAAGATCGGCCTGACTCATCATTGATCGAACCATATCTAATAGAGTTCGATTTCTCCTTTCGGACACACCATTCCATTGTGGTGTTCCTGGAGGAGTTAGTTGGGAAAGAATTCCACAACTTTTGAGATGGTCATCAAACTCTTGGCTTAAATACTCACCACCTCGATCAGATCTAAGGGCTTTTATTGTCTTGCCAAGCTGATTTTGTACTTCCATTTGAAATTCTTTAAACCTTTCAAAAGCTTCAGATTTATGCCTCATAAGGTAGATATACCCATATCTACTGAAGTCATCTGTGAATGTTATGAAGTACTGATAATTGCCTCTAGCATTTGTACTCATTGGTCCACAAACATCAGAATGTATGAGACCTAATAAGTCATTTGCTCTTTCACTTACACCAGTGAATGGAGCTTTTGTCATTTTTCCAAGTAAGCAAGATTCGCATGTATCATATGATTCGAAATCAAATGATTCCAAAAGTCCTTCCTTTTGAAGTTTTTGGATACGTCTCTCATTTATGTGGCCAAGACGACAATGCCAAAGGTAAGTTTTATTTGAATCATTTGATTTGGCCTTTTTAGTATCAATGTTATAAACTTGTTTTTCTAAATCTAGTAAATAGAGCCCATTAAATAAGTGAGCACTACCATAAAACATTCCATCCTTTTGAAAAGAAAGACATTTATTCTTAATCTCAAAAGTAAACCCTTCTGTATCCAAACAAGAAACAGAAACAATGTTTTTAGAAATGGCTGGAACAAAATAACAATTATTCAAATCCAAAACAAGCCCAGAGGGCATTATTAATCTAAAAGTGCATACGGCTAAAGCTGCAACCTTTGCTCCGTTGCCAACACGTAGGTCCACTTCCCCTCGAGCCAAGCTCCTACTTTTCTTTAGTCCCTGCACATTTGTACAAATGTGAGATCCACATCCGGTATCAAATACCCAAGAATTAGAAATAGTGAGATTTACTTCAATAACATGTATACCTGAGGTAGAAGAATCTTGCCATTCTTCTTGTCCTCTAGATACTTAGGACAATTCCTCTTCCAATGACCTGGTTTGTGACAATGAAAGCATTCTTGGTCTGGAGTAGCTCCAGCCATAGTTTTGACAACTTGTTTGCCCTTACCCTTACTTTGTGGGTATTGCTTTTTATTGCCTTTCTTCTTGAAAATCCCTTTCTTTTTCTGAACCATAAGAATATTATCTTAGGTGCAACCTTGATACTTGGTTCAGCAGTCTTGAGCATTCCTAGAAGCTCATTATAGTCTTCTCCAACTCATTCATGTTAAAGTTTAACACGAATTGGTCATACCCCTTATGAAGGGAGTGGAGAGTGATGTCAATTGGTAGCTCATCACCTAAAGTGACACCTAATCGTTCCAGATTCTCAAAATAACCCATCATTTTGAGAACGTGTGGACCACAGGTTCACTTTCTTTGAGACTGCTCTCAAGGATAGCCTTAACCGTTTCATACGCTCAATTCTTGCTGTTTTTGAAACATAGCTCTAAGTGATGAATGATGTCAAAAGCCTCCATATTTTCAAATTGTTTTTGCAATTCAGAATTCATGGATGCTAACATCAAACATGTGACATCAAGATCTAGCTACTGCCGTATCATATGCTTTTCGAGTCTCAGCAGATGCTCGAAGGGTAGGTTCAGCAGGGAGAGGGTTTTCAAGAACATCCAGTTTCATTTCAGACTTAAGAACTATTCTCAAGATGCGATACCAATCCAGAAAATTGTTGCCATTAAGTTTTTCTTTTTCGAGAATAGAGCGAATACCATTAGATGACATAGCGGAGTTTGAATTAGGAGTAACCATCTACAAATGAAAAAGTAAAGTCTTAGGTTTATGATTATAAACAATAACTTCAAATTTTAACCAAGTTAAAACAAGTTAAAGGCTTTTAGTCTAAAAAACGTCCTCAATTAGGCTAAAAGATTCCAAGACCCCAACTCATTTAATCCTAAGCCAGCTTTGGCCGGTCACCTAAGAGATAAATGATTTAGGTAAATAACACTTTATTAGTTATACTCCTATAACTCTTGGTTAATGGGAAATATCGCATGGAAAAACCCATTCCTATACCCCAAAGCCCAAGTCCTAATTGGATACTTTGTTGAATAAAACCTTACATACTTGTAAATTTCTTAAATATACTCTAAAATTCTAAGATAAAAAATAATATCTTGCTTTGGCAAGCCTATTACCAATGATCAAAGACATGAATAGAGGTGTATAAGGGTGGGTATCTAATTTATTCAAAATTAAAAGGAGGACTAAAGTTACTATGTCGGTTCTAAATTTAGTGAACTAATAGAAATTAGAACAAGAGCATAATAACAAAATAAAAGCAATAATTAAATGCATAATTTAAAATGATCCTAGTATGGCCCCTACATCTTAATCTAAACTTGAAGATGCTTCCTTGTATCCACCTTTTGATCTCCATCAAAGCATGATTCTCGAATCATCATACAAGTTATTTGAAATTTAAATAAAATTACAAAAATACAAAACGGCTCACAGTCCGTATTTAAGATACAAAAATACATAAACGGTACGCAGACCGTATTTTCTATCCTAATTTGGGCCATACTAGTCATCTAACATTCAAGCATAAAATTATTCATTCATTCACTTACTTAGAGTAAGTGACCCAGTTTATATTAGACGATTCTAATAAAAAAAATTAGTTAAACTAATCAACAATTTTAATTAGTTCAAAACTAACAAAATATTTAATAGTGTTAGAAATTATACTTGGACTTTATATTATCATGATAATAAAATTGCAACTTTGTCCAAAAACTTTGAGAGTTAAATATTAAACTAATAAACTCCCACTAAGAAATGGATCACCTAACTATTAGGTTCAAAATTTGGATTGAAGAAACTGAGATTAAACATATTTTAAGCCTAAAAACTAAGTGTAAGTAATGATGTCCACACAAGCAAAACAAGCCGAAAATATTTTTTTTTTTTTTAATAAAAAAAAAAACATTCTGCCAAAGATTGTAAAAGTTTTACATATTCTGATCATGTAAACGTTTTACATGTACTGATCATGAAAACATTTTACATATCCTAATCAAGAGATGAGGACTTACACATTCTGCCAAAGATTGTAAACATTCTGCCAAAGACTTTTTTTTTATTATTATTATTTATTTATTTTTTTTAAAAAAAATTTAAAATCCCATTGTCAATAATTAAAATGTGTAATTTTAATTTGAAAAATTAAACAAATTAGACACCCTTGCCTACAAATTTGCATAATTTAAGAAATAAAATATACAAACCTAAAAAAATTGAGTAAGGGATTTCAACCTTTTCTTTTTATTATTGTTAAAATAAATTAAATTTAATAATCATATTATTCAAACAAAAACTTAAAGGACTTATAATCGGAAAAAAAAAATTGTATGAACTATTCATAATAAATTGAAAAGCGAATATTAAATATCATATATTAATATTATTCGAATTTCAATAAAAAAAAAACAAAATAATACGTTGCAATTTCACAAGTCCAAATTTAATACTAACAAGATTAAATAATATGCATCTCAAAGATCAAAATAGCATAAATAGGGAGGCGACTGATACCACTAATAGGATTTACGATGCGGAAATACAAACAATTTGTACAAAACCTATTCCCAAGAACACCTAAAATACTATAATGAATCTACAGGAGGGAGTTAAGTTATTATACCTTTGAAAAGTGCCTCGTTGATGTTTAAGAACGTCAATTGAAGTTCCTCTACAATGGTCCACCACCACAAGTTGACTATACCTAGGTTTACTAGAACCCAAAAACAAACCCTTATGTTTTATATGAACTTTTCTATCTTGTGAGAAACCTTTTGCTCACATACCAAAACTCACGACAACTTTGTAATAATATGAATGATATAGTCAAACTAATCTGCCTATTTATTGTGCTTTGTATGCATATATATATGGAAGGACTTGATTTCCTTTCAATTGAGAGGATATCAATCCATTATTTGATTGACTTTCTCAATCAATTAATATTGATATCAATCAATTATCCTATGATTGATATTGATCCAAATATAACAAGATATTACTCATAACTTATTATGGACAAAAGAACATATTGGTATTATTGTATAATATTAATCTTAAAAAGACTAACTAATCAACAATGTAGTTTATGTGTGACCCTGTAGGTCCAATATAGTTTAGTAGTAAATATTAATCGTTTATTAATATTACAAGCCAAGATTGGCTCCTAGCAAAGCATCATGACTACCCAAACTATATGGGATATAATTAATAATTTATAACTTTTGAGTTATGCACTTGATCATAGGACATACTCCAACAGTTTTTACATCCATTTGGTGAATTACTAGACCATGAATCGCAGCTAATGCTATCAATAGTCTAATAGTAGCTATTCTAGCTACTGGAGCATAAGTATCAAAGTAATCGATACCATATCTTTGCCTAAAACCTTGGACCACTAACCGGGCCTTATGTTTTAGTATGGTTCCATCGATTTTTTTTTCCTTACAAAAATCCATTTACAACCTAGGGGTTTGCAACCGGGAGGTAAATTAGCTAAAATCCAAGTGTGATTACCCATTATAGAATCCATTTCATCATTCACTGCCTCTTTCCAGAAAGCAGAATCATGAGACTTCATAGCCTCATCAAAGGACCTAGGATCCTCCTCCATATTGTAACAATATGAAATTTGAGTCGAAATTGACTCCCTTGACCCTTCAACTAAATATAGTTGAAAATCCGGTCCAAAAGATTTCTCTTTTCTAATTCGTTTACTTTTCCTAATTTCCGGTGTTGTAGTATCATGATCATTTGAAATGTCATCTACAACATTGGAACTAGTACTAGGTATCATGTCCTTTGGTCTTGGAATCGATGAGAATCTAGTCTCATCAAATATTGCATCCCTTGACTCTATCACGGAGTGAATAGAGACAAAGTCATTGGGCTCAATGACATAAAACCTATAGGCTTTGCTATGTACCGCATAGCCTATAAAAATGCAATCAATTCCTTTTTCACCTAAAGTTTTCCTTTTAGGTTCCGTCAATTTGACAATTGCCCTACAACCCCATACCTTAAGGTAATTGAGATTAGGCTTTTTATTACACCAAAGTTCATAAGGGGTAGTCTTATTCCTTTTATTAGGAACTCGATTTAAAATGTAACATGCAGTTAAAATTGCATCACCCCAAAAACCGTCATTAAGACCCGAATTAGAAAGCATAGTGTTAACCATTTCTTTTAGGACCCTATTTTTCCTTTCCGCTATACCATTACTTTGAGGTGAGTATGGGGCGGTTGTTTCATGAATTACACCAATGGAACTAAAATAACTTGGATTATAATATTCACCACCCCTATCCGTTCGAAGTCTTTTAATCTTTTGATTAAGTTGGAGTTCCACTTCGATTTTAAAGGTCTTAAACTTTTCTAGTGCTTCATCTTTAGTAAATAATAAATATATGTAACAAAACCTTGAAAAATCATCAATAAAAGTTACAATATATTTTTTATTTCCTAAAGAAGGTGAACTATGAAAGTCACACAAGTCACTATGCACCAATTCAAGCAATACCGTTTGTCTAGTCACACTAGGATAAGGATTTTTTGTAATTTTATTTAGCACCAAGTGTGACACTTCTCTAACTTTAAATCGAAAGGAGGTATCAACCCCATTTTAGACATGTCATATAATCTACGATAATTCACATGACATAAACGATTGTGCCATAGAGAAGAAACATCAAGCATGTAAATAGAACTAGTACCAATTTTATTATCAATACTAAATTTAAACATTCCATTACAAAAGAAACCTTGTCCAACAAAAATACCACCCTTGGAAAGTACAAATTTATCCGACTCAAAAACAACTTTAAAACCATACTTATTCAAGAGACCTCCTGACACAAGATTCTTCCTAACTTCCGGTACATACACAACATCCCGGAGAGTTAAAGTCTTTCCCGAGGTTAACAACAATTCTACTTGGCCTATTCCTCTAGCCTTTACCGTAGAATCATTCCCCATATACAAGATTGGACCATCATCCAAATCTTTCAAAGACTTGAAGAAATCCTTGTTATTGCACACATGTCTAGAGGCTCCCGAATCTATCCACCAAGAATCATCAACCTGCACACACATAATTTCAGAAATCATAGCAACAAAATGCATTTCTTCAATTACATTAACATGTGCATTGTTACCTTGGTTTTGAACAACACTAGGTTGTGTGTTCTTTGTCTTCTTCTTGTTGTTAGAAGGACAATCCCTCTTAAGATGAGGACCATTGCATATCCAACAAGAGAGGGTCTTCCTCTTCTTGTTTGCAACATTGTTTTTGTTATGGTTGTTGTTGTTGTTGTTGTTGGATTTCTTGGTCTTACTAGACCCACCAACCTCTACCAAATTAACGGTAGATTTAGGAATACTAGGAGTAGTATCCTTAACCCCATCTTGAGCCCGGATCCCCTCTTCAATACGAAGATGAGTTCCTAATTGCTCCATGGACATGTCTTCCTTTTTATGTTTTAAAAGATGTTTTGTATCTTTCCAAGAATTTGGTAATTTGTCAATGATTGAGGCAACCGCAATTGCCTCATCCATCACCATACCATGTGATCTTATTTGGTTCAAAATATGATGAACCTCATGGAATTGCTCCATAATAGGCCGATCATTAGTCATTTTAAAAGAATTAAAATTACTAACAAGGAATTTCTTACTTGAAGCATCTTCCGAAATGTACTTGGCCTCAAGAGCGTCCCAAAGTTCCTTTGCACTCTCCACATTTTGGTAGAGATCAAACAACGGGTCGGTGAGAGAGTTGAGAATATGACCACGACAAATGTAGTCATCATTCTCCCACTTGATCCTCTTCCTAGTAGTCTCAAGAGGCTCTTCCTCTCCATCTTCCGGGAGTGGTGGCATAGGAGTTGATAACACATACACCACATTCAAGGCGGTCAACAAGAAGTGCATCTTCTTTTGCCACCTCCGATAGCCCACCCCCTCAAACTTATCCAACTTTTGGAAGTTCATAGTCATGTCCTTGAGTGATTGAGCCATATCCGAAAGAAAGAAAATTAAACTAATAGATTGTTAGGTGTGATCAATGAGAGAACCGGATATCCACTCCAAGGCACGGAAACTACGCTTTCCTATTAGTTTAATTTCGCCCCTCTAGGATCACCGGGTTAACACGAAATAACTAATGAGATACAATGGAGAGAAACAATCCACTTAGATGATCTTCTAAGTGAATCAACAAGAACTTGTGTTTTGTGTTTGTGAAGAACACTCAAGAGAAGATTGCAAGGTTTCTCTTAAGCAAAGCAAGAAGTTTTGAGAGTATAGAAAATCTGATATTTTTCTTCTAACCCTCACTCATAGGAATCCCAAGGTTTATATAGGAAGAATAAACCTTTCATTGACTAGGGAGGTTAATCACATAACCCCCATCTTAATCACATTGACTAGAGAGGTTAATCACATAACCCCCATTTAATCACTCATCAAAGGTCTTTAATCTACTGATTAAAGGACCTTAAAAGTCATTAAAATGATCAACAAAGCATCACAACGGATATAAAACCGTCGAGGCAACTTTTCGCATTCCAAGGCAGAAGACACGTCGCGACTCGCGAAGAAGCTCGCGAGTCGCGAGGCGCTGGTCGCGACCCGCGACGCCTGTCGCGACTCGCGACGGGCCACTGGTCGCGACTCGCGACGGTTGTCGCGACTCGCGGCCAGTCTTCTGTCTCCCTTGGTTTATCAATGCGTTTTGCCACTTGATGCACTCTAGCCTTTTGCATACTAGACCTCCTCCTCTTCTAGTACATTCCCATATGAGTCCCAAACCCATTACCCTATAAATGTTCCAACATAGAGTCATATAGAAGATGCAAAAGTAAAAGGTTCATAGTTAAAGTCATGTTCATGTGTGCACTAGCAAGACCAATAATATCAATCAATGGAGATGTCCTATTTGATGGGAAGATAGACATTTTTCCTATTTATAAAAGAATTGGCGGCCAAAAGATGGAGTGTAACGGAGATGCATGTGTGGTGGAAACCAAACCATTACTTAACATCACAAAAGAGGTAATATGAGAGAAATTAATCAAACATATACTGCCAGCGAAATTAGAGAAAAATTGCCAGAATTAGGATGCAAGCAAATATGTATTGTCCAAGACCATGCAAGACCACACATATCAGTAGATGATTGTCCTGAATTCATGGTAGAGCAACAAAAGGGGGATTTGACATCAGATTAATCAATCAACCACCACAATCTCCTGATATGAATGTAATTGATCTTGGGTTTTATAATGCTATTCAAACACTCGGTAAGATTGCAGCAAGGAGTGTTAAGCTGTTAGTGAAGGCAGTCTAGAGAGCATATGACAATTATGATCCAAATCTTTGCAATCGCATTTGGTTGACTTTACAACAATGCATGAAAGAGACTCTAATTGTGAGAGGGAACAACAACTACCACAATCCTCATATGGGTAATCAGTCACTAGAAAGGAGAGGGGAGTTACCAACAATAATTACACTCACTCCATAATTAGTGCAAGAAAGTAAAAAGTGGCAGAAGAAGATCATTTACAGGAAACACAGGAGGAAGCAAACCATGCAACAAGTGGGGAATCAGACTCAGACGATGGCATAGGCGTCATATGAAGCATAAAAAATCAGGAAGCTTTTTGTGAATTAAAGTGAAGAACCAAACTTTTGTAAGTAACAACAACCACATATAGGTTAAACTTTTTGTAAATGCACATGAATACATTTTGTATGTTACTTTGCATTTATATAAACATTATATAACAGTTTAAGGTAATTTACTTACACTTATTAGAAATTTACATAGCTTTGTTATTACCTGGTCATGTTAAACTACAAAAAGATAACCAAAAAAATGAATGACAAAAAGAGAAAATCACATTGAATATACAACAACCAATATTACAAATAAAATCAAATTTCTAATTTTATCACTCATACTTAAGGATTATCACAAGTTATCACAAATGGTGTCAAGTTATCACATGCATTCAAATAAGTTCGATCCTCTCAGTGAGTTCCCACTCATCCATTTTACTTATCACGTGCATTTAAACAAGTTCAAATATTGAGAACGATAACATAATTAGCTAGTGGCAATTAGAGGTGATAGGTGTCAAGTTGCCTACTATCCAAGAAAACAATCAAAAGACCTCATTCATCATTGTGGATTAGAATAATCCTCTCATGTACAAATTTTTCAAATATTCATATATAAACATTGGACAAGCTACGTGAGACAATATATAGCACTCAAATGCCTCATCAGTTTGTTACACTCAATCCTGATCAATGAGAATCGAATGACTGCATAATGAAGTGTAATTATTGGATGTTTAATATATCTCATGTCATCATTGAGGTCTACACCAACGCACACATAACAAACAACAGCAAACAGAACATATCATGAGGCATAATTTACAGCAACCAAAGATCAATAACATCGACAAAAATAACATATCAGGAGGCATGATTACAACAACCAAATATGAGTGACAGCAACAAAAACAACATATCATGAGGCATAGTTTACAACAATTAAACATCAATAGCAGAGGCAAGGTTTACATAAACCAAAGAGCAACAACTAACGACCACCAACATCAATCACAGCAACCAAAGATTTCAAGTGTAAGCAACAAAATAACATATCATGAAGTATTATTTACATCAACCAAACATCAATAACAGAGGCATGATTTACATAAACCAAAAGGCAACAACTAACCACAGCAAAGAGCAACAACTAACTACCACCAACATCAATGGCATCAACTAAAGATTCTAAGTACAAACAACAAAAATAACATATCATGAGGCATGATTTACATCAACCAAACATCAATAATAGAGGCATGATTTACATCAACCAAAGAGCAACAACTAACCACCACCAACACCGAGCAACAACTAACCACCATTAACATGAATCACATCAACCAAAGAGCAACAACTAACCACCAACCTCAAGCAACATGAATCACAACCATCTCAACATGGTTTATAGTAACAACTAACAGCCACCAACATGAATAACATCAACAAGAACATGAATAGCATCAACAAGATCATGATTTACAACAACATCAGGTAAAAATAGTAATTAAATGAGACAAACCCTAATCAAATGTAGCAACAACCACCAACATCAATCACAGTAACCAAAGAGCAACATGAAACCACTAACCTCAACCAACATGAATCACGGCAACCACTAACCTCAACCAACATGAATCACAACAATCTCAACACGATTTATAGTAACAACTAACAACCACCAACATGAATAACATCAACAAAACATGAATAACATCAAAGAACATGATTTACAACAAGAACTGGTAAAAATAGTAACGAAATGAAGCAATCCCTAATCAAATGTAGCAACAACCACCAACATCAATCACAGCAACCAAAGAGCACATGAGACTACTAACCTCAACCATGAATACATAACCCTAAACATGAACAAAATCAACTAAAATCATAAGCCTAAACCTGCGACCTAAAACGCAAATAAATTCATGCTTCCAAAAACAAACCCACCGGTAAAACATCAATTAAAAATTGAAAACATAAGATAAAGTTAAGTGTACCCATCTTCGCAACAAAAGCAAGGGAACTTTCAAAGACAATTTATTGACGGCTTTTATACCAGTAAAGGTAAGATCGCTATGAATCGAAACCTTCAAGTGGGAATCACAAAGTTGTTGCATTTTTGTTGCGTTTCTGGACCACAAATCACCAGATATGGTGATTTTTTTAAGGAGCACAGCAAGACCAACAAAAATTCCTAATGTCGAGCTTCTTTTTTGCAACCCTCACCTTTTCTTTCATAATAAAACTCATCAAGCATCCCAAAAAGATGCTTCTTTGAGTTTGGCGTCAATTCATCTATGGAAAAACCCAGTATAACAGGGGGCTAAAACTAAAACGAACCAAAAAAACACGAAATTTCGTTTCAAAATAATTGCAAGAACTCAAAGATTAAAAATCTCATTTTTTGGAGAGATTTGAAGTGTCAAACCTTAGATCTGAGGATTTGAGTAAGAACAAGAGAGAGAAAAGTGAGAGTCAAAGAGTAAGAGTATGGTCAGAGGGGGAGAGAGAAAAAAGAGGTATAAGAGTGATTAGGGTTTTGGAGGGAATAGTTATCTCGGGGGTTGGGTGAGTTAAGGGGGAGTTGGGTCATAAATGGGGTTAGGGGGATTGGGTATTAAATGGGCTTAATTAAGTGAGTGAGTAAAACATGAGTGGTCCATTTTACTATATGTAGTAATTTATGTAAATGTAACAACTAAAAAGAGACATTACTAAATGGTAAGATGTAACAATTAAAACAAGACGGATAGAGTATTTATAGGTGATTCTAACTTTTTACAAAAATAGTCCCAATTATAGGTGAACGCCTATAATTGAGACAAGAATTCAAGCATTTCTATATGGAAAAGAGTACAGGTTTCCTTTTTTTCAGGTTTTTGGGATTAAAGGAAAAATAGGAGTGGAGTTAGAGAGAGAATAGCAGAGGACATATTTGGGAGTTCAAAATTTTTGGATATATGATCCACTTTAAGAAGATGGATTTGATTTGCTTAATTTTTAAGAAATGTTTGAATTTGAAATTATGTTTTGCCAACTGCTATGTGAGAGAAGAAGAAGAGAGAGCTTTAAATTTTGATGCTGGGGTCAGTGGGGTAGTTGTGGTGCGTGGAGGTGTTGGTGAGGAGAAAGAAAGAGAGGATGATAGTCATGGTGGGAAGAAGAGAGATCCATAACAAGGATCGTGCATAATGGTTTTACCTATTATAACAAGTTACTGATCTGTTGGGATAATTTTTGTAAAACATATTTAAAATTATTGAAAATAATAAAAATTGAGACTAAAAATGACAGAATATCCATAATTAAAATTATTGGTGTCAATTTTCTTATAAAATCTATAAAGATACTTTTAAAAAATAGGCTCTTATGAGTTGTAGATTTGTAGTGTCTTGTAGACTTCACTTTATAGAGTTCACAAACGAGTAAGAGATCATAAATGAGCTGATCTATCACTCATATTGACCTAGCTCATCTAGAAGAGTGGAAGATTTTTAACATTACAACTCTATAGCTTGTCCTTTTCGTGTATATATTGTGTGATACTATGTTATGTAGAAAAAAAAAAAAAAAAAGGCCAACAGTTCATGTAAGTCAATCCGAAACTGTATTCCATCCTAGAAAGCTGTCAAAATTAGGCTCCCTTCTTAAATATGATAATTGTGAAACATTGGTCTCAATTTACTGTTCGTGTAACTTAGTATATAATGAAAGATGCAGAATATACAATCAAAAAGATACTCCTATGCTATATTGCTATTCTTATTGTTTTACGATTTTGGGCTTATACATGTCGAACTTGAGTATTATTTTGGTGTCCTTCGTCAACTTCGCACCACGATTTGCTTAGAACATTTATCATATATCTGGATGCATCTATAGTTAATTTTTTGGATTTACTCGCTGTCCAATTGAAATATTTTCAAATGAGTAAATGAGCAAAAATTATATCCAAATGACGGGCGAAATGAATAAAAGTATTTTGTTGATCCCTTTCACTGTTGTTGAAAAAATGTTTCATTTCTCAATTTCATATGGCTCTTCTGGCGCTTAGAGAAGCAGGAGCCACAAATTCTGAATCTTGGTGTAATGCAAATATGCAACCAAATCTCCAACCACTTAATCTTTCATTATCATAAACTTTAGGTACATCAATTAGGAAAAAAGAAATTTCACATGTGAAGCCCCTCCAAGTTTCCCGTGGTGATGTTTGTCCCTCCTTCCTTTATGTTCTTATTTTCGTGTACAAATAATCCATTGGTCAACCCCCATTTGATCCCCATTATTAATATCAGACACCTATGCTCAATATTTTCTTCATTGTGAAGAATGTGTTCACTTTAATCTAGACTAGATTCTAGTTAGCTACAATGTTATCTTGTGAATTTAGTGAGGATATATTAGTAATTTTATTTTATGTGGATTCTTGTTGAACCCCATATATGTTGTGCACATGTGAGTTGATCCACATTGGAAACGAGGAAATAAAGTACCACAATATAAGTTAGAGGAGCTACTCCTGCTATTGTCAATTGATTTTAGTATGGAACCTCCTTCGAACTTGTATATATGTGACCAAACTATCCTCCTTTGTATTGAGTTGCCCATGCCCTATCAAACCTAGAACTCGTTTGGTTGAGCATTGGAATTTCCATTTCCTTGGAAACAAATTAAAGTTTAGTCGAGGAAAGGGCACTACCTTAGGTAGATGGTCTAACCCAGACTTCATATGTATCAATTCATAAACAAAAAATTAGTCAAGATTTGATGTTGTATTTCATTATTAACCTAGAGATTATGCTTTGACTTTTATTAAGATCAGAAAGTGACACTTTCCATCTTATGACATGAGAGAAGGCAAAGGTAAACATAGGACTTACAAGTATTCATCAATGTTTAAACGACTACCCACCTCTAGGTACGTAGGCATAGGCAAGTCTAGATTTTAACTAGTTGTTGTTGCATCAACTAGAAGGGATACACACCTATATAACTAACTTGAGTACTGTTGATCCTCTTATCTATACTCTCCCTAACTAAATACTAATATGAAGACCAATAATAGTGTTGTTTTTTCACTTCGAAATCAACCATCACATGATCACTCTTCCCATGAATTTGAAGGAGTATCAATTGATGAGCAATCTCACATCCCTTTACTCTTACAAAAGCCTTGTGCAAGATCCAAATCATCGATATACGATGAGCTTCGACACTTTCGAATAAGCCTCAAATGGTGTGCCCTTGATCACACAACTTCCCTAGGGAAAACTATATCATATCTCACCTTCTTTATCCTAGCCATAATCATCCCTATCATAACCTCAATCTCCATTAAAATCCCATCTTCTTCTCATTCTAAGAACCCCCTTTCATTCAACAAACTAGTCCAACTCCCTGAATCGAGCTTAGCCTTTATCGGATTCTTCACATTATGTCAATTTTTCAAAGAATACGGCCTTAGGAAGCTCTTGTTTCTTGATGGTCTTAATGATGATTCATTAGATGTTCAACTTGGTTATAAGTGTGAGCTAGATAAAGCTTTTAAGAACCTAGCTTACATTTTACTCCCCTCTTTTATTGTCGAATTTGCGCACAAAATTTTCTTCTTCTCAACCATTGTTGTGTCATTTCCTGTTGTTGGTGTAAGCATTGTACCAATGAATTCGATCATGTTTATATCGGGTATGATATCGTGGGTGTACAGAACAGGCGTGTTTTTGCTTGTTTGTGTTCTGTTTCAGTTAACCTGTGAGCTCCAAATACTTCGGCTCGAGGCCGTAAGGCATATGTTCGAGGGGTTTGGGTCTGAACCTAGTGCTTTCTTTAGGGAGCATCGAAGAATCAGGGATCAACTCTATGTTACTAGCCACAGGTTTCGGTTCTTCATTGCTGGGTGTCTTGTAACCATCACAGTTAGTCAATTGGGTGCTCTTTTGTTGGTTTTGGCCTCTAAATCTGACAAGAATTTCTTTAATTCTGGTGATATTGTGGTAAGTAAACTGAATCTCTACAAATATAATGGCTAGAACTGCTATATTATCATTGTGAATTTGTGATAGTGCATATAAGGGTTAAATTCTAGTAAATACACTCAAAATTACGTGAAAATTTACTGTAAAATGTTGGATGCATTATCTGCATGTTACAATGATAAAGTATTAAAAAAAAAAAGCTTTCAATATACTATTTTGAAATTGACTTTGTTACTTTTATGACAAGAAATCTTCCAACTATAAATGAAATTTAACATGAAATTAAAACCCAAGATAGGGCTAAAAAATTTGGGTCATAATTATGGGACTCACATGTAAACTAGAGTATTGAGATCTTAAGAAAAACCAACGTGCGTGAGTTGTCCAAACTCATGCAAATCTGCCTCACATTTTACTCCTTATTTAGACAATCACACATCTACTCACTTTATTTCTTGGTGCTTGAATTTGAAGGTATGTTCAGCAGTGCAATTGAGTGGATTCTTCTTATGTTTAACGGGGGCAGCAAGAATAACTCATAGAGCTCAACAAATTGTGTCAGTTGCTACAAGGTGGCACATGCATATGACTAGTTGCTGCGATGATGGACTAGATCATCGCAGCAAAGGTGAAACACCAGCAATAGATGCATCATCTCCAGCACCCGACTCTGCCGGCGACATGGCCGATGACAAAGATCAATCCTCATCGCCAGATGTTGCTGTGAAAATCTTGCAGCAGGAACCTCATGCCTTTCAAACTAGACAAGCTTTAGGTAAAGCTTCAAAGTTTTTGACTTCACTTAAAACATGCTTGTTATATCTTTCCATTGTTCACTTTGTGAAGGTATATGAGGTGATCCATGGGCCGGTCCAGGCAGACTGGATAATCAGTGGTGGATCTAGAAATTATATGCAACGGGGTTATTAATCATAAATACCTAAAACGGTAATATTAATGTAGGCCGGGATTTTTTTGTAGTGTTGAGTGGGGTCTCTTCCACTACTAATTAACACTTCTATCTACATTTATACAATAAAAAATAGGTTTTTTCTCCATATTATTTTTCGCCAAGCCCACTCCTACCAACATGCATCCGCCAGTGACAGGATTGGTGGATGATCATCTCCCAAACAATAATTAGGATAGTATTTAGGGGATGGTCTAGGTGAACCACACTACTCGTTAATTAATTACTTCCTCCGTTCTTTTTAATTGCAATGTTTCTTGTATTTGGAAGTTTCGTAGTAATTGCAACATTTCTTTACTTGATAATATTTTCTCTTTGTCTCTCTCTTATCACATGTGTCCCACTTTATTTCTATCTCTCTATTTTTCACATGGGTTTCTTAAAAAAGTGTCGTCAAAGTACGTTGCAATAACATTAGAACAGAGGAAGTAGTAATTAGTCGTGGATCCTTCCAAGATCGAGCCTTCACAAGTCATAAGGCATTTATGTTGTTTGGACTCGCGTATCCATGTTCGACAGAGGTACGTGTCCAAGTGTCCGACTCGGCTATTTTTGGAACATTTTTAATATTTTTGCCCATACTAAAGTGTCCAGAACTCCAGATGTCTTATCCATGTCCGAATGTCGAGGATCTAACATGAATACTTGAGATGAAAGGAAGAGTTTGAGTAATATCGCAAGTCACAATATTTTCTCGGACAATGTTCCTACATTGCGAAATTGAAATCCTGAGATAGTTTTGTGGGGCCTAAGTTTACCAATAAACTATACTTAGGGTCCGTTTGGTTGGAAATATTTTAGGTTTGGAAACGGATTGAGGTAACACACTCCCTTATTTTATGTTTGGTTGGGTTATCCATTTTTTTCACTCCCTTACTAGCCCAATTTTGATTCCCCCATCTTGAAACCCTCCTCACATCACATGAAACAAAAAGTAAGGGAGTCATTAGGCCAATGATTCAATTCCTACATCAAAACAAACAAGTGTCTAAAGTAACACATTCCATTTCCATTCCATCATTTCATCTCATTTCATTCCCTTTCCATTCCTTATTTTGAACCAAACGACCCCTTAGATGATAACATATTGATTGACGATATTTATTTCATTTGGTTGCAGTAACATACTTGCAGCACAACAATGGTGGAATTACAGTGTTCGGATTCGCGCTCGACCGTGGATTGCTTCAAACGTTATTCGCATTTGAGTTGTCACTGGTGTTGTGGATTTTGAGCAAGGTGATTGTACTATCTTGAACGATACAAACTATTCAGTGAGAAATTTCTCAAGTTTCTCCTCGTGTACGAAGACATTAGTCCAGCATTTTGTTCTTGTATATATAATATACTTCTATAGTTCCATGTAATTAATCTGTTTGTTGTGAGACACGTCCCTCCACACAATTGGTAGATGGTGGACTAGTGTCTACTATTAGAATGGTAGACACGGGTCAAAACGCAGTTCAAAAAACATAAAACGCATGAAACTAATGTATATCAGCGGTTCTCCAATGAAAATGTCAAACTAATGTATATCAACTGTACGTTCTCCAATGAACATCGATATAGACGATTCTCCTTTGTTAATATTTATATTTATGTTTCTTAGTTTGTTTATTGCAGATGTTTCTTTGTTCATCGTGTTTTCTTTGTTTGTTCATTAAGTTGAGTGGTTATTCATCAAATATTTCTTCTTACGTTGATCTTTTTTTCCTTGTTGTTCATTGCTGATTTAGATGTTCATTGAGTCTCGTGTGTTGTTATTTTGTTCTTTTGCTTAGTTTGTTCATTGAGGATGTTGTTTTGTTCATTGGGGAATGAGATGTTGTTTTGTTCATTGTGTTAAATGGTGCGCACCATTTATATGGTAAACTCGTGTCTACTCTCTAGTTTGCACACCTTCTAGTAAGGATTATTGAGGATGGACGCAAAATCACTTCGTAAGAGTTAAGAGTAAGACCGAGCATATTGATACTTACGATATACTACATTTGAAGTTCTGACATTTGTCGTCAACCTCGTGTATTGTGAAATATGTTCCTCCACCTTGTACATATAATATAACCTCCGTTTTTTAATGGGTTAATTGGCTAGAACATCATGAACTATGCTTCAAGTGCACTAAGCAGCACAACCTTTAATGGGTGTAGTGCGTAGCATGAACTTTAATACGAGGTGCAAACAATAACATAAATGTGACCGAGCGAGTACGGAGATTCCACCGTAATTATGGAATTTTCATTCTTTTATTATTTCTCCCTATAAACTTTCTCTTTTCCTTTTTTTCCTCTCTCTTCTTTTCTCTCAACGTCCTCTCTATTTCTCCTCCCTCACCCACCTGAAAACCTCCCCTCCCCCACCCTACCCACCAGAACTACCACTTTCCGTTTCCCACCCCGACACCAATCCCCTTCCTTTCCCCTTCCCAGCTCGAAGACCACCCCTACCCGACAAACCCAACTATAATTTTAGATGGTCGAAAGGTTAGATTCTGATATGACTAGTGTGGTGATGATGATGGTGAGGAAGAGTAAGTGGAAAGGGGTGAAAGGGTGGGGTTTTGTGGTGGGCGGGTAGATTTTTCTAGTGGATAAGAGTTGGGGAGGAGGGAGAAAGAGAATTTTTACAGAGGGTTTGTTGGGTATGGGTGGTTTCGACCTTTCGGGGGACTGGGGAATGAAATGGGGTTGGTGTCGAGGGTGGGAAAGGAAATTGGTTGGTGTTGGGGTGGGGAAAGAAAGTGGTAGTTTTTCGTGGATAGGGTGGGGGAAGGAAGGTTTTCCGGTGGGTGGGGAAGGAGGAATACAAAGGATTGAGAGGGATGAAGAAGATAGAGGGAAAAATAAAGGAAAAAAAGAAGAAGAGAGAGGCAACAAAAGGAAGATGAAAAGAAACTAATAAAATAATGAAGATTCTATAACTACGATGGAATCTCCGTGCTCCGGTCACATTTATGCTATTGGTTGCACCTCGTATTAAAGTTCGTGTTATGCACTATATCCGTCAAAGGTTGTGCTGCTCAATATACTTTATGCATAGTTCGTGCTACTCAATATACTTTATGCATAGTTCGTGCTACTCAATATACTCTATGCATAGTTCGTGTTGTTCTAGCCAATTAACCCTTTTTTATTGCATCATTTCATTTTTAGCACTATTTATCAACCAACTTTGTTTAGCTATCTTGTATTATTATATAAGAAAAAACATAGTTTAGTGGGATTTTGTTAGATGCTAGATATAAAAACTTTATAGTTTTTACTTTACACAATTAGAAATATTAACGTTTAAATAAGTGTCTTGACAATCGTGAATTCTCAAATGGGGTGCAATTAAGATAAAACAAACAAAGTATAATTGACCAAGTATATTTCTCAAATGTACCAATATCTACTCCTTTCGACTTATATATCTTCATCTTCTTCATTGTTTTTTTGTCGTATCTGATATACAATAACAAATAGAGAATCGAGATTGACTTAGTGGTTGTAATATCTTCATTTACTTCTACGACAGGGGGTTCGATTTTCAATCATTGCAAGAAAGATCTCCCTCTTTTTGTAATGGAATTCTCCTTACCATTTAGAAAGAAAGTATACAGTAACAAAAAGATATTTATGTTCCTATTTTGCATTACACATTAAATTTCATCTAACAAATTGCATAAGATGATGTTTTATTTTTATATATCATTAGTGAAATTTATGGTGAAGAAAATTGTGGACAAAAAAAAAGTTATTTATCATTACTCAAACATCAGTTTTAGGAAAATTAAGATGGAGATGGAGGGGTGATTTATAATGCTAGTTAAGGTAAATCTCTATTACATAAGGGAAGGGGGGAGCAACGGTGTCCTCTTTTGAACTGATTATTTTACCCCCCCCCCCCCTTCCTTTCTAAATTACAAAAGGAATCTCAATACCAACATGGGGGGTCAAACAAAGCCACCGAAAATTAATTTTCAACAATCACTCAGAAATCACTTATATGAGGAAACTTTACAAATCACTCATAGACTTGAGAAAATCATGTTGCAAAGATCACGCAAATCACTCAAATGATCAGGAAATTTTTACAAAAACTAAAAATTAACTTACAAACTAAAACTAATATACTAGGACGTCAATACATACCAAAACATTCACAAAATTCACTTACAAATCATTGTTCTCAATAACCATTCACAATTACATACTCATTAAAATTACCTATAAACACAAATCTGAGAAAAACATAAGATTTTGACAGTGATATCACACATTCGTCCATCAGCGATTTGCGAACTTTCAAACAGGTACATAATTCTTTTAATCTTCAAAGTTATTTCACATTAGTCGACTGTTATGTAGTTGAAAAAATGGAGATATAACAATTAGTTGAAGAGGGCTTTTATATAATTAGACTTAAATTTGATTCATTTTCATATAAAATTAGAAAATAAGATGTGTATGAAATTTGATTCATTTATGACACTGATGAAAAAGTTACAAATTTAGTTCTTTTTTCTAAAACTTCCAATATAAAATTTTTGCCCAAAACTTTTGCAAAATATCCATGTTCAAAATAAATTTTGAAAAACAAACAATATCAAACCTTTTTGCGAACAACTTTTGCAAAATTAAAATCCATTTTCAGAAAAAAAAAATTACATTAATTTGCGAAAACCAATTCATGCGAAATCATATTGTGTATGAAAATTCTAAAATTTCATTTCAAATATAATTGAAATTCAAAGTGTTAAAATTTATAAAAGGAGAAAAAAATTAAAATGCCATATCATGTGAAATCAGATTGTGTATGAAAAACTTAAAATTTCATTTCAAATATAATTGAAACTCAAAGTGTTAAAATTCAGAAAAGGAGAAAAATTAAAATGACCATTTCATGCAAAATCAATTGTGTATGAAAATTTTAAATTTTCATTTCAAATATAATTGAAACTCAAAGTGTGAACATTTAGAAAAGGAGAAAAATTACTCTTCACCGATTTAAGTGGCAAATAAGTATATGGACCAACTGTTCCCACTTCCCAGTTAACAAGCAAGATTTTTTAAAAAAAAATCCTCTTAAATTAAATCAGACAGACAGTGCACAAGTTTTATTGCTCAAAATAAAAGCTAGTATCAAAGATAGCAGTAGTATTTTTGAAAGATATGGAGTTTGTGATAGCACTACCGTTATTTTGAACGAATAAGACCGTCATAGAAATATTAATATTATCAAGTTGACTCTGTGGCCCAATGGATAAGGCGCTGGTCTACGGAACCAGAGATTCTGGGTTCGATCCCCAGCAGAGTCGTGTTTTTTAGAAAACATTCTCACCCTCGTTATTTTTGCTGATAGAGCAGCCTCACTATCTCACTCGTTTACTTCTTTTTTTTCTTTTTTTTTAGAGAAGCAAATAAGAGGTTATCAGACTTTTCTAGAACATGCCTCTAGTTTGATTCATGAAGTATAACTATGACCTCTCCTTGACAAAAGACTACCCTAATAGTTCCAAGTTTAACTAGCAATGAACTCCCGTTTTATTTGATATTTGACGCAAATTTCTCAAGACTAGAATAATGCCTTAATATCTAATGCATACACTAGTTAGAAAATGGAGAAATGTTTTTCAACATCAGAACTCTTTCACAAATCTACATGTAAAATTGGCACACTTTTTAACTTTAGGTACAAAAGCCAAATATGACCAAGTCCTATACAACTAGATACCAAAAATTAGAAACATCTGCCAACAAAATTGCTTTACCATTATCAATAAGGTCTCTAAACCTACAAGATTTAGGCTCCGTTTGGTAGGGCGTAAAACGTTTTCCCGGAAAACTGTTTTCCTCTATTTTTAGTTTTACATTGTTTGGTTGGCAAAGAGTGTAAAACCATTTTCCCTTGGGTAAAATTACTCTCCCAATGATGGAAAACCATTTTCCTTTCAAAATGAAGGGAAAACTATTTTCCTTCTCTCTCTTGTACACTCTTCTCACTACCTCCTTACTTTCCTTTTCATTTCATCATTTTTCTTATATCGAACCAAACAACGGAAAACTAATTTTGGAATTGTGTTTTCCATTGTAAATTGTTTTCCATGAAAATCATTTTACACTGAAAATGTTTTACGCCCTACCAAACGGAGCCTTAGTCAGTTAGCACTGAAATACAGAGGTCAGAGGTGCTTTGTTAGCGTTTCTCAACAACGCCACAAAGGTGTTCCAGATTATTGGCAAGATCTCCGAGGCATGCAACAAGCTTATCAGCTTTATGTCTCACCCTTTCGATCTTTAAGGCCTCCTCATCTCCATGAGTTAAATCTTCATCTATAATTTCATTAAAATTTCCTGCAAGTATGGCATCAATCAGTTCTGTGTTCTCCATAAGTTTTGCAGCCAAGATTTGTTCCAAGTTTTCAACAACTGGAGGCTCTAGCTTCACAGGCTCCGCCTCTAACACAATCTCTTTCCTTTCTTCAGCTAACCATTTCTGAGGGACTGACCAACGTCTTCGCCTTTTGGGTTTGGGGCCTAAAACAAAACAATAGCGACATCAGCATATGAGTCATGAGAGCCAGAAACCAAACAGGTGACAAAACTCTTACATGGAGACCAATTTTGATTGACAAGAGTTGGATTATTTGGCAGGAAATAGTCTTCCGAGGTAATCACCAAAAAAATGGTAGAATTTCAGGTCAATATACCCCTTTTGAATCAGGTAGCAAGGAAGTGGTACAGGAAGCCTGCTTATTTATGGGGGTCAATCCCGAAACTTATGTCATGAGGGGAGGGGGGGGGGATGAGCACTGTTACGGCACCATTCATTGGGTCAACATAAAACATTAGTGTTACAAACTCAGTAAAATTTCGATAGAAGGCTACATACTGATATACAACACAAATTACCCCTCAAGATTTGGTTTAGATATTGTGCAAGGTGCAAATGAGCCATGGAGAAGAATTGAGAGAGAACACTAGTCGACACCGGTTAAATAGGTCAATCAAGCCGGTTTGTACTTTGCATTATCAGTTATTTCAACTTCATATCTTAAAAAAAAGGGTTTTTTGTCAGAAACAACCTTTTAAAAGTGTCATTTTGTCAGAAACAACCTTATAAAATTTTTTTTGTGAGAAACAACCTTTAAATGCGATTTTCTTGTCAGATCAGACCCATTGACCATTTTCCGGCATTGACTAGATTTTTCCGGCGAAGACTTTTTTCTTTTACCCTTTCCCTTCTTTTTCCCTCCAATTTTCTCCCAACCCCACCCCAACCTCCAGCCTCACCCCATTCTCCATCCTCCATCTCACCCCATTCTCTCCTCCATCCTCACCTCTCGCCTTCTCCTTCGCACAAGAAGCCACCACATCGCAGTGGCCGGAAGCCTAGGGAAGAGTCCCCTATTTCAAACCTAAAGAAACCATTCTCTCTCTCCTCTCTTTCAAATGTCATCCCCATTTGAATCTCTTGTGAACTTGCCATTTCATCTTTTCTCTCATTTCACCATGTTGCACAAAAAAATTAGCTTGTTGCCATTAACTAGTAAGAAACCATGGCCCTCCAATGTTGCTAACCTAAGAAAATCCCCCTCCCCACAAGCTTGTTGCCATTAACAATAAGAGTGGAGACAGAACAGAGCAACAATTTGGAGAGAAGGAAAGGGATAGCAGCAATGGCGGTGTTCAGTGGCACTGTTCAGCGAGGTGGAGGAGAGAAGAAGAGGCGAGAGGATGATGCGTGAGAGAATGAGGGGTTAAGGAAGGAAGTGAAAGAGAGGAGAGATAATGGTTTGCATAAGAAATTGGAGGAAAAAGAGAGTGAAGGGGTAAAAAAAAGTCTTCGCCGGAAAATCAAGTCTTGGCCGGAAAAATCAAGTCAATGCCGGAAAATGGTCGAAGGGTCTGATCTGACAAGAAACCCATTTAAAGGTTGTTTGTCACAAAAAAAATTTTATAAGGTTGTTTTTGACAAAATGGCACTTTTAAAAGGTTGTTTCTGACAAAAAACTCTAAAAAAAATCAAAAACTTGTTCAAAACACAAAATTTCAGGTCACATTCAGATGGTTTCCAGGTCCGCTATACTTCTTCCCGAATTTAAATCGTTAGGTTGTTCCAGTCAGGTCATTTTCGATTCAGGTCATTAAAAATTGTGTTCAAAGTCCAATAATTTGGGTCGGTTCATTTAAATACTTCACAAAGTATATTGGAAGAAAAAATGACATAAAGGAAAGAAATGGCAGAAGCTTTGCATGTCACATAAGTTCTCATTATACTAACAAAGGAGCTCCAATCATGATTGCTAAGAATTTGATATTTACCAGATTCCTCCGCATCAAGCAAATCAATGTCTCTAGCTTCTGGATCACTTTCTGGGTCTGTATCGGCTCTATCTGGTGCCTTCATGAAATCCTCTATTGCTTTATACAGGTCTCTGTCGAAATCCAAAGGAAGGCCAGCTTCTTTTCTCCTTTCAAATCTAAGAGACCAGTAAGAATCACTCCCAGAGTTTGATTTCCATTCCTTGAGAAGATTGTAATCAGCAACCAAGGATTCCCACTTTCTGCGGCACTGGTTTGCATTTCTTACTACTCCCAGCGCAGTACAAGTTTCTGCTATTATTGTCCACTTCTGATGAGTTGACAGGGCATTTTGACAGTCCCCTTCAACAGCAGCAATTTCATTAACAAGAATACGCATATCTTGTACAGTCCACACAGCTGCTGCTTGTAAATGTGATCTGGTGCATCGAGAACCAGATGTTTCTGCTGGTTGACCCACATCAGCTTCCCTCATTCTCTCTACAATGAGGTTCAACAATTAAGCAGCGAATCCTTTCTCGTTCGTCATTTCTTAAATTAATTTAGGCACCTAAGCAAAATTTTCACAAACAGTTAATGCAAGATCAATGAAACACTAATAACAGATATGCGTTCAGAAGAGAATATCAATTAGTTAATTGTTCCCTGCAAATACTTGTCTAACGATGATACTCCTAAGTCCTAATGTTAACACAGTATGTTACAAGCACTCATGTAAGCCATGATAGTTCTAACAAGAAGTCAATCTTCAATGGTTATCAAATGAGCTGACTCTAATGCCAGTGGAACCTATATTACTCAAACTAAAGTACCTGTGTCAAATCCTCATCAATCCAATGTGGGTATGGGCACTAAAACACTTCATTTTGGGCCAGAAATATGAAATTATTCATTAAATAGCCTAGTTAAACAATTGGACATGTACCTATGTCCCATCCAAGTACCCTGGTCCAACTAACATAGGTGTAAACTTGAAAGAGAATTCAAGGAAGGGCGAGGTTTCACTTGTGACTGTGACCTACATTAATCATAAAATTGAAGCATAACAACAAAACAAGAAACGTTTTCTTTTTCTCCCCCATTTGTACCATATACTATGATATTACAAAAGAAAGATTAAAATTTTGGAGGAGCTGGACCCCTTCCCATTGCATTTGGGCTCTTCCCCTTCTGGCTGCAAGCTATTTACCACCTAGTACTAGTACTCAAATATATTGCATTGAACAACTATGCAGCGTATAGCACGGACGTGCAAAAATGCTGCTAAGCCCGCATATTTTGTGACTGTTGCGTCCTTAATATGGAGTTTCCTAGTTTAAGTTAGGTTAGGATTCTCACTTTCTAGGAGATCATTTATTTCTGGATTAGTTAATTAGTGTACTAGTGAGATAGATATAATAGTTTCCTATCTCAACTTATATTCTAAAATCTTGATAAGAGTTTATAATATTGTTTCTAGGAGAAGGGTTAGGACTCTTGTACTGTATAAAGGGGCCTTGGATCTTGTCATCTTGACTATTTCTACATACATTGGCAATCGGCATTCGAACATGAGGAGAGATTAATATACACTTAGGGTTTCGAAATTAGAGTTATCCATTAATAGATCATAATTCACGGGGTTTCTGTGTGTGGGTCACTAATATACGTAGAATAATTATTGATAGCTTTGGTGGGATATTTCCCCCATTAGCTAGTGAGAGGGTTTTCCATAGTTTTGTTATTGTCCCTCATTTGTTTGCCCTTAGATTTCTTTTCTTAATCACTTTCCGAATGCCATTACATTATAAATCTAATATATGTAGAATGGTTTCACTATCTACACTTTCTTGCAATGCACTGATTGCATGAGAAATGATAAACATCTAATTGCTAGATGTTTGCCAAACATCTAACATTAATGTGGCAACATGTGAGTGGTACACATGTCACTATATTGTTTATCCAAACAAATTACTTTTTCCAACTTTTTAAACTTGTATATCTCAAAAAATATATTTTAGAAAAAAATAAAAAATATACCAATATTCATATATTTTTATTCTCTACAAATAGACATCCATCTTGATATAATTTCATCATATTTTTATTTTACTCTTCTCTATCTCTTATTTAGATATGTAAAAAAAATACGAACACTATCTGTTTATACACAAACACTAGTGTGAGTTGCATAAACACTAGTTATAGTTACACGGACACTAGTTCTAGTAGCATGAACACTGTATATTAGCATCGGAATCTTCTGACAGTGTCCAATTAAAAAAATACGAAACATCTGTTTATACATAAACACTATTTTTAGTTGCATAAACACTAGTTATAGTTACACGAACACAAGTTGTAGTAGCGTGAACATCATATATATTAGCATCGAAATTTTCTGACAGTGCCCAATTTTCGAGATTACTTTTTTGTTTGACTGATAACTTTTTTTCATGTATATTGACAATTTTACCCCTGCTAGATGTTTATAAACATCTAGCAATTAGATGTTTATCATTTCTCCTGATTGCATACCTTTACAAGTGTTCTTGTTAAGCTGAAAAAATGTAACCTAGACACCTCCATTCAGAAGCTCTTAAATTCGTGCTGAAAATAAACTGAAAAACCTTAGCATACCTAAAAATGAGTCCTGCTTATAATTTTAAGTCATAGCAATTCTCATAAATCAAGACGAAGAGCAAGCCCCTCTTTTCTTTCTGGACAAAGCAAATAACTGAACACCTTGCAGCACATCATGTATTGTAAGACCTCAACGTATGAGTAATTGCCAACATATGCCACAACTTTTGCAAGTTGCAACTAGCAATTAAACTCAAAAAAAGCACCCCATGAAAGAAAAATTCCTTATAAAAAAGTTCTCTACGTAGAATATCAGGGATAACATAGAAAGTACTGAGCCTCATCCAAGCCTTATTCATTATCAGCACATACTAGCACCATCCATCTATCCCTATTTTTCAACCTTACCCTCTTGCACTCATCTTGCTCTCAACTAAAAGCTCATATCTCCAAGAGTCTATGATCCGAAAATTCTGATTAAGCACGCCAATTATATTTCTCCTCCTTACTATTTCTCCTCCACAAATATTCAAAATGATCATACAATTTGAATAGCTAACTAATGCATTGTCATTCTGAAAAAAACAACTTCTCCATTACAAATCGGAATTCACTTTTATTTGCTTAACAAGAAAATAATGAATAAACAATACTAGTCTGATATGGGTCAAACTATTGTTAGTAACTAATTTAGCCAACTGAGCTAAAGTTAGTTAGGTTTGGCGCCAAATTCTGTTAGTTGCTATAACTAACTGAATTGAGCTATAGGTATTCAGTTGCTTGTGAAGAATGCCTATATATACTTGCTAATGTTGTAATAGCAGGATATGAAAGAAATTAAACACCTCCTCTTCTCCTAATCTCTCACTTTCTATCCTTCTATCTCTCTCTCTTATCTTAAGTCCGATTCTATCTTCTCTTCTCTTCCATTCTGAATTCTAGCTGCATACTCTTCTCATATAGTAAACAATGGCAGAGAGCTAAGCTCCTGCATCATAGTCTTAGTAAATTAGCATACTGTAAGCACCAAATCAACAATTATTATCTGTTTTCACTATTAGAGCTTAATTAAGCAGTTCGTAGGCTTAGTGGTTGTTCGGCCGACATAAGAAAACATGGGAAGTGGGACATCCTAGGAAGCGCGAGGTAAGTGAGTTGTTTGGTTGACAAAAATGATAGCGAAATGGGGGAAGTCGAACTTCTTAAGAACTTTTACTTCCCACAAAATGTAGGAATTTGATTTATCGAATTCATTTCCACAAAATGGGGACGTATACAAGGGGGATTCAGTGGGTTCCCCAAAATCTTGCTTTGTTTAGCATACAATTGAATAAAATGAAGATTAAGAAAAAGAATCTGAATTCTTACTCGTATATTTAATTGTAAACTACAAAATTTGAATCTAACTTACAATACATAGTGAAATTAGCTAAACAAACCTTCAAATTATTGGAATTGTGGAAAGAAACCTTCAATCTGTTTCGTCGAAGAGTGGCTTGAATATTTGGATGGATATGAATGTAGACTGTAATATGTAATGTGTAATGTGTAATGTGTAGAGAGATATGAAATTTCCCTTGCAATTACAGAAATCCCGATTGGAATTTCGGGGTTTAGGGTTACAAATTTCGCGAGTATTTCTTTTTCCTCTATCCTTTTCGCCCGAGCTCACGTAATAAAGTTTGGCCGAATTTGTGTTACTGGGGAATATATAATTGTTCAAATGCTCAAAATTAAACTGTATGTCTTGAAAATAACAGAATTTTTTCAAGAAAAAAAAATTCCCTGCATACCGTTCACGTAGGACGGCACGCGAGAATTTTTTTTTTTCAACTTAAGTAAAACCGCTACTTCAAGTACTGTTCATTAATCAAGTAGCGGTTTACTGAAATCCCCAACTCCAGAGTTTGATATGTGCTTGCAACATTTTGCCCAGGTAAACCGTTTATATTTATAAACCGCTACTTGAGATAGCGTTCTATGTGTATAAACCGCTACTTAAAGTAGCGGTTTACTTTAAAATAAACTGCTACTATGAGTAACGGTTTTCGTGGACAAAAACAAAAAAAATATAGTTTCTCGCGTGCCGTCCTACGTGGACGGTACGCAGGAAATTATTATTTTTTTGGCATATTTTGGGAATTAAAACCCACTTTTGCATTATTCAAGGAAAAAATTCGAAAATAACATGAAGTTTTATTTCTTTTTTAAAAAAATAATTATGTACTTTATTTATTTACAACCATAAATATTTTGGTTCCTCCACGCTAGTTAGAGGGTGTTTGATTTATATAATGGTATGGGTTTGGCATCAGGAATGAAATCAAGGTGGTATAGGTTTGGAACTTTATACCTAATATCATGTGTTCGATTTTATTTGATAATGAAATTTTTTCTTCTATTTAATAATTAGAAGTATTAGTATAAGCCAAACTCACCTCCCCTCTTGGGTTTCTAAACACCATACTTTATGGGTTTGGGGTATGGGTTTTAAATCTATCAAATTATTAAACAAATACTAGGTATGGGTTTGCCTCATTCTAAACTCATACCTCATACCAAAATCATATGAACCAAACACTCCCTTAGGCATTTCTCGCATGTAACATATTACCTCGAATTTTTATTAGTTTACATGTATTCCTATTTGGGATATCTCTTATTAGTTTACTCATTTCTTTTGGTTCTATTTTTGTAATGGAACTACTAACTTTCCATCACACATACATTCAACTTTAATATAAAATAATATTTTCTCTTTTCTTCTATGTCCCACAACATTGTTTCTCCTAAAACTTTGTGCAAAAGAAACTGGTAAACTAATAAAAACCGGAGGGAGTGCAAAAAAAAACATACATAAGAACATAGCTTTTATGGAATAAATTTGAATATTGTAATTTTTAATCTTCATAATTGACTCAAAAATCTTAGGAATAATTGCTTCTAATAAGCTAACCTTTGCGTCATCTGCCAAAAATAAGTCGACCTTTTGATTATCCAGAAATAAGTCAACTTTGCTATCATTTAAGTCAAAAATAGGTTGAATGATTTTTTAACTTGTTGGTTACCTCTTATAACAAGTCACTACTATAATTATTGTTAATTATTACTATCATTATTATTAGTAATTTTTATTAGGATTAATTGCTTCTCACCCACTGCTGAACCACCGACCACCACCCAATGCACTAGGCCACAACCCACTGCCTCAACCAGCCACAACCACCACCCACTGCCTCACCCAACCATCACCACCACCACTAACACCACCCAGATCTAATTAAACCCACAACCCCCACCCCCACCCCCACCCGCAATAACCCAACAACCCAAAACCTGAATCTAGCCCCGCTGCTAACCACCCAGCCTCACCCCGCCGCAAACCACCGAACCCATCCAGCAGTACCACTAATCAACTTAACTCAACCCCACCACTACCGTCATACCCACCCAAAACACACACCCACCCATAACCTGACCCAACCCCACCACAGTCACCCACTCCAGATCCGGAACACCCACCCAACCCAAAACATGACCCTAAAAGCCAAAACCCCAAAATCGTTAACCCATCGTCCTCCACCCCAAATCCAGCCACCTAACCACCCACCCAAAACCATAAAAACCACCAAAAAACTAGCTACAACCCGAATCCATAAATCCACCGTCAACCACCATACCCCCACTAACAAAACCCCGGAATCGAAAAGAAAAAAAAAGAAGAGAGAGGTAGTGGGCGGCGACCGGCGACAGTAGGCGGCAACCCGGCGACAGTAGGCGGCAACCCGGCGACGCAGACAATGGATTAGAGAGAGAAGATAATAAGAGAGAGAGGGGATTAGAGAGAGTCACAGAATTCAAAGGTGAGAGAGAGATTTAAGGGGATAAAACAAAAAACAAAACAAAAAAAAAACATTTTTCTAACCGGTAACACAGGTTATTGGTTACATAACCTGTTTAAAATCAATACCCCTAAAAGTTTAACTTATTTCTGGATAATCAGAAGGTTGACTTATTTTTGGCAAATGAGGCAAAGGTTAGCTTATTAGAAGCAATTATTCCAAAATCTTAATAAAAGTAGCTTGTACCCCCTAGGGTTGTTATCAGTTGCAACATTTTGATTTTCAAATTTGTCAATACAAGACTTTGACCAATAATATCTCTGATTACCTATTTGTAAAATTCTAAAATGTTAAAATCTTGTGTGTATATATGTATTATATATAGAGAGATAAAGTCCAACAATATCTTATATGTTAATTTTTGTACTATATACAGTGGCAGATCCAGGATTTTGCGTATGTGGGTCACTGCCATGGTTTGAAAATGTGGTTTCGATTCCGATCGCAAAATTGACGATAGACTACATCGCAATTGCCATGTCATGATTTTTATATTAAGTTTTTTCAAATGCTATTAAATTTCTGTACTAAATATCATGAATTAAACAAGATCTTTTCTTAATCTGTTCCAAAAAAGAAATTCCTTTAGTTATTATCTTTTTGTTTTTTTACTTGCAATGTTTTTCATTTGAAAAAAGTTGTATAGCACTTGCAACATTGACTTTTTTGGCAATATATTCTCTCTTTCTTTCTCCTAGTATGTGGGAGCTAGGTCTTTTTTGTCACTTTTTATTTTTCTTTTCTAAATTCTTGTATCATACTTCAATATTGCAAATAAAAAGAAAAGATTAAAAAGATCCTAAACATCATATGAATCAAATGTTCCATCCCTTATGTTATCAAATAAATAAATAAAGCAAGATCAACATTGCAATTCAACAACCTCTTGTATAAAAAGTCTACCTTCCCATAAAAAAAGTCAATTTTTTAAAAGTAATGCTACTCTTATTTGATCTAGTAATTAACAATTCACGTTTAACAAGTCTTTTACTAAATAGAATACAAAAGATCTATTCAAAAAAAAAATAGACTGCAAAAGAAAAAGAACAAAAGAAAAGAGCAAAAAGAAAGAACAAAAAAAAAAAGACATTACCCCCCAAACCCACGTGCTATCCCTACCCCATCCATTTAACTTGCGATTCTCTCTCTTCGAAATTTTTTTTATCACTTTTTCTTCTTTCTCTCTCTTATGAGTTTCTGGTTCTCTAAACTTCAAAACATGGCCTTTTCTTTTTCATGTTCTCTCATATCCTCTTCTTCCAGTCAATCGATTATGGCATCTAATCTGAATTTTGCTCTTCTTTCTTGAGGTTAACACATCAGAAGCTAGAAAATCTGGGTTATTTTTCAAAAAAGTAAAAAAGAAAAATAAAACTTCATTTTTTTCACAAATAATGGTGGGTCACGTCACCCACCATGACTAACCGTGGCTCCGCCACTGAGTATATATTAGTCATAATTTTTCGATCAAAATAAGCACATGAATTATGAAAAGGTCAAAACATTGCAATAATTAAAAAATTGAGGAAGTATAATAAAATTTTAAGAATAATATCAAAAAATTCCAAAAGTTTTTCTGTAAAAAGAAGATAGTTTTTCTAATAGAATAATTTATTTCCATAAATATTTCACAAATGATTAGGCGGAAAGTCTTTAAATAAAAGTGTCACACATGTCTGTTTTATCTCTATTATATAAGAGAAAGGGGAGCTATGGTGTCCCCTTATAAATTTACTTAATTACCCATTAGTAAATCAACTACTACAAAAAAAAAGTCAAACTCAAATATAGCAATAAAAAACTAACTTAAACGTTGGAGATAATCAAGTTATAATTGAGCCACCAAAAAAAGAAACATTGACTATAAGATTCAGTACATGTATGCTAAAAAAAAATCAAATATTACATTAATCAAATATCTTATCAATCAATTCACAAACACAATTATGTATTCAAAACGGAAAATCCAATCAATTAACAAAGTGAAGTGATTTATTTAACACAAAAGACTATGTTAATACGACATAAGAAATTCTAAATAAATTCATTTAATACTCTTTTATGGTTCATCAAGTTTAATTTTAAAAACCTAAAAGAAATAATAATTAAAAAAAACAAGGGTTAAGTGATAGGGGTTTATCGTATGAAATTTAGCCTAAAAAAATGTATAATTGTCAAAGTTTTACCCCTATTTATGTCTAAAAAGACTATAATATATGCTTGAAACATAAAAATAATCAGGCACGCATCGCGTGCATTATTTGCTAGTTTTAGTATAATGCATGTAATTGATTTTACTACTCCACTATATAGCATCCTTCTCAGCTAGAGTCGACAAAAAAGTGACACAATTCACCAATTCAACTCGAACCCAACCCAACATTAACAGGTTGGACCAAAATTTTCAACCCGTTTAATTAATTTGGTCTACCCACCCAAGGCGTTTAATTAAAAGGGTTGGATCAAGTTGAATTTCCAACTTGAATTCAACCCATCTAACTCATTTACTTAGATGGTTCATGTTCGGGTTGGGTTGACCCACTAAAAGTTTAGTTTTCAATCTATTCAAAAAACTAATTTTCCAAGTCAACTAGGGGTGCATTATTTTCACCTTAAAAAACTAGGTTTCAGGTCTAATTAGTTTAGTTCAATAAGTTGCAATCAGGTCCAATTAGGTCAATAAGTTCCAATCAATGTTATTAGGATCGGGATCCCACTTTGGATCGTAAGGGTTGGTAGGATCGAATCGGTGGAATCGGATCATAAGATCCTACAATTCCGTAAAATAGAGATAATTATGCTAGAATATGGTGAGAAACTCATGTTAAAATTTACACAAATTAATAATGACATATTTCATTGACAAATGGTCATAGTTTTTCAATACTATAATATTAAAGTAACATGTAATTAAAATCTATAGGAGAAATATAATATGTGAAATTACTTTATGATTTTATTACGATAAAATCGGACCGTAGAATCATAGAATTATATTAGGATCCTACCATGTGATTTTTTTGTGGTTGGGTAGGATCGAAAAAACATACAAGATTAAGATCCTGCGTAGGATCGGGATCGGTGAGGTTATTTCGGATCGTAGAATCTTAGGATCGTAGTATCGTAGGATCTGGATCGGGATTTTAACAACAATGGGTCCAATAAGGTCCAAATAGTCAATGCTCAATAATTAAAAATTAAAATTTTAACTAAAGTACCACTATGATTATATAGTATTGAAATCGTATTATCGTCTATTATTTTCTTATTTATATTACTATTAGCTGATTATGTTATTATTAAAAAATATTTTGATCGTGGGCAAATAAGGTTAACAATCATCATTATTATAATATGTTACAATTCATCTTTAAATAACAAGAGATAACATGTTTTAGTTATTAATAACAATGATTAATCAGGATTCATGCCCCCCCCCTCTTGCAGAGAAGAGTTATTTCCATGCCCGACCCTAAACATATCCAAACTGGGATATGAAACATGGTTTTACTTTTAAACACTAGTAGAATATATGCTATTTGCTGCGCTGATATTGCTGCGGTTTTACCTATACGCAACAATATTACACGCAAAAAGAAAATAAAAAACATAAAATAACAATATTGCTACGGTTCTCGCCCAAAACCGCAGAAATATTGTTCAACGGCTACATTTTGAAAAAAATGTGGGACATTGAGAGGCCAATATTGCTGCGGTTTTGGGCGGAAAACCGCAACAATATAATAAAAAATTGTTTTTAAATATATTGCTGCGGTTTCCCGCCAAAAACCGCAGCAATATTGTCTTCTCTCACAAAAAAAAAGACGCGGCGCGTTTCCTTAAGCAAACACACGAAAAAAAATCGATACTCTCTCTCACACTATCTCTCACACTCTCACACTCTCTCTCACACTCTCACACTCTCACACTCTTACACACTCCGGCGATTTGTTACCGGCGACGTTTGGTTCCGGTCTGGGTGGGCGAGTTTCCGGTGACTGCAGCCGGCTTTTTACCCTCACACTCCGGCGTCTGGGTGGGCGAGTCTCTCTCCTCACACTCTCTCACACTCTGGCGGTTTGGGTGGGCGAGTCTCTCTCTCTCCTCACACTCCGGCATTTCCTTCACCGGCGCCAGTAAAATCATCTCCGGCGCCACTCCTTCACCACCGGCGCTTCTCCTCCGAATTAGCGAGGGTTTGTCAATTTTAGGTTAGTTTTTTTAAAATTTTCTTAATTAGTGGTTCAATGAAAATTTTAGCTTAAATTGTAGTTTAAAATGATTAGTATAAAGTATATATATGATTAGTTATAAGATTTGAGTATTAAAAACTAATTTTGTCATGATTTTGCTTTAGTTTTTGTATGCCTTAATATGTTATACGGGATTATTTATGCTTAAGTTATTGTGATGTTTTTGCAATTCTTTGTTTAAAGTGACCTTTATATTGATAGACTTACCAATGGGAGGGGAATGGAAATCTAAGGAAGGTTTGGTACTTGTTGTTTGATGATAACTTGAAATCGCTTGAATGCGATTATTGTTTGGTGAATATTTGGAATCGCTTGAATGCGATTGTTTTTATGTACATCATATTGCCTAGATACCCGTTCAAGACTTACTCATTAGGAGTAAGTCTTGAATAGTCCCCGTTTTGGGACTGTTCTTAAACGTCACATCTCACTTAGTGGTGAATGTGTGTTGATTCTTTGATTCTAAGTGAAATACGGTTATCATTTCCCTAATTTTTCTCCGGGTACATATAAGATAAACAATTATCTTTATCGTGTACTTGGAGAACTGAAGGGAAATGCTGCCGAATTATACTTACAATCAAAGAGATAACATGCATTCACTAGTGGGATTGGACGTTTAAGATGGGTTAGGTTGGAGTGATAAGGACCCAATGGAAGCATGCATTGAATATTAGTTTGTTGTATGTGTTGGAGTTATGTGAATTTTAAATTGATAATAATTTGTATGTATGTGTTGGGGTTTTTCGAAATGGATCGAAGTTGGATGTATGAAAAGCGGAATACGTTGGAGTTCGTAGAAGGTGTGAATGAGTTTTGTAAACGTGCTGTAGAACATCAACAACTTACTTGCGAGGCTGAGTTGTGGAGGCAGGAGAAATTCGGTCCACCTAGTTTTGATTCTGGATCGTCTTCTAGTACACAATCCTCCTCGGTGTCCTCTAGTTTTAACAGGGGTGATGATTGGTGGTGCACGATGCATAAGAAAGATCCTGTTACTAACAGAGATTCATTCCAGCTGAGGAAACAAATAAAGCAGCTGACAAATACGTATGTATATCATTATAATTAACATTTAGTTTGACATGAATATTTTTTCATTTATTAACTACATTATTACTGTTAACTTGCCTTTTGGGCAGTTGGAGTACAAGGAGAAGCAAGCCAAGGGTGAGTTCATTCCGGTTCGTAACAGAGACGCCCTTTTTATGGCTCTTGGAGAGAAGCCAGATCATTCGGGTCGCTGTTATGGTTTTGGGGGTGTTAATCTTGGCTATACCAAGGCTTTTGGGCACGTACCTCGTATGCACTATAGGAGATCGATGAAGGAACAAGAGGAGGCACTCATACAGAAAATGAGTGAAAGGTGGAGGGAGGACATTGCCACATATATGCAGAATGTGATGATTTCACCTACACATCCATCTACCGGGCCATCTCCTTCACCATCTGGTGGGCCATCTCCTTCACATGTACATCCACCTACTCAGCCACCTACTCAGTCACCTGGGCTGTATCATTTTTTCCCTTCACCATTTGCTGTGCCATGTCCTACACAGCCGACTCAGCCTCCTATTCCACCATCTGCTTCACCATTTGTTGGGCCATATCCTGGGCCATATCCTGGGCCACCTCTTGGGCCATCTCCTGGGCCATCTCCAGGTCCATATCTTGGGCCATCTCCTGAGGTAGCTGCTTCACAGCCCACTCAGCTACGTACTCCATTATCTGGATTTTCCGACACTCATTCTCCTCAGCTGAAGGTACATATAATTATTATATATACATGTGCGTTATACAAAAAATTATCTGGTATACATGTCCTTTATACAAATAATTATCATATTTACATGTGTGTTTTATTCAAATAATATCAATATTACGTGTTGCTGTTAGGACGAGGTTCCATGTCGATTATATTTAGTAGATCCAACTAGTAGAGAGACTTGTCTAGTGGCAGATGCATATTCTTATGCTTTTGATGAGACCACTACAGTTCATGGGTCTAGAATGATGAATGATCACCTGAAAGTGAAAATTCATCGAATTATAGAGAAATATGGTCATTTGCCACTACCTTTCCCGTCCCTGCATATGAGATCGACACTACAGCTACTGCTTTGGGTACTTGGGTGCAATGGCCAAAAAATTTAGCACAAAGTTAAGTGATGAGGTAATTGTTCATATAGGCCTCCATTTTTGTAAAAATAATAGCTTCAATTTAAAATTTTCATAATCTTATGCGCGTTTGGAAAATAATTATTAGGTTACACCGACACCTAAAAAAACAAAAAGGATTTCGGGGGGGAGGCTGTTACATCTTCTACCCAGTTGCATTCAGCCGGTTCGGCTTCTCAATTTAGTCCAGTTATCGATGATCGATCGTTCTTAGACTCCCTTACTGAGGACTGCAGGGAGTTAGCAGATACGCTTGCCCTTGCCATCGCAGACGATGATGTTGTTGGTGTTACCTTGCCGAGATCCTTGTTCCATTATTCGAGAGATGATGGCACCGCTTTTCTGACCAAGGAGGATATTGGTCAGTTTTTGAGAGGAGAAATGATTAATATTTCTATTATCCAAGTGTACATGAGGTAACAATAATCAAAGTTATGATTTTTTTTAACATTTATTTATATGGTAGTTGTATTTTTCACATATAGTTTACTTTTGCCAATTTTTAGGGGTACGCAGTCGGACTTGGATGGATTTGGGGATGCTATTGGACGTGTTTGTTGGATGTGTCCGCAAAGCACCGTTATGGAGTCGCATTCATCATCGGAGGAGGTAACACAGTACATTGTGCATGCTATGGTTGGATGCGCGATGTAGATGCTAGTATCATGTTCGCGCAATCTTTCAAGAGTAATATTCTTTCTTAATATCTACAAATATTTATTGTTGCATGATATGTGATTTTTTAAGTAATTATTGTTTTTAATCTTGCAATAGCCAACATTGGATGCTCCTTGTCATATGTCCCTTGCCCGGGATAGTTTATACCTTCGATTCTGCCAGCTTTCACAAACAGCGGAAGTTAAAGCTTAAATTGCCTATGATAGCGTAAGTTGATATATGTTTGATATACTTTAAATGAATTGAGATGTTAACATTCCACAATTAAGAACTAAATCAAACAATGTTGTGTTATCTAGTGCTTTTAGGAGGTTTCGGATGAGCGGCCACAAAGTTCGTCGAGAGAAGCTTTTGTGGAAATATGTTGAGGTATGTATTGATCGAATTGCTTGATTCAATTTAAAGCTTACTTTATTCTCATTATACGGTAAATTTTCTCATTTTCTTATAACTTTTGATAAAGTGCCCGCAACAACAAGGAGGCACGAGTGCGGTTATTTTGTGATGTGGTACATTTTTTACGTACTCGCTTCATATTTTGGTTCGCTGGATATGGACAAAGTAAGTTCATATAATTATTCATTTCATATTTAATATATTTTAACTATTTGATGCTAACTTTGGTAAATTATTTTCAGGTTGCTCAAACCTTTACCAAAGATCCTTATACGGAGGATCAAATCAATGAGGTGAAGAATAAGTGGGCAAGATACTTTGTTGATGAGTGCGTGCATTGCGTAGGTTAGTTAGTTTATGTTAATATTCTTTTTTTTATTCTAACTTTAGACAAACATATACATTATTGCAACTTTGTACCAACCAACTTTGTAGTGATGGATTTCATGATATATATATATATATATATATATATATATATATATATATATATATATATATATATATATATATATATATATATATATATATATATATATATATATATATATATATATATATATATATATATATATATATGTTGGATTGCGCTAAATATTTTTGTTAGATTATTATGGAATTGTATTTATGATGTTGGTTGGGTTGAATATAATGTTGGTTGTTGGCTTGAATATTGGATGATGTATGTTAGAGATCATGGTGGTTGTTTGATGGATTTTGGATTTGCTTGGATGGTGGATCTCGGAGATGTTACTGGTTGTTGTACAGGTTAATTAAGTCCCTATTATAGGTTTATCCAATTTACAAACGGAGCTCTGCCGAAATTTATGCAGAAAATTTATTAGCATATTGCTGCATAGCTTCATCAAGGTTGCATATATAGCTTCCTCATCATTAATATATAACAAAAAAAAAATTTAAAAAAAGGTAATATTGCTGCGGTCCTGGCCCAGAACCGCAACAATATTACTTTTTTGTACAAAAAAAAAGTAATATTGCTGCGGTTTCTGGCCCAGAACCGCAGCAATATTACCTGTCAGCAACCTTAGATTTCACCAAAAATTATAATATTGCTGCGGTTTGGCCTAAAAAACCACAGCAATATTGGTATATATTGCTGCGGTTTAAAACCGCAGCAATATTATTAATACCTATTGTTGCGCCCTTAATTGCTGCGCGCCCAAAACCGCAGCAATAGGGCACTTTTTAACCGCAACAAGTAGCATTTATTCTACTAGTGAAAGGGTCCTCGAAATTGAAAATCATAATTTCCTAGCACACTATACTTGCATATTTTGGTGATTTTTTTTTATTTTGTTTATATAATAGTAGTCTATTTTTCAACATATCGCAAAGGGCTTCTTGAAGGATTTTGTCCTTGATCAAGTGTAATCAACTAAATAATATTAGGATAAATTATGGAGATAATATATTCAATAATATATTAGGTGATCACAACGTTTTGCTAGAAGCTAATTGTGATTCGTTGGACTAATATGATTGGGCCAACTACTAGTATTATTGAGTCCTATGAGGTCACACAAGTAATGACACTTGGATATTACCCAAATTCATTTGTGATATGGGTTGGGCGGTTTTATGATGGGTGGGAAGAGTTGTAACTCATGAGTTTATTAGGCTCATAATGTATGACATTATGAGGCAAAATAAAACCTCATGAAACACCTCTTTTATAACCACCTTATATAATGATATAGGGGTTACAAAGGTGTACATACTTTTTACAACTTCTAGATTGAAAAAAATATGATTTTTCCCTTAGTCTTTTCACACCCATTTCGGCCCTTATCTCTAAAAGTAAGAGAGTGTTTTTTCTCAACTTCCGTACTAGCATACGTGGTGATCCAAGTGTTGTTCGTGGACCAATACTAGAGGAACGGCTTTTGACGTTCTAAAAGGATCTCCACTAGAAGGTTGTGGTGTGCAAAGGAATTCACGTATCAAGAGGTATATTTCTATACTAATGTTTGATCCATACTAGTTTATGCAATGATCTTGGGATAGATGTTCAAGTATATGATACTTGATTTTTCCGCATTATGCATCTAAGTTCCTACACTTCTATATTGTTCAGGTCGGGGTTTGGTGTTTCATCGGATGCCATGAAAAAGAAAGCAAGGCGTCAAAAGAAATGGTAGTGAATGGCAATGGGAGAAGCTAGCAGGAATTATAGATCGCCTTTGACATTACAAAAATAGAGAAAGAAAGAATATGTGTACTTCTACCAGTGCAATGAAATGACAAAGCATGTAATGTAAGTGTCCAAAATGTGAGTTCGGATCCTCTAGACTTCTAATAAAATTTTATAAGGTTGAGTTGCATTTGAACCATACATTTTAAAATCAATGCTTATATATTATATTAGTGAGAAGGGAAAATAAGGAGGTTGATTTTGATGAGAAAAAATAGGAGAAGTATATATGAGTTATTCAATGGTTGATATTGTTCAATTTCTATGTTGTAAAGTTTACGTAGAGTTTTTTAAGAAACTTTAGAAAATTCAAACATCCAAAAAACCTGTAAATGTTCTCTATGCATATAAGAGAACTTCCATTTTAATCAAAAGATTATTTAGCTAGATCAAAAGAAAATTTGTATTTATATAATGAGACTCAACTCTAACCTATTTATCTCGAAAATAAAGATTTCATTATTTTTCCAATTATTTTTCTCTCTTCATTGTTAAATTAATTGTATAATATTTTTTTAGGTGCAAAACACCCCTAGACATTTCAACATTATTTTGAGCCTTATAAGATGCTCAAAAGAGTTTAGGCAATAATTAGTTTCGTGGGGTATTGTCTTAGCACATGTAGAGTTCATATTTCCAACTCTTCCTAAAAGATGAGGAAGTTGGAACAATGGTGGTGTTTTGAGGAGAAGGTGTTCTCATGTTTTACTACATGAAATAATAATTGTATTCCAATTGTCGAGACAAATAAAAAGAGAAGGTATTGTGTTAGACCGTCCGACCATAATCTTTGGTCGGACGACTTTCAGTTGGTTTCAATTTTTTTCAGTTGGTTTTAAAAAAAAATCAGTTGGTAGCACTTTTTGTTCAGTTGGTTCCAATTTTTTTCAGTTGGTTTCAATTTTTGTCAACTGAAAACATCAAAAAATCAAAGAAAACAAAAATCAAAAATACCAAATGAAAGGTAGAAATGTCTAAATAAAAGAAAAACAACATCAAATAAAGGATAAACACCAACCAACTGAAAGAATAGACCAATGAACTGAAATAATAAATCAATTAACTGAAATCATAAAAAACAAGTAAAAAAACATCAACTGAAATAAAAGAGACATCAATTGAAACATTATAAGCATTAACTGAAAAAAAAAAGAACTAAACCAATTCATCACCATTTACGATCATCATCACCAATTTATCGTCATCAATCTCATTATCATATGGATTAAATCTCTTCTTAATATCTGCAACGTTTTGCGAACCTTTCACTTCTCTTTCTCTTCCTCTGTTCTTCAATCTCAATCTGGTTCGTTGAATTCGCCAATTCCTTCAAGATGTACGGATTCGAAACAATGACCTTCAACATCCATGGTGGATACTTGGAAGCCATTATTAGAGGCTACAGATCTAGATGTCCCATTTTGGCGAGTAGTTGTGTTGGACGCGAACACTTGGACTACAAGGTTCCCAAAATCTGACAGTTGATCAACTGAGAAATTTGCGTCAGTTTATGGTGTTATGGTGTTCCATTTATTTTAGGAACTGAGTTGGGGTTATGATGTTTATGGCAGAGCAAAAGTATAAACGAATAAGTGGAATTATGTAAATAAAAAATGCATAAGCTGAAATCATATTTTTTAAGGATTTGTACAGTACTGGGCTCAGCCCGTCTGACAATATGCATTGGGTCAGACGGTCTGACCCAATACTTTCACAAATAAAAATTATGCGTTGACAAATATATTTAGAAATGCGTTAATAATTTAGAAATAGAAGAAATATATAAAGTAAAACCATATTCATTTTAAATTTCCAATTTAACCAAACTTATCAATTAAGTCATTTTTTGTTTCCAAATTATTCTAAAATCTTCTAACTTTTTTTACATATCTATACTATTATCTAAAGCAGAAGACAAAAGCTGACGTGTCAAGCTCACATTAACCGAGCAATTCTAGAGCTCCTCACAATTAAACTCTCAATAAGAGTGTCCACGTGGCATTTTGAAATATAATGGCCGAAATTTTAATGAAAAATGCAAAGGAAATCGAAATTTTAAGTTGATTGATTTTTTTAAGTTAGGCAAGTAATTTCATGATATCATATGAGATTTCCGGAAATCAAGGATATTCCATTTGTATATTAATGTGATTGATGTTAATTATGGGTATAATTACGTAATTCAAAATTCAAATTAATATTAGTTTGGCCGAAAATTTTAATTGTCATATTGGGCATTTACGAAAATTTTACTAACCAACTAAATACGGGAAGTAATTTAAATTATCAATCAATCTTAATTATTGCCTCCCTTAATGGTAATTGTCAATCAATAAGTTAATTTAAATTGATACTATCCGAAATTATGTTACCAATCAATCAATAGTTATTCTGATTGTCAATCAACCATAATTTTGGATTACGTGATTTTAGGGATTGATTCATTCCACATGGAAACAAGCAATTACAATCTTCAATCATGTGCAAGTTGATCACCTAGAGATTGATTCAATCAAGCTTTAATGTGGAAATTTGTGATTTAATGATATTTTATTAATTTTTTTAAAAAAAAAACGAGTAAAATACAACCTTTATTTTGCACTATAAATACCCTAATCATATTTGCATTGCACTACAACACCAAAATTCATAAACCCTAAACACGTTTTCATACATCATTTGAGAAAAAAAAAATTATGTCAAGCATCATTCACAGTTTGCAACAACATCCAATTTTATGTAGAAGGTGAATTCGTTGCAACATCAAATGGGAATATCAATTCGTTATTCATGGCTTGCGTGAATGAAATAGTGTATCATATCTCACGTGGTTGTTTAACATTTTTGCATGGGATTGTATTAGAGTTTTTTGTAACAATGTTTAACATTATTTTCGGTTACATGTAAAAGAATGTTGGTAATAATCTCAGTAGAGAGGTAGAATAATATGTTAGTTTTTTTCGATTCTTTAAACTCCATGACTTAACCTTTTTAGTTTTGTCTATATGCCTTAATTATTTCTAACTAGAATTTTAAGTGAAGTATTAAAAACGAATAGAATTATCAACTTAAATTTGTCTCGGGCAAAAAAATTTATGAAGTTCCCACAAATTTACATGACCAAATTGACTATGCTTGATGTTTGATTTATGTGTTTCCTAAGATCTTTGATTCCACTGTATTTAATGGAAGTAAAAAATGGATATAAAACTTACGTACACGATATTGGTTTGTTTTTACTTCTATCACCATTCCACAGAATTTCTAATCTCCCTAGCTCTTTTAATTTGAAAGACAATGACATCAGGAACTGCAATACGTAACTACTGAAGGATCCATATAACTTAGATCGTGATTTTAGCTTAATATTGATTATAATAGAAAAATATAACCACGTCATTAATTATGCCATACAATAGTGACATGATACACTCTCTAATTACCGTCATGAGAGTCATGTCAGCTAATCAATATATATATCATTATCTAAAGCAAAATCCTAAATCCTACGTGTCAAGCTCACAATCACCGAGCAATTCTAGAGCACTTGGGGAGTAAAACGTTCATCTAGGCTATCCACGTAGGATTGCCTATGTGGCATCCGAAATTTTTAAAATTTTAGGAAATTTTAAAATATTAATTAGGGGTGATTTGAGGTAATTATTGATGATTGGCGTAAATTGTTGAATAAAAAAGGCAAGGTCGGATTTTAAAATCTCCAATTATGTTACCAATTTGGCCGAAAATTTTGGAGATTCACTCCATATGGAAACAAGCAATTACAATCTTCAATCATGTGCAAGTTGATCACCTAAATCAAAATCATTCCTAATTTGAATGACGTGATTTTAGGGATTGATTCAATCAAGATTTAATATGGAAATTCGTAATTTATGATATTTATTAATTTTTTTTAAAAAAAATTGTGTTTAGGAAGACAACCTTTATTTTGCACTATAAATACCCTAATCATATTTGCATTGCACTACAACATCAAAATTCATAAACCCCAAACACGTTTTCATACATCATTTGAAGGAAAAAATTATGTCAAGCATCATTCACGGTTTGCAACAACATCCAATTTTCTGTAGAAGGTGAATTCGTCGCAACATCAAATGTGAATATCAATTCGTTATTCATGGCTTGCGTGAATGAAATAGTGTATCATATCTCACATGATTGCTTAACATTTTTGCATCGGATTGCATTAGAGTTTTTTATAACAATGTTTAACATTATTTGTCATCTTTATTTTTGTCGTGATTGTATCACAATTTGTCATTAGTTTCATTAATTTCTTCTATATCATTTTATATATATATATATATATATATATATATATATATATATATATATATATATATATTATTATATATAATATATATATATATATATATTATGATTAAAGAAAATTACTTCAATTGATTTTTTTGAGTTACGTGGCCGAATATAGTGAAACATATCGAGACACAATACAAATCGGTAAATCTCAGTTACACACATATGGTCCACTATGATTACCATATGATCCGAATGTCAAAAAAAAAAGCTTATGATCAAACCAACCAAAATGCTTCTTAAATTATGATCACAAATACGTGATCATCTCCAAGCATTTACTATGGAGATGATTATAAGAATATCAAAAATTTAGAGTTTGCAATTTATACAATTTTTTTTGTGCGACTACCTGTCCAATTTTGCATTTCCAAAAGTGCAAATTAGATTGTATTCTCTGAAGGATTAATTGATCTTTCCTCTTTGCTTGGTTGATAAAGTTACAAAAATTCTACGAAAAGTACATTTGAATGACAAATATTTTAGGTCTCACCCTTCAAAAAAGGTAACAAAAGGAGATTTCCGGAAATCAAGCATATCAAGCATATCCCATATATATATTAATGTGATTGACGTTAATTATGGTTACAATTACGCAATTAAAATCCCAAATTCATATACTTTTGGCCGAAATTTATAATTCTCATATTGGTTACGTTTCGAAATTTTAAATTCCCAAAAAAAATGGTAATCAAATTTAAATTATCAATTAATCTTAATTATTGCCAATGTTAATGGTAATTGCCAATCAATCACTTAATTTAAATTGGTAGTATCCGAAATTCTTAACATTCACCTACATCATGTGCAAGTTGATCACCTAAATCAAAATCATTCCTAAATTGAATTACGTGATTTTAGGGGATTGATTCAATCAAGCTTTAATATGGAAATTATCAATTAATGATATTTTACAATTACGCAATCAATCTAGGACAATAATCACGTGATTAATATCGTATAAATATCAAACTTTGCATAAATTAGGGAAGTAATTCAAGCAAGTTTTCAATTTCACAATCAAAAAGACCCGTGAATATTAAGTATAAATACACGTTTTATGTGGTGTTATCCTCCATCGAATTTATCATTATTTTTCCTCCATACATTATAATGAGTATAAAGTTCAATTGAGTTCAAGATAATTTAAGTGAGAAAATTGCACCTTAATTACGATTCAAACCATAACCATTATTATGTGTCATATGATATACTCCCTCCAGTCTTTATTAGTTTAGTCATTTCTTTTGCACAAAGTTTTAGAAGAAACAATGTTGTAGGACATAGAAAGAAAGATAAACTATTATTTTATGTTAAAGTTGGATGTATGTGTGATGGAAAGTAAGTGGACCCATTCCAAAAATAGAAACAAAAGAAATGGGTAAACTACTAAGGGACGGAAATAGTATATTATCAATCACGAAAATCATGAAAAATATCATGAAATAAGATGTCCATAGAATTTTCACTTCAAGAGTTGATATTTGGAAAGAGAAAACACTTTCTTAGTATATCTATCTAATACTATAAAACAAAATCACTTAGTTACGTGCAAATTTGTTAAGTATTTTCAAATATGTTCACTACATGACGAACTCAAGGTATTGCAAATCTAATGTTTCAAATGATAAGTAAACGTTCAAATTTGTGAAGCATTTCTATTGTTTGTTTGTGACAACATGATTTCAAGGATATGCTGAGAGAAATTACAACTATATACGACAACATTTAGTTTAGTACAGTGTATCTCAAAAAAATCTGCGAACTATAGTCATTACCCACAAATTTCAATCGGATTTTAGTAAACCTCAATTTTGTCAAGTATATTATAAAATTACAATTAGTATAATTGGGTGCATCTGATGTATAATAAATTATTATTAGTAGAAAAATTTACTTTAAGTCAAAATGGGTCACTTTTAAGTAAATATAGGTCACTTTTAGGTTAATATTGGTATTTAAAGTCAATAAGTAATTTTCACATAAGTATTATATCCGGTGAATTGATGACTATTGAAACATATTGGACAAGCTATAAAATTATAGGTAAATGCTATAAAATTATATGATTAAAATTAGTTATTTCAAAAATATCTTTAAGTCTTTTCAAAACATGGGGTGAATATTAAATGTTGAACAAAACGTGAGGGTTAATATAGTTTAACTAAAACTTATGGGTCTACATTGCACAATTGGTTATCAAAGTGAGAGAATTCAACTTGCCGCATAAAGATGATCATGTATTTTGTTTGGTGGAAGTTACAACTAGGACAAACAAAGCACATGGAAAAAATATTCAATATATGATTCATTATCTTATAGTTTATCAACTTTTGACAGAATCACGAAATATACGTATGTATTTAATATTGTTAGAATATAAATTATTCACGGGTTCAAGAGCTGCATGAATAGCTGAAGACATTTCTGTTTATTTGCTTTGATTGTTTAATTTTGTGTAAGTTTTTTTTTTATTGTTTTGATGGATGAAATGAGAATGATATGAGATATATAGAGGTGGCAAAGAAATAAGGCAATAACAAGTAGAGGAGAATATAACACATGAAAGTTGATTAGAAGCTATACTGATGAGGTATCATTTTATTGATATTTAATATCAATTCTACAGTTTAAAGTTTTGATGTGTTTACTATAATGGTGATTAAACTGAGAGAAGATTTGAAGAGAGAGAATGAACGAGAAAGAAAATAGTAAAGAAGATTATAATCACCATTAATTCCAAACTATCCTGGAACGTTATATGCTTTTAGCCCATGTCAAACAAATTCTCATTTTTTTATGTTTTAGGGTCAAGGAAAGTTAGTTAGTGTTGTGAATCAACAATGCATAATGAAAGAGCTTGGGAAGTTACATATATATTGTCATTGATTGCCACAGCTTATATAGTACTCCATCAGTAGGAGTCGTATACAACAAAGGATATAGTTTTCCATAAAAAAAAAAGCAAAGGATATAGTTTACAAAAGGATGAAAGTCAACTATGAGAAGATAAACTAAGAAGATATCTATGCTAAGATATCTAACTAATCTACTGAACAAGATCAGTACATCTATTATTAAGCTACAAATAACAATATGATAATGTTTGACATTTGGCTAAGACGTTGGGCTTTACTCATGTGGTGTTGTAAGGAGATGCACTTGATGTCTGCAACTCTATTTGTAAGGAGTTGGATGGTGCTTCCCCTATTTTCCTAATTTTGTGATGAAAATTAGATCTGATATTTTAATCAGCATGTATCTCTCTAGACCAGTTTTCATTGAGGGTGGTTCTATGTAGTCGTTTCTAGAGTAACAAATAGACGGGGCCTCATCATTTTAGAACATATAATATCACAATTAATGTTGTAAATAAGGAAGTGTTCCAAAACTTATGATTTAGTTTTACTATCTGTAAAAATCGAAAAACTTATCGCAAATATAAAAATCAAAATTATCAAATAAATTATAGAATTTTTTTCCTATTTGCAATCTTCTTATGTATAATGGGTGAGCTACTGTATGTATTATAAGATAAATATATTAGTTACGAAATCTAGGCCTAAATAACTTAATAGATTTTTAAAATTTAAAGTTATTTTAAGCCCATGTCCATTCTTTTTTTAAAAATAGAATTGTCAAATAAGTTATAGGAAGCTTTTCAAATTCGTAATCTTTATATATAGGTGTGTTATTAAGGATATCTATTTCAAGATAATTGTTCTAAATTTCATATGAATTTGAAGATTTAAAAAGTCTATTACTAATTATATCGTTATTCAATAACTTAATAAATCTTTGTAAGGGAAAGTTGTTTAAGTCTATATATTCAAAAGTTCCTTTAACAGTTAACTAATCATCTAGACAAAACTCATACTTGGTTTAAAGTGATTTGAAGTCATTGATAAATGATAATACCACAATCAACTTAGCTCACAATGCAACTAATCTAAATTCTTTTTAAGTAAGAGATCAAAGTCTGTTTTATACCTTCATTAGCAACAAGACTGCTGAAATAAAAAATGAGTGGAATGAGAAATTTAAAGCATGCTAAATAGGAGCAACATGCAACAGTAAATAACAACTAAAGAATTCACTGTTAACACAACCAAACACGACAGACGAAGGAGGGCAATTTTGTTTTTTAGTCCTTATTAAAAAACAAAAAAGTTCATTAATCAGTCAAATTCATATAACTTCACATAAAATCTAATAAGAATTAATATGCCCGGATAAGATCAAACAAAGTCAGTTCAGCAAAAAGAAGAAAAAATAAAGTTTAACGTACTCATAAAATACGGTATAATAAATTCATATTTGTTCAAATAAATTTGCTTAAGATCTTATATAATGACTAATAAGTTCAAAAGAGTAGGTTTATTTCCAAATTGTAAGAAAATCGATTGATTATATTATTGAGACATTTACGCAATCCTACTAATCATACTATATAAGTTTAAATAGTCATAAGGGGAAACTCGACATGCTGAATTTCCTTATATATAATATTTAGATAGCAACAGTAGTAATACTCCCTCCATTTCTTTTTCTTCTATACACTTTCCTTTTTGATATGTTTCTTTTTAATCTAATATTTTTTGCATAATTTATTTTTGATAACATGTTTCAGCTACTTTCTCCTCTTTTTCGATCAATATCATCTACTTTTAAATATTTTAACCCATATTTAGTTGCTCTCTCACTCTCTCACTTTTTAAGATCTCTTCAGACCTTTTCAATTTGAGTTTTCAGTTTCTCATTTTATTTGTTTATATGCATATATTAAAATTCAAATTTCTATATAAATAGGTATATTAGGATAAATTTGCTCAGCAAAAGATGAAGTCGATCGATACACAAGCACGGTATGGTTCACCTCAGCAAAAGGTGTTGCATTTAAAATGAAGCTAGAACAAAACCTCATTGATACTTACTCAGGAGAAGGTTGGAAAGGTTAGAGGTACCGGAAGAATCTTACATTTCTTCGCTGAACATTTGATTTTGTGATTGGAGGGAGATAAGCCACCTAGGCCCATCTTGCATATGTATGTCCTGGATCAGTTAGTATGTATGCATGTATATTACTTTATAATCAATTCTGGATATATGCACAAAGCTCTGTGAATGACCACTCTATTTAATCCTGCCTCTGTCTTTAATTTCGAGCTTTTGTTCAGGAATGGAAACATATTCATAAATATTATTAACTGTATTAAATTTTTTCTAACTAAAAGTAACGAAGAAATGAAATGGTGGAGGTGACTAGCTTCCTTCTAACTTATTAATGGAAGTTAAAGAGAATTTAAGAGAGAAAAATAGAAATGAAATGTTTAAGAGAGATGGAATAGTTAGTGTAGGAAAGGATGAGAATGTTTGCATGTGGCTAATGATTCACAAATATAATTCGATCAAATTGTTTTTTTTTGTAATTAATTAATCCTGTCTCCTCCCCATCATATTTTGTCTATATGCAATTCATGCTAATTTAACTATATTTGTGAGTAGCTTATTTTGCTTCACAAATATAACTCAAACTAATTGCATACTCTTCCTTGAACATAGCCTACTGCTAATCTTATGTAACTATCTTTACTTAGTCTTCTATTATATTCTATATCCTAGATATAATTGTAGATTCCTACTTTATCTTTTGTAATTATCTCTATCATTTGTAACTATCCTACGTAGTGGTATGTTGTACTATATTCTATATATCCTAGATAGCAGTATGTTGTATTATACTACTATATAGTATGTCGATGTAAATTGTAATATATCATTATACAATTATCATTTACAGAAATTTACCCAAGCATTTCTAATGATATAGTTCATCATTTTTTTGATAAGAATTATATAGTTCATGATTATCTTATGGGAAAAAAAAGTAAAGTCATTCTATTAGTATTGTAATTTCATATAATTATATTAACAAATTTTTTGTGTTTATTTATTTTTCTTTTCAATCATACAAATGATAGTCAGATTACAACTATCGAAGCATACATACGAAATTGCTTTTTGTTTGTTTTTCTTTTAAATTGAATTCTAGCCAGCTAATGTGCTACAAGAAAAAAACGACACCACATTTTAATAAGTTAAGTTCAACAAAAATAAGTTACGTTCAACAAAAATAAGTTAAAGTCAGTAAAAACAAGTTAAGTTAAGCAAAATAAAGCTGAAAGAACAGAGTCTTAACATGACGATATTGTACCATATCAAAAAAGACATATACTTCTTCGTTATGAAATAAATGAAAACACTAATCTCTTTCATATGAGATTTTTTTTATAGGAGTATTTCACTTATTTCAGAACGGAGGAAGTATATGATTAATATAATAGATGACTCAAAATTCAAAAAAAAATGGTATTAGGATACATGACATGAAGTATCTACATCATATTATTATTTACCAAAATGTCAATCTATAAAGGGGATTTTTTGAGATATTTTACCAAAAGATTTATATTATAAAAACTATAATTTCATATTTTATATTTTAAAAAATAATTTTGCATTATGCATGGGTCTAAAACTTTTTGATTCATCTTTAATTATATATATATATATATATACATATATATATATATATATATATATATATATATACTACTTTGTTGTGGGTACATGTATTTATGAGAGTAGAAAATATAATAATACAAATAGATATTTGGGAGTTATGGTAAGAAGATATATGAAAAAAATAAAAGGTAGTATTGGTAATTTTGGTTGGTCATGATTACTTAATAAAGAAATGTATCAAGTGAAAAGAGACTAATATTATTGAAATATGTAACAAGTAAATGTCTCAAGGATTGCAAAAGTTATAAGTGTTAGTTCAACAACAATTAATTATCACGAATATATTTTATTTTAGATAACACGCGCGATATTCAATCAATAATGTGTACACCAACATCAGACGGGTTAATTATTACTATATCACAAAAGAGAGGGGTTGATAGACTACGAAATTCGGGAGCGGTAATAGTTGCATTAACGAGTGCCAGTAATAGTGCAAATTGTCATTTTATCTGAACCTCTTAATGAAGTAATGGGTTAAGCGGATATCTTTTCATTAGATAGGTTGAACTAGAGTGTTAGAAAATCTAATAAATGGTTTGACAAACTTAAATAAATTAAAAGAACAACCAAAGTGGTACAGAATACGATACAATACCATTATATTTATTTATTTTTATCCTCATTAAAAACAATTTTTTTAAATAAATTCAGTCAAATTCATATAAGTTCACATAAAATCTAATAAAAATTAATAGTTTGGATAAGTTTAAAAAATCAGTTTAGCAAAAATAAGTAAAAAATAAAGTTCGACGTACTCATAAAATAAGGTCTAATCAATTCGTATAATTTTGTTCAAATAAATTCGATTAAGGTTTAATAATGATTAATAAGTTCAAAAGGTAGGTTTATTTCAAATGTAAGAAATCGTATTTTATTAAGAAATTTAAGCAATCATATTAATACTATATAAGTTAAAACATTCATAAATCCAAACTTGATTGTAGAATTTCTTATATAATATTTAGATGTACAAAGTTATAATACAACAAGATTGCAAAAGCTATAAGTGTTAGTTCAACAACAATTAATTGTCACAATATTTTTTATTAGATAACATGCGCGATGTTCAGTCAATGAGTGTACCGAACATCATATGGGTTAATTGATACTATATCAAAAAAGATGTTGAGACGACTACGAAATTCGGAGCGTAATACTTGCATTAAGAGTGCAAGTAATAGTGCAAATTTCATTTTATCTGAACCTCAACTCTTACAAAACAATGTGGTTAACCAATATTTTTTCATTAGATAGGTTGAACTATAGTGTTAATAAATCTAATAAATGGTTCGACATATTAACCATAACTTTTCTCTTCTTGATCATTATGTGGAATACTAAATGAGCTATTGTCAAAATAAATATATTAACGTCATACTAGGAAAAAAGGAAGCTTATATTGACAAAATAACGTGAAAGGTTTTCAAATTCCTTTGATAGCTAGCAAGGAAGGAAAAATTTACCACATATATGTAGCTTTCTTACAATATTCTATATGTTTCGTATAATTGTAGAGATTGGCAGAAAATCGTAGTAAAGTAGGAGAGACATAAGGAGATCATTTAATAAATATTTTTATACATAGAACTCAAAATAATTATTTTGAAGTCATGACAGAATAATGTAAAAACAATCGAGTATAATTTAACGGTACTTTATATGATATTCTATGATATTATCATTTTTCATAAATAAAGTATAATAATATTTTAAAATTAGGAGCAAAATTGATAATAAATTGGCCTTTATCCATATAGGCATTAGGAAAGCATATAGTTTCCTACTTATGTGATTATTAAATTAAATCTAACAAAAATATAATTTTACTTATATTATTGCACACACATCTTGCCTTTTTATACCAAGGATTTTATATTATCCAAAATTATGTTATAATTATATGATGATTGGGACTTAGCATATTAGTTAATAAAAATTATACTATAATGTTCGAAAATCAAAATGTACTACTTAATGGAGAATTCAACTCTGGAAGGATGTATATAGAATTCAATCTATAGATATAATGAGCAAACCAGGGAAGGATGTATCATCATATAGATTGAACTTCGTTTTTGAGCAAAGCCAAGTTCCAAATTATGCAAAAAAAAAATCATAACTTGCTTATGTAGCTTCCGTCAATCAAGGAAATAATTTGCATATATGATATAATTGACGTATTGCTTATTGACTAAAAAGGAAACAACAGTAAGAAATAAATTTATGTATGTTTTTAGGGAGTTGGGTTTACATACAACATTTATTTTTGAAAATATAACTTTTTTTTTAATAATTCATTTACCGAATTAAAAATTATAAGGATCTATCATATGTTGATGCGTGATCAAGGGCATTTTGCAAAAAAAAAAAACATAAGACATTTTTCATGCAGCTTGATTTTTTGCCACATATATGCCATGTCAGTTAAAAATATATTTAGGGAACTCTTTGAATCTCAACAAGAGAAAAGATAGGCAACTATTAAGTTAAATAAAGTTAGGAGTTAATTAGGTGATAGTTAAATAAGATATATTAAGAAAATAATATGAGAGAGTAGTTATACTTATTATTCGAAATAAGTCATAAGTCATAAGTCAAAATCGTATAACACATTTAGTGGCGGATTGGATTTTACAGCTGGTGAGTCACCACCGTCAACAAAATGTCAATCAATAATCAATATATGATTTAAAACTTCATAAAAAGTTTCACTCTGTAAGTAATACTCCGATCAATTTTTCGAGATTTAAACCATATTCATAAAAAATGTGTAAAAACCATAATAAAATTAAAGACGAACTAATACAAGATACTCAAACACAAGTTTCAAATATAAAACTAAAGATTAGCTAATTTCAAGCCAATGGGTACATTAGTACCACAACTTGAAGTTCTTCACCACACCCATCTAAACTTTTCTAATTTTATTAATTAAAACTCAGTAGGATACATTACCTCCTTGCAAATTAACAAAAACTCATCAACAAATTACAAAATCAACAAAAAATTATATGCAAAGTGAATGAAAAAAAGGATACATATAGATTATTGCAAACAATGGTGTCCACTGGGTGGCCTAATGCAATGATGGTGCAAGGCAACAATATAGGGAGGTGAGAGGACTATAGGTATAGGAATAAAAGTGGCTCAATGGCTGAGTACGAGATGTGGTCAAATTGTGTGATCTAATCTAATCCTTTAAATGAATGTAGGCAAAGCGAAAAAATTCAATCAATTTTTTTTAAAAGATTAATAATGGGTCACGTGATCCACAATGATATTATAAATACATGCATGATTATAAAACTTAAAATCACAAGATACTATTTATAAAATGATTTACGAAAGACAACATAAAATCTTAAATTTATGGAACAAAATTTCCCGTACAATTTGCACGGGTCTAATAGCAAATTAAAATTTACAATTTATGTATATACTTATTTTTTTATTCCTAACTTTTATATCATCTATTTATAGATGAACGGGTTAAATATTTTCAACCTGTTTTTGGAAAAATAACATAAAATCTTAAATTTATAAAAGAAAAAACTCCACATGCAGCCGCAGGGTATACAAATAAAATTATGACTAAGTGGGCAGCTACCAGTGGGTGGCCAAATATGATGCATCGGTGGTGCAAGAAGGTAGAATAAGACTTCCATAAGTGGTTGTTGAAGCCGGCGTATGGCTGAGTGTTATTAGTGGTGCGAATTGTGATTTTATCTGAGACTTTATGTGAAGTAATATATGATCCATCATGGCATTAACTACATAGCTACTGAACACACGGGTTATAAGTCAGTTTCTTAAATAATCCCAATACATGATTATGAAATCTATTAGCACAAGTTAATATTCACCACCATGATTTTTGGACAAACTTCTTAAAATCTTCAATTTATAAGACAAAACATTTCTCGTGCAGTATGCACGATGCAAGGGAAGTTACTGTTATTTCCAGAAGCAATGTCGGAGAAAAAATATTTATGCAAAGAATGACACTGATCCCGTCTGACTTCACTAAATTTCATATCAGATTTCAGATACGGCAATTTCCTTTAATTACTGTTTTATTTTGCTGTTATTATCAAAGAAATTCAAGGACAAATTAAACTTTATCTCATGTAGGCATGTATCTTTCGATACCTGTTTTCAGCCATGGAGAATTTTATGTTGTCGTTTCAAGAGTCATGAGCAAAAAAGGTCTCAAGATCCTTTTGTTGGATGAAGAACATTATTTGCGTGCAAATACGCCAGATGTAGTTTACAAGGAAGTGTTCGCGAACATATAAATTGATTTGAAAATTTCATTTGTAATTTTTGTTCATCACCACTCATACTTTATGTTTTATGATTTTGTGTAATATGGAAAGTTAAGTCAATGTTATTATGTGACTTTCTTTAAACATGTAATAAAATAATAAATACTCCCGTGCATCATGCACGGGTCCTAAAACTAGTCATCTATTTAAAGACGTGGACCCATCACCTTGATTGTGGATGGAAGATAGATATCTACTACTACAATCTTATTGCTATCCTCATCAAAATAAAAAGTGCTACTCAGTCATGCACCTCAAAATAAATGCAATATCTTGACTTTTGCACTATATATCAATGTTGTTAAAATCGCGATTCTAGTTTGAATCGAAAACAACCGTTCAGAATCGAATCGTAAAATCGAATCGTAGAATCGTAAGATTCTACAAACATGTATAATCAAGATATTGCACTCAATCTTCATTGAATATGCTAAAATTATAAATTAAAAGACCTAAAAATTGGAAAAAATAGTTGTTTACCCACTATATTGGCAATAACTAACAATATATCTCTTATTTTCTTTATTAGCATGATTTAAACTTGCGAGGTTTTCGCTAGTCAACAAAAATGTATAGAATCGTCTAGAATCGCAAATCGAATGGTCTACCATATTTTGAATCGTAAAATCGTAAGATTTTAAGATTTGAATCGCGATTTTAATAACTTTGCTATATATATTCATCACTTTGATCATATTTAGATACAAATATATAAAAGATGTGTTATTATAAATCTTGCGTTCCTAAATACGTGTTACATTCACTTTTCACGTAACTAAATGCGTTTCTTTGATCATTCTTTAGTTACTGACAAGTAAAAATAATAGAAAGTTGATATATTGAAAGTATAAATAATTGAAACGAATCTAATAAGATCTCATTTAACTATGTTTGTGTTTATATAATAGAAAAAAATAGAGCCAAAGTTAATTGATGAACATTGTGAATATACTCAACGTAGTATTTATCTGGAAACGGAGGAAGTATAGGATATTTTGATATTTATATTAACGTATATTTTCAACATATCAACATTTTATAATTGTTAAGTGGTATAAATGACCAAATTGTGCATTCACAAAAATGAAAGTCCAACTTTCGCATTTATTATGATGTAGATGAAATATTATTAGCCTTTAAAATTAAGTAGATTTTTAAATTACAGTGATTTTGAATTCTTGGTTTACGAAGTATAAAAATTAATTTATTAATATATTAATTATATATTTACTCACCAAGTTATAATTTTTCCATACTAATTATTTAACATCGTCAAATGTAAGACATGTAACAACTCAGAGCATCATCGGAATCCAGACCACTCATTAGTATAATTTAAAGGGTTATGCTATATGCATTCCTTAGGGTTGCATATAAGACATAAATACACTATTTAAAATGGAAATAAGTTATGAATTTATGAAATTTTTTTGCATCAATCAATGTAATAAATGATCAATTAATTCATTTTTAGCTTCTTATATATGCAGCCCTTAAGGCTGCATAGCTTTTCCCTATTTTAAAAACTAAAAATAAAATAGATTATATAAAAGGCGGACATATATTTGTTGATTTCAGCTTTGTTTACAACACTACTTCATCCATCCCTTATTAAACTCTTTTTTCCACCAAACCAAACTTTGTTAACTTAAGCTATAGATCTCATCAATACCAATAAAAGTTGGTTCAAGTGATAAGTAACTTGATGTCGGTTAAGGAAGGTATCGAGTCGAGCCTCACATATGCATAAACTATTATTGGAAGACTCATCCACCCAAAGTAGGTATACGACACAGGTCCATCCAAATGTAGTTGGAGCTAAACTGTAATGAACCGGGTGTACTATGCGGAAAAAAAAGGTTGGCTTGATACCAATTAGAGATGGCAGTGGATCCTGGACCCGGATCCGTTTTTCCGGGTCTGGATCCTAAAATTATGGACCCGTTGTATCCGGGTCGGATTCGGGCCCACTTGTCAGATCACAGATCTGGGTCCGGATCTGTACAATAGACCCGAACCTCGGATCCGTAGATACGTTTTTTTTAAATCTCCACGTTGGGCTGGGCCTCCTGACCTCCTCTCCATTTTATTGTCCTAAGTCTTACTGTTCTGTTTATTTCCTCGAAGGCTTATTCCCTCCTCTCCACTGTTCTGAAACTCGTGCGTCCTGTGGCAGTAAACCCTAAGTCCCTAACTCCCTCCGGCCAGACCTTCGCGTTTCTCCACCAATTCCGGCCCCGGTTTCTGCGCGTTCTCGATCCACCATTTCCGACAGCCAGTTCCTGCGCATTTCTCCACCGGTTCCGGGCTCCAATTTCTTAGGTCTTTCTCTCTCTTTCTCGAAGGCTTTGTTATACTTTTCGAATTTGATTTTTTTTTGTTATCTTTTTTCTTGTTATCTATTTTCTTGACATCTTTCTTGATATTGATGATTTTCTAGGGTTTTGATTTGGTATGATATGTTTAGGGTTTGTTATACTTTTCGAATTTGGTTTTTGATCGAGTCGGATCCGTTTTGGACCCGAATCCGTAGGATCCGTCGGATCTGGATCCGGTTCCATCTCTTTTAGATCCGTGGATCCAGGTCGGATCTAGATCCAGGGTTTGAAAACGGAACTGGATTCGGGTCCACCTGGACCCGGTCCAGATCCGACCCGTTGCCATCTCTAATACCAATAATCCAATATACCATAGTTTAAGCTCAGCCTGGAACGGCTCGCACCCAAATCAACGAGCTATAAGAAGGTTGGCTTGAGTAGTTGAGTAGATAACGTCCAGATTCAATGAACCTTGGTTTTTGACCCAATTTGTCTCCCAACATGTCAAACGTACGTTTCAAAGATTTTGTGGTACTAACAATCAGCTATTAAGGGTACTATTAACACTGACAATTGACAAATTAGGCGGATTGGAAATAAAGTCCATACATATGGAAAATTTGAAACTACAGAAGATATGTCTAGGTTCATTGAATATCTTGTGCTGTCTCCTGCCTTCCTAAAACTTCAAATTTTATTTTGGAATTACTTAAAGTAATTTTGTACTTAAATTCAAACTTTTATCTTAAATTACTTTCACTTGTTGACTCTGACAAAACTCTATTTGAAAAACACTTTAAAAATTTATGAATAATAATTTTTGACTTTAAGAGATTACTTCATTGTAAAATAAGATTACAGTTAGAAAATGTGCACATTACATATTTAGCATATATTGAACATTCATTTTGTTTTGTTTTCACCATGACCTTATGACGTAGTAAAGTCGTAAGGAAATGGATGCTACTAAACTAAACTTAATTTCTTGCATGAATCTCATTTATTTTCTTACCTTCTATAATATGTCACATATTTAAATACAGTGGTATAGTAAAATTATGGAATCAATTTAAGTAGTACATGATAATACTCCTAGTTAGTTTACATATAAGTACCATAATCTCTCAGGATCAACTAGGGAAGTAGAGAATTTTATGTTGTATCATACTTAATTCTTGACCTTTTAATAATTATAATAGTAATAATAATATTATTATTATTATTTCTTCAAAAGCAAGGGAATTGTGTTTTTTTTTCCTCCCTCTAAAAATGATTATTCTGTCTTGTTGTTACTTTTCATTAATGGTTATGTATCTCTATCGAATATTATACTTTGATTTTATCCTATTGTTCTACAACATGTTGCCATATTGGTAAATGAGCAAGATATCACGTGCCTTATTCTTCTGCCGATTCTAATGGATTATGTCACGTGCATAAAGCTTATGAGCTGAATCGGGTTAGATAAAGATTCGTGTACGTACATATGATATTGTGGCTCCATAATATGTAAATACTAGCCTTTTGTGCATGCGATGCGTGCGAGGATACATCTAAATGAATCATGATGGGTTGGCTTGGGTTATTTTTATTTTGAGCAATAAAACTTGTGCAACGCCTGTCTGATTTAATTTAGGAGGATTTTTTATAAAAAAAATATTGCTTGTTAACCAGGAATAGTTGATCCATATACTTATTCGCCACTTAAATTGATGAAGATTAATTTTTCTCCTTTTCTAAATGTTCTCACTTTGAGTTCTAATTATATTTGAAATGAAATTTTAAATTTTACATATACAATCTGATTTTGCATGAAATGGGCATTTTTAATTTTTCTCCTTTTCTAAACTTTAACACTTTGAGTTCAATTATATGTGAAATGAAATTTTAAAATTTTCATACACAATCTGATTTCGCATGAAATGGTTTTCGCAAATTAATGTAATTTTTTTTTCTGAAAATGGATTGTTGCAAAAGTTGTTCGCAAAAAGGTTTGATATTGTTTTGTTTTTCAAAATTTATTTCTGAACATGGATATTTTGCAAAAGTTTTGGGCAAAATTTTATATTGGAAGTTTTAAAAAAAAGAACTAAATGTGTCATAAATGAATCAAATTTCATACACATCTTGTTTTCTGATTTTATATGGAAAATGATTCAAATTTAAGTTTAATTATATAAAGCCCTCTTCAACTAATTGCTATTATCTCCATTTTTCAACTACATAACAGTCGACTAATGTGAAATAACTTTGAAGATTAAAAGAATTATATACCTGTTTGAAAGTTCGCAAATCGCCGATGGACGAATGTGTGATATCACTGTCAAAATCTTATGTTTTTTTCTCAGATTTGTGTTTATAGGTAATATTTATGAGTATGTAATTGTGAATGGTTGAGAACAATGATTTGTAAGTGAATTTTGTGAATGTTTTTGTATGTATTGACGTCCTAGTATATTAGTTTTGCTTGTAAGTTAATTTTTAGTTTTTGTAAAGTTTCTTGATCATTTGAGTGATTTGCGTATTTTTTACAACGTGATTTTCTCAATTCTATGAGTGATTTGTAAAGTTTCCTCATACAAGTGATTTCTGAGTGATTGTTGAAAATTAATTTCCAATGGCTTTGTTTGACCCTCATGTTGGTATTGGATTCCTTTTGTAATTTAGAAAGGGAAGGGGGGCAAAATAGTCAGTTCAAAAGAGGACACCGTTGCTCCCCCCTTCCCTTATGTAATAGAGATATTATACAGAGTAGTATCTAATTAGTATAAGCTTAAGCTACTATGTGGTTATATTTAATTTTATGATTACGTATACTATGAAATTCTTGGTTATCTAACTTTATTAGCTAAGCATTGCACCCACAAACTTCCTAGAAGATGATGAGGGAGTTTAGGGTGTGTTCTCTTTAACTTATAAAATAAGTTTTAGGTCTAATAAGTTCAGTTCAGGTGTAATTAGGTTTGATCAGATCTAACACGACATTCAAAATAAGTTACAATAAGTATCAATCAGGTCTAATAAGTTCAGTTCAGGTTTTTTCAGGTGAAGAGAACACACCCTTAATTGAAATCTTTTGGATGGATTTTGGATTTTTCCTCTCTATTTAAACAATTAACAAAATGGGATAAACAACCTTCGTTTCTAGTAAAACTGGTTTTTCAGCCAAAAGTCAAAATTAAGTTTTGTAGTATTTTTGGTTGGTTTTTGTCTTTTATATATATATTTTTTGGCAATTCAAAGTTGTTATTGATAACCAAAAAAAAAAAACAGGTGCAACCACCATACAACCACCAAGGCTATAGCAACTCTTTAGAGCCCTATCATGACCCTACAAGAGCAGACTAAGTAAGAACAATATCTAGAAAACCACTCAATAGGCTGAGTAGTGAGCTAAACAATGAGAAGTCTCCTAACATCATCAGTGCACCTGCAAGCAACATTAAAGATAATCTGTTTGCAGAGCTCTAGAGTATCAACTTTAGCCCCATTGAACACAATAAAGGTTATTTCTATAAGTCCATATTTTATACAAAGTCTCAGTAAAGAACATAGTGTAAAGCTGAGCTTGAGGGGAATTATTGTGACTTCTATGAGCAACTAGTTGAACTTCATCATCAAAACTTCGTCTACTGTAGGAAATCCCTATCTGCTATAGACAAATCTTTCGCAATGTATGAGCAATTGTGCAGTCAAAGAAAAGATGGAATCTAGTCTCATCTGCATTTTCGCATAGCACACATTGCTTGTTAGGAATGATCCCTAGGAGTAAAGCCTACTCTTAGTTGCCAATCTATCATGTAAAGCTAGCCAAGTGATGAAGATTGCTTTAGGGCTTGAATGTTATTACAAATGATGCGCCTTCAAGTGACTTTACCATGATCCCCTTGCATGCATTTGTATGGTTTCTTAATAGAAAACACCTCTCTCTCTCTCTCTCAAGCATCTGTTGGCCATTGAACTCTTGAAATAAATCCCTGCTGTTTAGGATTTTCTTCATTGACCAAGATAGCCTTTGGGGAATAGGCATTGTGACCACCTATTGTCTCTTAATATAGTAAGCATGACTGATAGCCCAAAAGTGCTTGGCAACAACAACTTTGTTCCACATTACCATATTCTTTATATTCCACCCTCCACAAACTTTCTTAAGACAGATAGTGTCCCAGGCCACATGAGCCTTCTTTGACTTAGCATTAAGCCTAGTCCAAAGAAAATTTCTACACAGGCTTTGGATTTCCTTGATCACCTTTGTTGGAAGGACATAAATCTCGCACCAATACAGTTGGAACCCATGCAACACTAATTTTACTAGTTGCAATCTAGCAGCATAACTCAACTTCTTTACAGCCCAGGATTGAATCCTGCTAACAGTTTTTTCAATGAGAGCTTTACATTCAGCATGATACAGCTTCCTAGTGGTAAGAGGCACCCCAAGGTACCTAAATGGGAAATTACGAAAAGGAAATTCATAATCTGCTGCAGGGAAGCTTTTTCATCTTCAGAAACACCAGCTATGTAAAAGTTACTCTTGTCCAGGTTAGCTTCAATCCCTAAAGCACTAGAAAACTTATTGAAGGCAGCAAAGAGCAATTGCAAGAACTAGAGTCATCTCTAACAAACATAAGCAGATAATCTGCAAACATAAGATGTGTGATTCCTAACTTTTCACATCTAGGATGAAAGTTAAAATTAGGAATATGCTTGAGACTCCCCAATGATCTAAGTAAGTATTCCATTCCAATGGCAAAGAAGAATGGAGAGATGGGGTCTCCTTGCTTGAGTCCCTTTCTTGCTCTAAAAGGCCTGTTGGGAAGGTCATTCACCAATATAGAGTATGAGACTGAGCTAACACAAGCCATGACCCAATTCAAGAATTGAGTAGGGAACCCAATTTCAGCCATAACTGTATTCAAGAATGACTATTCAATGGAGTCATATGCTTTCTTGAGATCCACTTTCACCATGCACCCAGGAAAGACATGTTTAGTTGTATACCCTTTAATCAGCTCAGTGGCAAGTAATATATTATCTGAAATATTCCTCCCAGGCATGTAACTAGATTGAGCTAGATCAACAACTTCACCAATCATGCTGTGCATTTTGCTAGTTAAAATTTTGGCTATAATCTTATATAGGATAGTACAACGGGCTATAGGCCTATGCTCTTTCACATAAATGGGGTTAGCAACTTTAGGAACCAGAATAATTAATGTACAATTGATAGCAAGCAGCATATCACAGTTGTCAAAAAATTGCAAACCAACAACATATTATCATGCTTTATAATGTGCTAGGTTTTCTTAAAGAAAAGGTTATTAAACCCATTTATACATGGTGCTTTGGAGTCAGCTATACCCAGTAATGCATCATCAATTTCTTTGTGAGTAACAGGTTGTACCAGCATAGCAACAACACTAGGACTGATTTAAGGCCCTTTTCTAATCAATGGAAGGTCCACTCCAGGGAGAGCATCAATAGAAGAGCCAAGAAGCTTCTTATAAAATTGCACCACCTCCTTTTGAATGTCCTCAATTTTATAGAGGTGGTCTCGTGAATCAGTGTACAAGATGTCAACATTATTCCTCAAAATTCTTTCTTTCATTGCCTGAAAGAAAAAGATTATTGTCATCACCATGCTTCAACCATTGGATTTTGGATTTTCGCCTAAGAGCAGATTCATCAATCTGTAGATATTTGTTCAGCTGTATCAGCTGCTCTTTCTCTTGCATGGCAAGAGCAGGGGAGTTAGGATCATCCTTAGTAAGGGTCTGGATGTAGCTAACTTCAGCCCTAGTTTTATCAGTCTGTTCATGAAGCTTCACATAATCCCTTTTATGCAACTGTTTTAACTGCACCTTCACTCTCTTCAAGTTATCCCACACCTGCTACATGAGATCGAAATCACCTCTCCTCTCCCATTGATTCTCCACAACAGCCAAAAAGTCATTGTGCTCAGCCATATAGTTGAAAAACTTAAAAGGTCTACCCTGCCTAAGCTTATTATTACCACACCTCAAAACCAAAGGGGAATGATCTAAATGCCAGGGTTCATATATTCCACAGCAAGACTAGGAAACATAGAGAGCCAGCATGAGTTCACAAGACATCTATCAAACCTACTTGCAATTCTTAGGGGTCCCACACCTTTGTTAGACCAAGAAAAGAAGTGCCCACGGGATTTATATTCCCCTAAATCAGAAGTAGCCAGCAGCCTCATGTAATCTCGAGTTTCATAATTATACACAGGATTACCATTGAGCCTATCCCCACAAGCAAGAATAGCATTAAAATCTCCCATAGCACACCAAGGAATAGACATTTGATAGTTAATATTAAGAAGTTCAGGCCACAAAGCTTTCCTATCTTCAATAGTGTGCATGCCATAAACTGCAATTAACCCAATATGAGTGCCAATGCTTTTATCTTTAAGCTCACAATGAATCAACTGTGAACTTTTCTGTAAGAGTTGTAAGACAATACAACTTGGATCGTAGGCAAGCCATATCCTCCCCTTATTTGAACTATCATAATTACTTTCCCATTTCCACTGATTCCCAAACTTCTTATGAATCTTCTCTTTATTCTGAACCCTTACCCTTGTTTCAAGCAATGCAAAACAAGTGACTTTATTAACTCCAATAAACTTCTTTATTTCACCTATCTTTAGAGGATACATTCCAAGCGCATAAGATCATTAACCTGGTGTAATAGTGAATGAGCTAGATCCAACTTCATCCACTACATGAGTTACCACCCCAGGCCCCTTCAACTGTTCTATTTCCTTCCCACTCTGCCCTCTTGTTACTATGTTCCAAGGAGGCCTAGTTTCTGCAACTTCCCTTTCAGATTGCACTACTGCATTATCACTCTCTGGGTGCTTTCTTGCATCAGTGATACTCTCAACTACAGGCTCAGGCTTTTCTGCTAACTTATGCTACTTAATGTGCTTAAGGACAACTGGGATAGACCCGATTGCAACTGCTTGCTGTTAATTAGCAGTTTTAGCCACCCATTTCTGTGTTTGCTTCAGGTTCTCCCACTTTCCCCCTTTTGATACAAAACCTTTCTTAGCACAATCATGGCCTACAAATTGATACTTTTTGCAGAAAGAAGGATCCCACTCAAAACATATCCTCTGTTTAATCATTTTCCCTGACTCTTCTTCAATCAGCACAGTTTTTGGCAAAGGCTTAGTAACATCAACCTCAATAAGCATTCGAGCAAAAGAAATACATTTCTGATGAATAGTACATTCATCAGCAAATAAAGGGACCCCTAACATACTCCTAATGCGACTAAGAGAGTCCACACTCCAATTATTCAAAGACAGGTTTGGCATTGGAACTTCTCCCTGCTTGTCATCATTGCTTTGAACCTCTCTAACCTTCAATATGTTACTCACAACTGGAGTCGCCTCGAACCGATTAGCGTTGAAAGTTGCTTTCATTGCATCAACTATCGAAGCTGTTCCTTTATGCACTTCTGTAACCCTAGTTACTATTACATCGATCAGATTGCAAAGACTGCCTAAATTCGAATCTCCCTTAGCTCCTTTTTCTTGCGTCATATTCTACTACGGTGACGGCGGATTTCTCCGACGGCCTATTAGTGCCTGAAAATAGCTAGCTTGCTACCTAAGCTATCACTCAACACTCATGGAGAGTAAACAACTTTTTTTGAATTGGATTTTTTTTAAAACAATTACTTTAACTATTTGTTGATAGATGACATCATGATTTCAATTTGTTGCTATTTTTTGTCTTTTATATTCCTTTACACTAAGACACCACAACAATTGATTTAAAAACACTTCTGCAATACAACTAATTAATAAGATCAATTGGTCAAACAAGTGAAGAAAAACTGGCAACAACCAATCCCTAGCAACCAATTGCTAAACACCCCTAATATGTGGCATCACGGGGAATCACCACGACATTGGGGGATTCATTGATATATACAAGGTCGGAGCCATGCATGGGATATGAAAGTTAGCTCCACTGAGCTGATCATCATGACTCTTGGTTAGTTAACTAATAATGTTCCAATGGATGTTGCTGAAGTTATGGAAAGCTAAACTTCTTTTAATGTATCAAAATTAATTGAAACTATTACGCCCTCCGTCCCAAAATATAGTTCCCATTTCTATTTTAGGGGTCCCAAAATATAGTTTCCGTTTCCATATTTATTTCCATATTTTTCCGTAATTTGTCTAGAAAAATAGTGTCACGTCATTTATTTACTTCTTGAATTTTGTTTTTTCCTTTGTTTATTCAACCAAAATGTTACAATACAACTAATGCTCTTTCACCAATTACTCTCCATTCTCTCTCCTAATTAAAATTATTTTTTCCCACACAACATTTATTTAAATGAACAAAAAAATCTTTACTATCCCTCTTAGATTATTCTACTTGCATAAATTACCGTGAAAAAAGGAAAATGAGAACTATATTTTGGGACGGAGGGAGTACATCATATTACATGTGCTTTTATTTTATTAATATAAAATAATTTGGTTTCCTCTTTTCCCTTGAGTATTCCCTTTGTTGCTATTAATATATTTAATCATGTATATATTTTATAATCATAAAAAATTGACATTTCAAAATTAGTGTTTTCCATCTTAGAATTAGGTGCAATTTACTAATACTAACTCATTCTTTTCTATTAAAGAAGTACTTGATTTTACCAATGATGTCTTGGCCTAGTGGTCAAGATTGAGGTGCTGTGAACGATAGGTCACATGTTCGAATCCCCCCTCCCCTTGTTTGTACTTTGTACTGCCTTCGTGGCTCATATGGATAAAAAAAAGTACTTGATTTGATCATCTTATTAAATATAATTTAAATGTGTAAAGTTTCTTTATTTATTTTTGTTTGTAACCGTTTCCAAATATATTTGAGTATTAATTAAATATATATTTTTAGTTGTATATACATATTTATATGATATTGTCATATTATTATCTTGGACATAAGACACTATTCCTTTTTAATGTAAAATGAATTGTACATATTCTTTTGAAGAGATAGATAAATATTAGAAATAGGCTTCAAAATGGTTGAGGGAGCTGAATTCTCATGATATATAACATGATGTTAGAGATAATTTGTATTTAAGTTATTTTGTATTTGAACTAAATTGTAACCTTTAATAAATTACCAATAACGGCACATACAATATCTTAGTTTCGGAGTGTTAGTGACAGATTATGAGATTGATAACTAGTTTGTAGGGTCAAACTAAACCCCGCTTAATGACATTTTTCATTTATTAATATTTTACTTTAAAATGATAACAATAAGTATGACTTGGTTTGCTTAAGACTTTAATATATGAGTTTGAAGTCACATGATCAAATCTTATACGAAACATCTATTTTTTTTATTGTATATTAATTACATGGATTTCAAAATATTAATCGAGAGCCCTACGTGGCACCATTCCTTGTTAAAATATATCTCTATTATACGAGTGAAGGGGTGGAGGAAGATGGTGTCCTCTCATAAAAAGTCTAATATATGCTTAATGAAATTAAATTGTCATATAAATCTTTTCTTCTTCCTACTTGCCATATATATTGAACAAGTTGATAATGGGATTGAATTTGAAATTTCAATTAAATATTAAATTAAGGAGAATGATTTCCTCTTATTACTTACGTGTGAAAAAATTTATTCAAAAATTGAATTGATAATATAACTTGATTGACACGATTAGAAATGAAAAATATTAAAACTTGAATTTCATATTAATAATTATACTCATAATATTTTAAAACCTAAATGATGATTATTCTTTGCTTATTTATATTATATAAATTAAACTCTTTTCGACAATTGAACCTGATACATAAACTCTTCCACTTTATTTGAGCACAAACTTTCTTCTAATGTATATTTCTTTCTTTTGATAATATATTTGAACAATGATGAACAAATAACTAATAAAACCAATGAAATATTGATTTAAGAAAAATATAGTAAAAAGTTAACAATAATTATAAATGTATTTTCGAATCAAATTTTATATAACACTGATGAATAACTAATTGAGAATAAACAAAAAAACATTATTAGAACGTGCACACTATGCGTGCAAAAAATGCTAAAATTACGGCTTATATTTTTTGAGTACAAAGTACAAAGAAGGGGAGGGGGAATTCGAACCTGTGACTTATCGTTCACAGCACCTCAATCTTAACCACGAGGCCAAGACATCCTTGGTTTTTGAGTGTCAACGTGCTATCACTTGTTTCAAATTTCAATGTAAGTCCCTCCACTAATTGTCAATTAGAGAAAATATACAAAAAAGAATTATCTCCTCCATATATGTAACCTATTTTCACATCGTTATCTATACTTTCTTAATTCCTATCATTTCTATATAAAAAAAAAGTAAATACAACGTGTGCATGAATCAATTTGACATAATTACACATTAAGTCAACAATTCTTTCCTTAAAAAGCACTCCATGCAAAATGTATCTAGATTGATTTACATCTATATACATCAAAATCTTATACCCCCCTTCCCCCCAATTTTCATTTCTATAAATTCACAAACTATAAATGTAACATTTTTTTAAAGAAAATACAAATCAATGTTCTTTTTCACAAGAGCTAACAAATGAACCTAGACATCTTTAAAAATAATACTCCAATCTCACCAGAATCATTTACTCTTTCCTATGCACTAATGCACATTACATTAGTGGTAAAAACAATTAAACTACCATATCATACAATCATATACGTGGCTCAAAAAATTTACTTATTTTTTTTTCTTCTATTAAAATATCTTCACAAAAAGATTCTTGCAAATATAAATAGTGAGTTACCCCTTCCGTATTTCCTCCCTCTCAGAATTCAGAAAAAATCGCCATTGCTGTGTAGTTGAGTTTTTAAGAGAGAGAAAGGGGGAAATCTTCATTTTTAGAGAGAGAAATTAGGGTTTTCCATTTCTCTTTTACACACTCTCTCTCTTTCTCTCTCCAACTGTTTCCTAATTCGCCGCGATCGGATTGTTAATTTGTGTTCGATTTATCATTCCAATTTGATCGCATTGTGTTTCTCAGCTTATATCAGGTATTTTTATCATTTTTTTTTTTTTTGCTTTTTTCTGAATTTATGAATTTGAAATTTTGATGCTTAATATTAGTTTCTAATTAAAAGGATTTAAATCAAGAATTCAAAATCTTTGCTTTTTTTTAATCTTTTTTCTTTGTCGTTGATCGGTTGTTATTTTTCTAGGTTTTGCGAAAGATTGATGATTTTTGTATGATTTTAATGAATGTTTGTTCTTAATTTAATCATACACCATTGTTTATTTTGCGAAATGGCTGGTAAATTGACTCATCGAATCACATTAAACCACCAATATAATACTGCTTCCTTTTCCGGCTATTCGGTGGTTGTTCACTGTATTGTGGGTCAAACCCTATTATACCTTTTCTTCTAGTTGGTTTACAAAAAACCAGTCTTATCCTATTATTTGAGCTAACGCGGTCACTTCAGAAGTAGCGTAAACAAAAAATGATCCCATTAGAATATGGTAATTTCACTTTTATTATTTGCTACATTGTTGTTTTGGGCCACTAACTTTAACCTGTTATTTTGATTCTTTTATAAGTGAATATATAGTCATGTTTGACTATTATTTTGATTCTTTTATAGGTGAATATATAGTCATATGTGGTGTTGTTAGATTCGTTTTGACGTGTAGATTCATAATATTACATTTATATAATGTTTACTTAGATAAAATAAGAGGTATTAAGGATTAAATAATGCCTTAAAAATCATGCATACAATAATGCAGTAAATAAAAAAACAGAGGGAGTATAGATTGTCGTTCTAGTTGGTCTGTGAAAGGTGGTATTATCTTATTATTTGAGGTCACTTAAAAAGTACAGTAAACAAGAAGTGATCTTGTCAAAATAAATAGTGAGATTATCTGATTATGTTATGAATTGTAAGAAAGTCTCATTTGTGAATGATATCTTTTTCTTCTGTTAATAGTAGTCTGGAATTTTTCTGCCATTAAGACAAAAGGGTTGTTGAATATTTGACCCCTCAGAATCAAATAAATTGTTTTCTATTTGAAGTCATGTGACCAACTTTTGCTAGTTGCATAACCACATGTGAATTTGTAGTTTTGCTAATCTTAGGGATAAGATTGTTTCTAGGTAATCAGGTTGTGTTTAACTAAGATATAGCTTTTTGTCAAGCACTTTTACACTGAGAAAAAAAAAAGAGTAGAATTTGTCACTAAAATTAGTTTAGTATTGACTCTTGATAGCAATTTGTATTACTCACCGAATCTTGATGTTGTGTGAGGACACTTTTGCAACGGCTATAATTTTAATGTAGCTATTGGATTGGTTTTGATTGCTTTATTCTATATGGTTAAAGTAGAGCTTTAATCATATTTGTAAAATGTTTCCCATATTTGGAGAATTATATACTACCAATATTATCTCTTTGATGTTGAAAATTACTCTTTGATGATGGGGTTGATTTGTGCCTTTTTTTCATTTATTAATTGATTTTTGTTTGTCTATCCATGATTTTGCGAGTTTGGAGTCAAATGCTGTTCTGGGTGAGATTCAGATTGTATTTGCTCTGATAGTTTGAATGATTGATAAGAAGTTGAAAGGTTAAATAATTTGAGGATCAGATAAACGAGAATAATATATTTGTTTTCAGCTTTCTTTTGATACTTTATAAAGCATCTAGAGAATCAAAAAATTGTGGAATGAAGGGGTATCAAACAAATTTACAATGTTACTTGGTAATTCAGTAAATATAAGTTTGGTTCATTTTTGGAATAAAAGTATTTGTTTGTGTGGCCATAAGGTCGAATATTGCCCCCCTTTTGTTTCTTGTTATTGGGAGCTGTCTTTTTCTGGTGGTGGAAAGATAAACGCGAATTTTTAGCTTTTGTATCTTGAGGGACGGTGGATGGTGGGGGCAGGGAGGAGGGATGTGTCTACTGTAGCACTCCCTTAGACAAAGGGAATTTTAGGGACTATATAACATGGCATAGAATATAATTTTGCAAAATTATAATTTTAACCAAAGCAATAAGCATGTGCAAAATGAGATGTGTCTAATGGGTTTCATGTATTTTGGTCCATTTAATTTGACCCTTCAATCCTGGTTTGGTTATTTTGAATTTGTCTTGTTGACACGGCAAAGCCAACTCACTTTGACACCTTTATACAACTGTTTGCTTATATATCTTTGTCAATTATTTTAGTTGGTGCATAAATTGTTTGGCAACTCCTCTTCCCTTCATCCTACCTGACCCACAGTTTCCTTCCCTGCAAATCTGAAAAGGAATAGGAAGCTTAGATTCCACATTCATTCTGGTTGTCTACTTTTTAGTAATTAAGTTACGTGTACCTTTTCTCAGATCCTCAGCCATGGTGTTCTGGATTTTTGGCTATGGTTCATTGGTGTGGAACCCAGGTTTTGAGTACGATGAGAAAGTGATTGGTTACATCAAGGACTACAAACGAGTTTTTGATCTTGGTAAGATGTTTATTGTTCTTCTGGGAAATTTTTGAGGTATATATGCTATCGGATTGTAATAACAAGATTGCATATGTCTCGCAGCATGCATTGACCATAGGGGTACACCGGAACATCCAGCCAGAACTTGTACTTTGGAATACAGCGAAGGATCTCTATGTGTAAGTAGATTCTGAAACTATCATTTTAATCCTTTGTGAGGGCACTGGTGTTCTTTTAGTATCTTGTGAAGACTGAAAATACAGCCCATTTACACTGTTGTACCGTATTGATTTTTAAATGACCTTTTTACAGTTGTGGTTCATAGTTTCATGGTTCATTAGGAGTATATGCTCTCTGATTAAACCACTTACTTGAACAATGATTCTGTGTCCTGCATCTTTGTCATACTAAGGCTCACAGTTGTTTTGAACAATCGCTCGAGATTTATTAATGTGCAGCTCATTTGATTATAATTTTTGTTCTCTCGTTCAGTGGGGTGCTGCCTATTGTGTTAAAGGAGGTCCTGAAATAGAATCAGCAGCAATGCAGGTAATTTCCTTCTTATTGATACCATGTACATGTAGCTTTGTGGAATACTCTAGATTGTTCTTCAATGTAAGATGTGTTTGTACTGATTAGTATGCTATTCTTATTTGCAGTATTTGGAGCGAAGGGAGTGTGAATATGATCACAAGATAACTGTTGATTTCTACAAGGTAAGAGACAACTGTATGCCATTTTGGTGGATTGCTTCTACATAGATCTTGGACTTTGTTCTGATGTGTTGAGAGTTCTGCAATTTCAGGAAGGGGAGGATCTCGAACCTCTAGTCACTGAAGTGATTGTGTAAGTTGCTGTTCTCATGGACTATTCAGCATTACTTCTTTAATTTATAACAAATAATCTACGCTTCCTCTGAATCCTTATAAATTTTCTTATGTTTTGCAGCTTCATGTCCACTCCTGATACAGTATCAAACAAATACTATCTGGGGCCAGCCCCAATGGATAAAATGGCCTGGTGAGAAACCATAACCTTTTCTCTTCTACAATATGAAGTGGCTGGTTTGCTTCTCTTCATGTGCTGATGAGGTGTTAAATATACAATGTAGGCAAATTGCAACTGCTCTTGGACCATGTGGTAACAACCGGGAGTATCTTTTCTTGCTTGAAAAGGCCCTGCGTGATATAGGTAAGGTCCTTCTTCTATTGCTATAATGGTACTGCTGCATTGCTATTCGGACCACCAATGTGGCAACCCCCATATGTAAGGTGTTCAGTTCCCTAAAAAAGCATATAGATATTGTTACTTACGGTGACATTTTGTGCATACTTTGCACTTCCATGAAACTTTGGTAGACATATGCTTACATGTGAATATGCACGCCTTTGCAAACACTTGTTTACAACTAGAGACAAATGGGTAAATGAAATTACACGTGTGTATATTCGCATGCTGCAGACAAGTCCTTTCTTTTTATCCTCTTTCTGAAAGAGTTAAGACACCAATTTTTCCTTCCTCACACGCAACTCCATATTTGTCGGGGACCGGGATTACCTGTCCATATTTGTCCAGGGACCGGGATGATCTGTCCATGTTTGTCCAGGGGACCGGGATGGACTGTCCATATTTGTATGCTTGGATGTTGTGACTTGTTTTGTTCTTGAACTGTAGCTTTTGTATCTATGTAATGTGTTGTTTTGCCCAAGCTCTTAACTGAATTTGGTTTCTTGGACAGATCACGAAGATGATTATGTGATTGAGCTAGCCAATGAGGTGAGAAATGTACTTGACGTTGTGAAGGGAGCAACGATGGAGAAAAAGCTCATTGCGACACCACATGTCACTGTTAAAGATAACATTCCATCTCTTCAGCATCTTCCTCGCCAAGAAGCTGTAGCAATGGACTCATAAGTTATAACATCTACGGAGAGAATGTTAGTCGTAGGAAGAAAAAAGCGCCCTAACAGCAGTTTTCTGTATGCCCTCTTAATCTCCTTTGACTGATTGTAGGCAGAGAGTATTACTTGATACAAGAAACCCTAACATGGAAGAGAGATATTAGTGGCCTGGATGTACGTCAGCTTATTTACCCCATTGCTTTGACTAAAATGAAGCAATTATGTAAGATGATTATTGACAAGGAAGTAACTGTTAAATTATACTTGTATGCTGTTTCACCCTTCACCCCATAATTTGGATCCATGACTAATATGAGTTTGGTATAACTCACTAATATCAATGTTGTACGGAAACGAAATGTTGAATTATCTTGATTTCTATGCTGTTTTGTTTTCACTAGGAATTCAATTCCCTCTCTCATGCATTATGAATGCTATTTTACAAGGAACCTTTCCTCATTAGGAGTACCTCTCTTCTCTTAATTTACTAATATCTTTGGCACTCTTTCTCCTTATGACTACTAGGCTTACTCTAAGACTTTGAGTTGTATTAATGCATCTTAAAAGGAAATGGTTATTATTAGGTAGGGGTTCATACGACAACCGAGTCAAACCATTTATCAAGTATTATGAGTCTAGCTATATAGCTAGATATACTAATGTTCAACTTCGCATTACTCACATATCGTTGCATAAAGATGATTGTTAACTTCTTTTGTCATCGTTGATGTCAAAGTAGCACTAGTAGGCGCATGATGACCGCTAAAAAATGCTAATATGGAAGCAAGAATTAGAAGAATATCCACTAAGAAATTGAAAGAACTCTTGAAAGAAATATAAATACGTTTTGCCACCTATTCTCAAAATTTAAACGATCAAACTGGTATCTTATTTTAGGCGCGTTAGTTTTGACAGCACAATTTACAAGATTATATTTAAGTGTATGATCAAAAGACTCAAGTTGGTGATGCATGAACTTGTAGGAGAATTTCAAAATGCATTCATGCAAGGTAGACTAATGTATGACACATGCCTTATTAGCTCATGAGACTATCCAATAGAACATACATTAAAAAACAAGGAATTTAGTTTAAGATGTATTGAAAATTGACATAAACAAAAGTTATCATAGGGCATGACAACATTTAAGATTTACTAAAGTAGTATATGCGTTCTGAAAGTCACCTATTAATCCATCATGGTTATTGGAATCTCGTCTGTAACTATAAAATCCCTAGTCGGGAATAAAAGAAAGGAATTGAGTTTACCTTGTTCATACTTTGCATTGAATAATTGTCTAGGCGTCTGCTATCTATGTAGAAGGAAAGCAATATTATCGAAATTCGATTAAGTAGTCTAAAATATCTCCAACCTCTTCTTCGCAGATGATACACCCATGTTTAGTAAAGCCAACCCTAATTCACGTCAAGTGAGATCGTGAGTTTTGAGTAGGGATGGCAATGGGGCGGGTCTGGGTCGGGTCCACCTGGACCCAGACCCATTTATTTTCCACAGACCCAGACCCGCCCCAGATCCGTTGGGTCTAGATTTTTCAGACCCAGACCCGGATCCACTGGGTTTAGCGGGTCCATGGGTCCTTACTGGGTCCTAAATGGGTCTTAGTTTTATGTTTTCATCATATTTTTGAATATATGTAAATAAAAAATTTCGCGCTAATATATATATGTGCTTGTATCCCTGGTTAAAGCATTCTCTAAATAAAATTTTAAGAATTAACTCATAAAATATTAAAATGTTACAACATATAAAGTTACATGTCTTAGTGGAGTTATAACACTAACGAGTTCACAAAATCAAAACTCATAAAATGTTAGACTTTAGGTAAAAAAAAAAATTATAATATGTAAATGGGTCCGTGGGGCGGGTCTGGGTCTAGCATATGTGGACCCAGACCCAGACCCGACCCATGCTCTTTGGGACCCGGACCCGACCCGGACCCATTGGGTCTAAAATTTTTGGACCCAGACCCTTATAAATGGGTCGGGTCCTAGCGGGTCTGGGTCGGGTCCGGGACCCATTGCCATCCCTAGTTTTGAGAAACATATAATGTCCCCTCTAGCCCCAACACTCTATCGACCTTATATCAAATTCATGGGAAAAATCATTGAGGGTTAAAAGCTGCTTGTAGGCAGCCAATCAAAGTGGATAGAATATTATGCTTCGAAATTGACCCACTCAATAAGAATGCAAATTAATTGACCTCTTGGTTATTTGCCAACTTGTTATTAGTAAGGAAACCTTATTAATTGACTGTATCCTACTCATATTGGCATCCATGTAATGGCCTCTTATTCAAAATTAATCCACAACAAAAACCTTGTTAACTGTATTGTGATTCTCGTGTGCATCCTTGGCAAACAAGAATCTCAATTACTTAAGAGAAGGCCAAAATCTGCAAATTATTAGACAAAAGGGGATCTTGATTGTAAAAACCAAATCACTCAAAATTGGCTTTTATGCTCAAACAAGCACAGTCTGTGCATAATAACCCAGTTTTGATAGTAAGCCATGTAAGCTATACAAAAAATGATTTTGATTAGTACACATACAGGGCAATTGTATCGTGATTCTCGTGTGCATCTTCTGCAAACAAGAATCTCAATTACTTAAGAGAAGGCCAAAATCTGCAAATTATTAGGCAAAAGGGGATCTTGATTGTAAAAACCAGATCACTCAAATTTGGCTTTCGTGTTCAAACAAGCATTGTGCATGTCATGATAACCTAGTTTTGATAGTAAGGCATATCTATACTAATATATTAAAAAGCGTGCGTAAATCAGGAACGGTACCACGTGGCGCTTTCTCTAAGGAGTTTTTGATCATGTAATCCATGTACAATAAAAAAAATTAGAAATTGCATAGCATAGGTTTTGATCCCGTGACCTCAAGTTCATGTACTAAAGTTTTAACCACTAGACTAAGTAGTATTTAGTGCTATTATATCAAAGTACAATATTAATAAATGAAAATTTTCTTACCTGGGGCATAGCCCGGACCTAATAACTAATTAGCAATACAAAAAGATGATTATTGTGATTACATAGAGGTCAATTGTATCGTGATTCTCGTGTGCATCTTCTGCAAATAAAAATCTCAATTACTTAAAAAGAATGCCAAAATCTGCATTTTATTAGTCAAAAGGGGATCTTAATTGTAAAAACCAAATCACTCAAATTTGGCTTTCGTGTTAAAACAAGCACAATGGGTGCATGATAACCTAGTTTTAATAGTAAGCAAGGTTAGTTTTACAAAAAGATGATTATGATTATAACACATAGAGGTAAACTGTATCGTGATTCTCGTGTGCATTCTCTACAAACAAGAATCTCAATTACTTTAGAGAAGGCTAAAATTTGCAAATTATAAGGCAAGAGGGGATCTCGATTATAAAAACCAAATAACTCAAATTTGGCTTTCGTGTTAAAACAAGCACAATGTGTGCACAATAACCCAGTTTTGATCGTAAGCAAGGTTAGTTACAAAAAGATGATTGTGATTAAAACACATAGAGGTCAACGATTGAGATTGGCAACAAGGGTGCCAGAAGCCCGAGTAGGTGCCTCAAAGCGATGAGATTAGGCCTTGTAAACAAAATTAGTAACAGGAGATGCACATGTATTCTACAAGTATTTTGGTTAGAAGAGACAATGATCAACTTCAAACAACCATAAGGTCATGATATTAAGCTAACATATATTGGATCTCGTGGTAGATAAAAGATATTATTAACCATAGAACCAATAGGTACATCCTAGTGATACATGTTCTTGAAGAGGGGTAAATATGATGGGTATATATGTAATTGGACTATAAATGGTGTGCTCTTTTTTAAGTCTAGGGTAATAGTAACATGGTTGTTAAATGCAACCTCACTTTACTACAACAACCCAGTAAAATACCTAAGATACCCGTCATAACACTATTCACCATTCATCCATTTCTGCCTACTTTCTCCCTTTATCATTTCTCTGACTTTTTTCTAGGGTGGTACCAATTCAATTTCTAAGAATTTCTCCATTTTCGAGTGATTTCTCCATAACAACACAGCAAATTCAGTGATTTCTCTTCCAATTCTTCTTTTTCGTGGTTTCAAAACAACAAACAGCAAATCGCGAGTTATAATTTGGAAGAAAACTACAAAAATTATTGAAGGTTCGAATTTACTGTTTCGTGCACTCTACACGAAACTGAATAGACTGTTTCGTGCAATCTGCATGAAACAGAGTAGATTATTTCGTGCAATCTATAGGAAACAGAATAGACTATTTCGTGCAATGTGCATGAAACATAATAGACTGTTTCGTACAGATTGAACGAAGCAGTCTATTTTGTTTCATGCAGATTGCACGAAATAAGGCAAATCGATACATAATAATTGACCGACAATGCATAATGACGAAAAAAATGAACAACATACATCGGATTGAAATTCGCTTGAGTTAAAATTATCGTCTATTGAGTATCAGATTAAAAAATTTGAATTAGGTCTTCTATGAAGTTTTTTTCCTCTCACAGTTAGAAAGGAGGAGAGAATATTTTTAGAGAGAGAGATTTTTTTAGAAAGAATATAATTATAAGGGTTTTCTGGACTGCGTTAGTAAAGTGAGACTGCATTTAGTAACCCCAATAATAAATGATAGTTTTCGTAAACACCTTTACATGCTATGTGGGATATCCCCCTAAAGTGGAAACTATTATGCTAAGGGGTTAGTGTCAATGGAAATTGTATGTCGTGTTCTACTCGAAACCTCTTCCTATCTACCTAGAGATTAAAAAATTAGTATAAGGGTTTGAAAATCCTCACACTTGATAATTATTAGTTGAATGTTAATTATTTATTTAAGTTTAGGTAGGGGTGTTCATAAAAAACCGAAACCGAAAAACCGTTCCGAAAAACCTAAAAAGGTTGGTTACCATAACAATAAAAAAGTTTCAACGTTTCGGTTACCAAAATGATAAAATTAACAGTTAAAAGGTACAATTATGATTATGATTTTTGAGTGAACGGTTAGCCGAAATACCGAAATATTATTTTTCTCTATTTAATTGTTGTGAAACATTTTCAAACAATGACATTAATTCTAATATTTGTTCCTAAGTTACAGAATTAGGGAAATTATGTAATTACTTGGATACTCTAGTACTAATGTGAACACTATAATTAGAAAAATGAAGTGAACAATTAGTGTTAGTTACATTTTTCAATGGATTTATTGTCCACTTTATAATACTTTTTAATTAGAGTATATATAGTGTTAAAATATATGCACAAAAAATTGAAAATATATAGTATATTAAGTAAAATATAATAGTTTAAATTAAATAACGGTTAATGGTTAACCAAAAAACGGTTAACCGTTTAAGCGGTAACTGGTCTAAACGGTTACGATTTGCTAAAGAAGCGAACTGAAATTCACGGTTAACGAACTGAAATGTTGTTCGGGACAGTTAACCACGCATGAACTTCCCTAAGTTCAGGACTTTGGGTTAAAGGATCTTAACATACTTCTTCCAGAAAAATCAGAATCCAGAGAATGTGGCTCCACTACTCTAAACTCATTATTGAGAGTAGGTATTTGTAAACACTAGGATCATAAGTTCATAACAAAAGACCTAATACAACGTGGGTGAAAAGGAAGAGAAAATTGCAAACACAAGAAAACTAAAATGAAGGATAACCACAATGGTAGAAGAGAGTAAGTACTAATATTGAAAAGCAGTGTGGAGAATGTTAGAGACTCTATTAGCGTAGCCACAAATGGATCGTCGAAGAAGAGGTAAAAAAAAAAAAAAAAAGCCAATAAGCAAGTATGAGATATTAACTAGTTATTAGACCCGGGCTATGTTTCGGGTAAGAAAAAATTTCATTTAATAATACAATACTTTATGATAATATTACTAAATACAACTTAGCCTAGTGGTTAGAACTTTAGTATATGTATTTGAGGTCTTGGGATCAAATCCTATAAGAAAATTTGCCAAAAAAACCTTTTAAAGGTTCAAATTTGCGAAAAAAAAACCCTTATAAAGCATTCTTTACAAAAACAAACCAAAATGTAAATTAATTTTGCAAGATGAAACCTAATATCATTTTCCGGTGTTGACCAAAGATTTTTCGGCGTCCACCCCTTCTATTTCCCTTCTTCCTCCATAATCCCCACCTAGCCACCACTACCAACACCTTCCACCAGCCCCCATCCTTGCAGCCCCCGTCACCTGCAGCCCACTCTCATCAGCAGCCCCGAACCCCTCCCTCCACCACCTCAGGTGGCAACCCCCTACCCCCCCTTCTCCCCTGCCCTATCTCCTCTCCCTTCTTCCCTCCCTCACCGCTCCCCCTTCTCCTCTCCCTTCGTCGTTCATCCCTTCCCATAGCTATGCCACCTAGAACCCCCCTTCTCCTCTCCCTTCGTTCATCCCTTCCCATAGCTGCGCCACCCTGAACCCCCCTCCGTAACCCATCCCCCCGCAACTCCCCCTCTCACTCAGCCAAGGTTTTCCAGACGTCCTAAAGCATAAAGATAGGAGAGAGAGTAGTAGTAGATAACGAAAATGGAGAGAGAGGGGGTTGCGGAAGGGGGTTCAGGGTGGCGCAGAACCTCTAGTTTTAGTTATGTTTGGCCCTTCTCGATTTCGGCACGAAAAGCCCGCTCATTTTGACTCGAAATAGCGGGACGGCCCAACCCAACCGATGGACAAATTTTTTAAGGTGCCGCCCGACCCAATTCATGATCACCTCTAATATTTGCATAGATTAGTGCTAATGAAGAAAAAGAAATAAGTACTAAAGAAAAGTACTTCTATTAGCTTTCCATACTTGTGCTTTTTTATTTTTTTGCCTTGTTCAATAAGTCACTGCTCTGCAATCTCCATCTATATTCCTCTCTTTTTCTCATTTTCCCTCTCACAAATTGCAAAACCATAGTCATTTCACTGCGAAGCTCACTTTCTCTCTCATCAGCACACTAAGATGGAGAACGATCTCGGCCTCAATTCCCCTCATTCTATGGGAACCACCATTATTGGTGTCACTTACAAAGACGGTGTTATTCTCGGCGCTGATTCTCGAACTAGCACTGGTAAATTACTTAACTTCCATGAAAATTTCTTTCAATTTCTCGTCGACCTAAATCTTCAATTCGCACTAATTGATTTGGGTTTCATTTAATTGGAACTTGGGATTGAAATAAATTTTGGGATTTTAGATTCTAGGGTTTTGTAAACTTCGAACTTGATTTAATTAGTAGAGCTTGATATTTTGTTATGTACTTTTTGTATATTACAGGTGTTTATGTTGCTAATCGTGCATCGGACAAGATTACCCAACTTACTGATAATGTCTATGTTTGTCGTTCTGGATCGGTAATGCTATCTTAATCTTTCTGTTGAATTTTTTGATTTTTGTATGTAATTTTGTGCGTTAATGTTGCATTGTATGTATTGAATTGTTTTCTCATGATTGAGATAGGTCTGTTCTTTATAATACTTATGGTTGAATGGTATACTAAATGATTTTTCTGGGAATGTTTCTTATTTTCTTAGAATTTACATCTTCAGCTAACTGCTACTAGTCACAAAGTCTCTGGCGCCTTCGTTTTTCAAATGCGGTACTTGTTAGAGTTAGAAGTTCTTGTGACTAAGTAGTTGAATAATAGGAAAACTTTTCTTCTTTTCATAGTTACTGGGAATGCTGGATTCTTGTGGAATAAGTTTTAGTTTGAGTATGAATGACAAGCTACATGGATGGAAATTTATCATCTTCTTATTCTTTAGAATATAAAAAATGGGCTTTTGTGTACATCATTCAGTTCCATAACTATTGAGTGCTGATTGTATTCACATTTCAAACTTATTCTTACAACCGTGTCTTTCATATCTTTTCTTTTTCTTTCCCAACCGTCCAATAACATTTAATTTCACCATACAATTTTTTTTTTCCATTACTTACTTTTTATTCACTTCTTCATTCCAAAAAAGCGTTATGATCCCCAAGAAGTTTTGGGATCTTGCAGGTTGTATGAGAAAGCGGAGTTGAAACATCGGTGATAGTCAGCTTGTGGATGTTTAGTTACTATAATATAGTTATGCCAACTAGCATGAGTGATAGAATTTTGTCTCTGTTAAAGTATACATGTTATCTGGCTTTCGTAACTTGGTGGGATGTGATTTTTTTTTTTCTGGAAATGGACTTTTGTCTTAATCCCTTGTAGTCAAGGCATTAATTTTCCCCGAAATTCTCCAAGTGGGTGGTAAACTTTTTCAAAATGTTTGGATGGTGTTATATAGTCCAAATTCGTTGGATTCTGAAGTGATATATTGATGGTATTGTGGTTTGAAATATAATGGTAATTTTGATGGGATAATAATGAACATTCTTTGAAATGTCATTTCTTGGAATGAGCCAATGGGGGTATCAGTTGTGCTTTCTTATTGGTAGGTGCTGTTTCAGAAATGAGATACATTAGGTGTTAGGTGATTCGTGTCAGAAAACGAAGATGATAGAGAAATTTTTGGTGGAATTATGGCAGTTAACGTGAACATTTTGCTACTTTTGGTAGGAAGTAGAAGAGGTGGTGTTGAACACAAAATTCTAGCCAATGTATGTTGGGAATTGAGAATTATTTTTTCATTGGGAATGTAAGTGGAATTTTATCTTCTTTGTAGGTTTATATTGATCGAGAAAAAAAAATGAACATACAACTTTTTGAGCTAGGTAAATATGTTTGACGTTGACACAGTGTTTCTGAACGATACGGTTTATTATGTTGTAAGGATGTGGGGGGCGCCTACTTTGTCGTATTGTGGGTTTCAAGTGCAATTTTTTTTAATAAATTATAGGAGCAAAGGACTGTGGAGGTTTCAGAAGTTCATGCTGTAAAACTAGTTTTGGAGATATAAGCTTGGGTTAGACTCAGTGGAGGAGTGATTATGTACTTGTAATAACGGTTATGGTATTGAGAATTTCGTTTACACATGTATGAAATTGTATTTAATTGGAAAATAGAGCTGCTTATGAAGTTTCTCTTGTGCGATGCCAATACTGGCTGAAAGGTGTGCATTTTATGAACTGGCTGAAAGGTGTGCATTTTATGATATAGTATCAAGCTCGGGTTTAAGGTTCTTGGAGTCACAATTTGACCAGTCATCAATGAGTAGGTCTGGATGGATTTTGACTACAGGAACTATTTCCTAGGCATACTTTCTCTACGTTAGGTTACTCATAATGGAAATAGATCTGTATGTTGGCTGTTCAGTCCATAACTAGATAAGTTTTGTTATATTGTATGCAGTTTAAGGATGGTTGTGAGTTTGATATATAATGATGAATTACATCACTTATACTTTTAAGGAGATGCCATGCATGTTGAGGAGTGCTAAATATTGGGTATATTTATTTTCTATTTTCATTTCAACAAACTTGTCTCTTCCTTCACCCCTTTCCTATTCCTTCAAAAGAAAAACCTAGCTCTTCCTTGTTGGTTCTTTTTTTCTTTTTGGTTTTTGTTACTGCTGTAGTTGTTTTTAAAGCAACGAGTGGTTGGTGTATGCTTAGTTGATGCTCCTGATTTTGATAATTTACTGTTTGAGTATGGGCAATGTGCAGGCTGCAGACTCTCAGATAGTATCTGATTATGTACGTTATTTTCTTCATCAGCACACGTAAGTCTACTTCTTCAACTTTTATGTTGAATTTTGAAGTCCTAGGGATTGATTTCACCACTTCAATCAGCTATAGTACTAATACTAATTATTTCTCTGCTAGCCTGCTTTAGGAAATGGTTTTAATATTGAATGGTGTTAATATTCTTTTCTTGTGGGGGTGTTTTTTCTCTTTTTTCACATGGATACTGTCAAAACAAAAATAGTAGAGGCAGAGTATCTGCATTGGCCATAGTTGAAGAGAAAGTGCTACTGGTTTCGCTCTAGTTTGTAAAGATGTCTTCTTTCTGTTTCTGGTTCTTTTTATCTGCAAGCATTATCTTAAAGGGGAAAGTCATGTTGTGCAAATATATTACCTTTGTTCAAGAGCTCTATTTTCTTTTTTGTTCCCATTGCTGATTGAGTACCTGTGCTGGAACTTGTCTAGCTTGTCAACAAGTACCTTCCATCAATGCAAGCAATGCTACAAAATTTGTATTTTATAAATAAAATCTCAATGTGCAGGAAAAGATCTATTCATCTTGTTGGATAAGTGAATAAAATCCCTGCTGCTTTAGATTGCTCATCACACTTTTCAATTCCCCCCTTTCGGGGTATTGACAATTACATATAAGTGAGGTGGATTGGAGTTTTGAAGATTCTTTGCACTAAAGTGTTATTAGTAAACGAAATTTCAGATGAAACAATCATGATTATGCTATCCTGACACATGGCCGATGGGGCCCAATACTGAAGGCCAAAATATATTCTATAGAAGAGTCAGGAGCAAACTAAGAGAATGAGTATGTAGCATATCAACAGACACTGTAAGATGTTATATCTTAAATAACTGTACAAATGAATCAGAATCATTTCCCAACGTTGTCAAGCGAGGCTTTCGCCTATGTTGAATGGGGGTGCGGTGGGGGTTTGACTATCTGATCACCGATATATGTACCTTTACTCGGAAGCTATCTAGCCACTTTATTGGAGTGCAATGTAATCCAAAGCTGAAGTATTGGAATAATGGATCGTTTAGTCCTGTTGGTAACAGACAATAAATTAATCAACAAATATAGGATTGAAATGTTTAAAGAAAAAAAATATGGACGAGACTTTCAGGATTTTACAGCCTTTCGGAGTGTGTATTTTTCTTGGTTCACTACATTCCAATTTTACAGCCTTTTGGAGTGTTTACAGTTTTTAGAGGGCTTCGATTCCTAATTATTCTTCTGATTTTGTTTTTCATTTCCTAGGTAGTTTCCCAATTTTGTTTGGTAGGCAATTATGCTAGTCAAATTTCTTGTAACATGGTGGAAACAAAAGATTTATTTTGGACAGATTAAAATGTTATGCTACTTTGTAAAGTTCTTATCATTTGATATTTGATTTGATATTGAATGTTAGTGTTATCCGTATCATTTCTTTTTTGTCCTGCTCCCCTTTTCATCAAAATTTTACGCTTTCCTTTTTTCCAAAAAATATTGTATAACAGGATACAGTTGGGACAGCCTGCTACTGTCAAAGTTGCTGCGAATCTTGTCAGACTTCTAGCATATAACAATAAGGTTCCACTTTAACTTTTTTAGTCTTTATAATGTGCCTGTTTGTGTAAAATGTTCTCGTGTTCTACTTGCCTTATCCTGCCTTGGTACATATAGGGAACATCAGATTTAGGAGTTATCAGTTTCATGATGCTGTCCTTCTTAACGATCTTCTATCTTATTCTTATTGTACTTATTTTGTATATCATCTGATTCATCCGAACCACCTTCTGTTAATCTTGTGTAGGAAGTGATAGAATTATGTACAGTGTACTATTTGACTTCCCTTACCATGCCAGTGGCAGGTGTTCTTGTTTTCTTTTCCTTCATTTTTTTCTTCTCTCTTTTCACCTAATGCTCGTTCTTAAACCAGGTGAAAGCAAGTTTTTATCACCTTTGCACTGGCTAATATTACCAAAAAAGTACATAGTTTTCTTGTGATAACCGACAATATTTTTTCGTTTTGTTCGTCTTTCATTCTCCCATTTCTCTTTGTCGAAACTCTTATATCCCTTTACTTTCATAGTTCCATTTGTCACAAAAACGATTTCTTATGACCATTCAGGTTAGCCGACCCCAAATCATTTTGGGACGAAGGCTTTGTTATTGTTCTAGTCTTTTCTGTGCAATTCTCTTTTAGAATCCTTGCTCAAGAAAAGGGATAAAGATGAATTTTGAAATGAAAACTCCTTTCATAATAGGTTTATCATATGTAGCAAGCCGTCCTGCTGCATTTTCCGAAAGAAATTAAGGAAAGGGATATAAGAATGTGTTTCCAGGATACTATTTGTCTGTTTTATAGGACAGACACTTTGTCATTGATGTAATCCAAGTTATTCTCTACTTTGTCACTGATACAGATATCCCTGGTCCACGTCATGACTAAAATTAATGTTTTTGTAGAACTTTCTGGTCTTGCCTTCTTTTTTCTTCTCTTAGGTGTCTGATATGATACTGAGAAATTCTTTTTCTTAGTTTTCTTTTCTTTCTGCCCCCTACTGAGTAAGAGTGAATATGGGAACACACTTTTCTTTAACAAGGTGACTCTTTGGTTTGTCACTTAAAAGTTTTATTTTCCATAAAAGACAGAAATCTCAAAACAGGATTTGATGTTGGATAACTTGTATACGGATATTATTGTTCATGATTAGGTATTTGCATAGTTATGGGATGTGCAATACTGGAGGGTTCGGATTGAGACTCTCATCACTTTTATGCTCTTCATGTTAATCTATATTTAGTTCTTAATTTTCCAAATTGACTTGATGAAACTACTACTCCCTCTAATTTCCTGTCTGAAAGCTTGTCAGACATGACCCGTCGTTATTTGGTTTTCTGAAAATTTTAGAGCAGATGATGACTATATAAAATTAATATATAATTACTGATTGTTGAATCCAGTCAATGGAGTTTCTTGTGCCTTTATTTCCTTGTGACATTTTGGTTTCTGTTGAATAATCTTGCCAATTTCCGTATTCTTCAATAAACTCTCGTGATTTATTCTTGGTTGTTTGCTCCATGCTAACTTGGTATCTTGTGAACTTCTACAGGACATGCTACAGACAGGCATGATTGTCGGAGGATGGGACAAATATGAAGGGGGTAAAATTTATGGAATTCCACTTGGTGGGACAATTATGGAACAGCCTTTTTCTATTGGAGGTATTTTTCTTTCTCGAGCCATACTTTTCTATCAGCTCGTATTCCTTCTCATGGCTTGATGAAAATGGTTAGATAATAGGCACAGATACTTTTGATATTAGTAAAAGGCGTTAATGATGAATCTATATACCAGAAGTAGCTTAAGTTGGAAGAGGTGTTTGCTTGATATGTTGAAACCCTAAAACCTGTGTACTTGTATGGCTGCGTTGAAGTTGAAGGAATTTAAATTTGCAAGGGCTGGTTGATGGTGAGCAAGTAGGTTGAGTCCTTGCTACGAAGCAGATGGCCCTTAATGATGGTAAAAGTCTCGGGGGAGGATTGAAGTGTGTGAGCTTGTTTACCTGACCAACATTTTTCAGAGTTTAAGCCTAACAAGTCTCCTGAGTGTCTATTTTTTCTGTTATTTGCCTATAGCTTTAAAATTATCCTTGTTTCTTTATGCTTGAGTACTTGTTGCCTTTTCGTAATGCCGATGCTTAACTTGCTAAAGCACGGTTTTCCAGGCTCTGGCTCGTCATATTTGTATGGATTTCTTGATCAAGCTTGGAAAGAAGGAATGTCCAAGGATGAAGCTGAGGTATTCTATGTTGTTGATTGAACTCTTGGCTGTCTCTCACTCTCTCCATGTCTCATGGATAAAATATGATGGATACAGATTCGTTATTAATTGATAGAATACTTTTGATAATGCTATTTTTAACCACTACCACATCATGATAATAGTTAAAAGTATGGAGAAAAGGCGAGACTGTGATTCCCTCTCTCATACCCATCTCTGCAATTCATAGTTATGGTGGTCTTTTTGTCAAATGTGGGCATACTTAATCTATTTCTTGAAGCTTGTCAATTTTTTCTTTCCTGGCAGTCTCAGATGAGGTCAAGTTTTATTTTATATAAATAACTCTGTGGAAGTGCTACAGTACAGCAAAACAACATAATGATATTTCCTTGCTTCTTTCCCCTCTAAATTTGAGATTATACAGGGTGAGGAGGGAGTAGGTAGAAATCAAATGTTAATATCTGAAAAACGCAATGATCTTGCTACTTCTTATTTATTTATAAATTTCTCGATCTTGTTCAGGAGCTAGTGAAGAAAGCAGTCTCCCTTGCCATTGCTCGAGATGGTGCTAGTGGTGGTGTTGTTCGAACTGTCATTGTAAGAACCCTTTTCCTCCTTTTGTCCTCTCATACGATCATGTTACTCAGACTTCATTCTACCTTTTTAAGTAACTGTGTCAGATCCTTAACCCTCCGACATGATTATGGCCGTTTATCCCTTCATTTTAGGTCAAAAACTTGGTAATATTTTATAAAGTAGCAGAGTTGGTCACTTAAACACTTGTGGAGTTGTGTCTGACAAGAGTACTCGAAGTGTTGTGTCTGACAAGAGTACTCGAGTTTGATTAACATAGCTCAAAGCACTTGCTAAGAAATAAACATCGTAATTGTGTGATTTCAGATCAACGAAGAAGGGGCGACCAGAAACTTCTACCCAGGTGACCAACTCCCATTGTGGCACGAAGAATTGGCGCCACAGAATTCCTTGTTAGATATATGGGGTGCTGCTGCAAGCCCTGAGCCAATGGCAGAATAGATTTAATTGTTACTGATTGTCGGTGGTCCTCTTCATAACTTTTTTTTTTTCTTTCACTTTAGCTTCTTGGAACAACTCCTTCCACCAGGCAATCACCACTTAAGGGTTGCATGCTGTTATGTTGATTTTGTATCCTGGACTATTCAGTTAAGCTTATGCGGCAGCTTTCATGATCCAATGCTTCTATCATTTTCATGATGTATTGCCTCGTCGAACTGTTGCTTGTGGAAGTGTCTCTTAGTTTGATGCAGCGATTTGTGAATGTTCTATTAGACTGAAAGAGTAATGTCAACGTTTGGCAAAGGCATGAGAAGGTTCATACCAAATTGATATACTTTATCTGTTTCATAATACTCGCTACACTTTCCATTGTGGAAAGTTTCACATTACTTGTTACATTTTCTTTTTGGGTAATAAACTTTTTCCATCTCTCTCCTCCCACATGGGTCCCTTTTTTTTTTTACTCTCTACCTCTCGCTTCTCCAAAAATTGCCTAGGAGTCCGTGTATTGAAAAGTGTAGCGAGTAATATGAAATGGAGAAAGTATAAAGTTTCTTTTAAACTGTGATAATCAGCAGCAATGTTCGTTAACTTAGGCCATGTTCTCTTTATCTTGTCAACAGAGAAGTGAAAATTTTTTTGGTTGAATTTTACTGGTAAAACTTGATAGAATTGAAATTAATTAGAATTGATTTTTGTCGATTGGAAAATTGAATTTCGCGAATTCGTAGTTGTTTTTCTTATACACAGCTACTGATTTCTATTGTTTCAAACTAATTTGTGCTTATCAAAATTGATTTTTACTGGTTATACTGTATTTGTTAATGCTGATTTAACAGTTGAACACTTAATAAGGGTTATATATGGAAAGTGGCTCTAACCATATAAAGTAGCGAAAGCCCTCCCGTCATCGCTAGATCTACCAGTGTAATTGTATGGTGAGGCAGATATAGGTTTCTTGCTAATAGCAATTGTATATATGTAAATGGAAAAAAAAATCTCTCTATTATATAAGCCAAGGGAAGCTGATTGTGAGATTTTTCTAAATCATAGTCCTTTCTAATTTAAAATATGTTATTAAAGAAAGTTCAAAGTAGCTAAATAAACTTTCACAAAAATATGTGTATTAAAAGAAAAAAAAATATGATTGAAAAACATATTAACATAATTAAAGCATTTTTCAAATCAATTACAAAATCAAAGACATAAACTTTTAATTTTACCTAAACTTTGAAATGTAATAACAATATACCATCCATTAACAAGTAATAAAAATATCAAGAAAATAGCTTCTTCATCAAGTAATTTTTATATTTTGTATTTACACAACATGATATTTAATTAGAACTAATGATGATTGTAAGTTACATATTTCAAAATTACGTTTAGATGAAATTTAATAATAATCGCTAAAATAATTCACGCACGCATCGCGTGCAAAAAAGGCTAGTTTTTTAAATGGCAAGGAGAAGGATTTCATTTAAACATCAAATCATAAGGTGTTTTTGGTCTTGCGGGCCATACTTTTTTTGGGCTCTCTTTCGAGAACTCGTGGTAAGATGAAATTCCTCTAAGCTGGCGAGTTGAGCATAAAAGAGGGTATTCAACTATGCCCAAAATTGCAGTTTACTCACCCTAATTGTAAAAGATGCAATTTTGGTACTCAAACTCAAATACCGTTACTTTTGCTGTTAACTTTAATAAAATAATAAAAAAAAATTATTTGTGCATAAAATCTTCATTTCTCTTCACACCAACCACCACCTTCCTCACCGTCCACGACACGCGCCACCACCTTCACCACCGACAACCACGCAACCACCACTTTCACCACCGTCCACCACATCCACCACCACCTTCACCATCAATCACCAGTCTTCACCACTGCCTGTTTACCGACCACCACACCAACCACCACCAATCACCACCAACCAAATAAAAGACCACCCAGAAAATTTAAACCAAACTCCAAAATCAGATCTAAGAACTAATAAAAAACATTAGAATTTGCACATCCCAACCCGAAAACCCCAACATCAGATCTAAGAAAAGCACAAAAAAATTGATCATCCCAACCCCCACAACCACCAAAACGAACCAAAATCCCCAAAATCGAACCCAAAACCCAGAAAATCAAACTCCAACCCCACAAATAATCTTCAACAACAAATGATCTTCAACGACAAAAACAAGAAAATCAAATCGAGCAAACCAGAAATTCAAGCAGGTGAAAGGAGTCGATTTTGTTGAGATGAGAGAGAGCTTGATTTAGGGAGAAGATGGCGGCGAGAGGAGTCGATCCCGTGATAGAAGAAGAGGAGTTCATGGTGGCGTTGACCGGCGAGATTATTTTTCGACGTATCTCCTTTGTTGTCTGAATTAATAGCATAAAGGGTTGAGTTTACATATTTTTTTCCTTTCTGAATTCATGGTTAATTGAAAAGAGGAGAGAGAAAATTTACAAAATAAAATTCGGGTTGGTTCTTAAACAAGATCCTAAAAAAATAAGGACAGGAGGTGGAGTGGTGTATGGAAGGTGGTGAATCTGGTTTTGAGAGGAGAGAAAGATTATTATTCTCGTTTTCAGTGCCAAATCATTCTTTTTTTTATTGATTTTTACTTGCAAAAATTATTAAAAGAGACGGTCTAATTTTAATATAAAAGTAGACTTAATCATTAAATGGATTAAATTAGTTGCCGAAACAAATTATCCTAGTCACTATTAGACTAATTTTTTTTAGTATTGGGCTTACCATTGCCTAATTTTAATTTAAAAAGTAGACGGTCTTTTATAAGACAAACTCTTTTATTTGAAGTTAATAGAGTTGTACTTTGAGTGGGCAAAGTACAACTTTTACAACTTGAGTGAGTAAATTGCAATTTTTTTTTTGCAAAGTTTAGTACCCTCTTTTATACTTAACTCAAGTGTCGACCATACACTTAGAGTAGCGAAAATGTAAAGGGAATTTGTGTCTTAAATACTACCGGTTCGGAGGATTTGACCTTGTACCTTAAGGCCACAAGGTTAATCTACAACCGACTATACCAAGCTTGTTAGGTTAAAAAAACCTGTGATTTTCGCCAATCTGACTAGTGTACTAACAAAAGACACTTTTATAGAAAAGCCCAGTTCATATATCTATAAAACTAGACAAAGAGTCTTGAGCTAAAATGGATCCTTAAGTTACTTTCTATTTTTATCCCCCATTAATATCATGCTTTAATATATATGTTTTTTTCGCCCATTTTTGAAATATATACACTAACTTGGGGTAGTTTAGCTTTGGTTAATAAAGTATATAGACTATAGAGTACAAATATTAATCAAATACATAATTTAGGAAACAATCCCAAATCGCTAAAATAGCAAAAGACATCCTAATACCCCCAAGTTGGAGCATGAGAGTTGGAAATGCACAATTTACGAAGAAGAAACTTAAATTGCCTTTCTTCAGGTACCTTTATGAAAAAATCCGCCAAATTGCAAGGAGATAAGAACCATCTTCAATAGCATCACGAATATAACGACAATCAACCTCAATATGTTTTGTTCTTTTATAAAAAAAATTGAATACTTGGCAATGTGAAAAACAAATCTATACTAATATATTAAAAGGCGTTCCTAAATAAAGAACGGTACCAAATGACGCTCTCCCTAAGGTTTTTTACTACATGATGGACTACAATAAAAAAAATTAGAAATTGCATAGTATAATACTATAGGCTTTGATCTCGTGATTTCAAGTTTATAAACTAAAATCTTAACCACTAGACCAAGTGGTATCTAGTGTTATCATTATAAAGTATAATAGTAATAGATGAAAATTTTCCTAACTCGGGCCATAACTCGAGCCATAACTCGAGCTTAATAACTAGTTGACTATCATTCAAAGGCAAATAATCTTAAGATGATACACAACTGAACACAAAACAAACCCTTCAAGAATTTAAGTTCACAAGTAACAATAAACATGTACTTGTATTCAGCGCAAATTTTTTTTTTTTTGACAGGGTATTCAGCGCAAATTAGATCATGGACAAGATATCAAAATGAGTATCGTGCACACGGATCAAGACACAAATAAAACAAAAGGAACGCACACGAAAGAGGCAAAACAATAGAACATTTAGGATTCGTTTGGTTCACATGGGAATTAATTTCCTATGGGAATTGATATTTCATGGGAAGTAATTTCCCTTCTTAATTTCCTAGGAATTTAGATAAAGTGTTTGGTTGAAACCATAGGAAATTACAATTCCTAGGAAATTCAAATCACCAAGGGGGGGCTTGGTAAGTTAATTCCCATGTCTTGTGGGAATTTCCATTTCCTAGGAAGTTATAATTCCTATGATTTTGCTAATTCCCTCCAACCAAACTCAACACCATTTAGACATTTCCTAGGAATTTGTATTTCCAAGGGAAATCAACTCCAACCAAACAACACCTTAGTTTATTCTAATTAATATTATAGTATAATGAACATGTAATTTTAGAATAAACATTTACGAAATATTCAAAATTCAAAATATTTACAACAAAAGAGCATTAGGTTCAATTAGATGAATATCATTTTTTGAGTTAACATTTGCGAATTAAGAATGAACATTTGCAAGTTGTTCAAAAATCAAATATTTTTCAAATTCAGAATTCAAGATGTTCATTTCAAAAATTTAAAATATTTATTGATTGAACATAAAACTATATTGGATTGAACATTTTTAAGAACATAAAAAACATGTGTGAGTTATGAATGAACACTAGTATTTTGGCCCGAGCGATGCCCTGGGTAAGTTACAATTATCAAATACATATATATATTATTATTCATAAATTGCATAATTGAGTTTATTAGCTTTTCGTAATTTTTTTGTCCAGTGCGAAATCGAAAAATGGATGTTATGACATGATAAGTTGTTTTTAAAAAATAACTTACAGGGAATATGGGATAAAAGATAACAATTTCAATAGAATTAGGGCTAAAAAAATGTCATTAATTTAACAAAGGTGTTAGATATCAAAGAAATGTCTTGTCTTTGTAGTCACATATAATTATAAGCCTTTATTATATTTTACTTTGAAAAATTATGCATTGAAGTATTAATGGATTGGTGGTTAAACTAACTCTCACATTTATTTCAAAGGTCATGTGATAGAAGTTTGAGAAAAGTGCCACGTAGAATGCCATGTGACGTCGTTCATTGGATGAGAACACTTTTTAATATATTTGTATAGATTATATTGAGTCTAATTATTAAAATTAAAAACGTTCTTTTGATTTGTTTTTAAATTTTTAAAATTTTGGGTGTTCATTAAAAGTGAGAATGTGTTCTTTTTATGAACACAACACACCATATGAATGGTGGTATCGTGTCTACACCAAACAGCCAATAAGAGACCGTCTAGTAACGGAACATGCGTGCGAAAATACGTAGAAATTTTTTTTAGGGAATGTAGAAAATTAAATTAATTGTTAATTATATTTAATAAATTAGGGATATTTGAATTGTTGATGGTTTTCTTTTTGTAATGTCTTTTTTTATTTTTTAAATTAATTAGGTAGTTTCCTTTTTATTTTTAAATTATATTAAGCAGTTAGAATAGAGATATAATGAGGGTAAAATGGAATTTCTAATATTTTGGTGTCCTACCCCTCTTCCCATATAGAATAGAGATATTGAGTATAATGACATTTATTTAAATAAGACTCATTCAATTTTTTCCTTGTGCTTTATGTCAAATAAAAATGAACAAATTAATCAAAGACATAGGAAGTACACAACTATTCAAATTTTAAGTTTTTGTAGAAAAGAATTACCAAAAGATTAAATTCATTATTTATAAAAAGAGCTTCACCATCACAATTTGTTTAACAATTTATTACTTCTTGTAGTACAATAATACTTTAAAAGTAAAAAAAATAATCTTCAAAAAAAGCCCACGAGCATATCAAGTCAACATCTAACTCGACTTGTTAAGTCCTCGAGCTAAGTTTGGCAAGTCGAGTACCAGTTGCTTGTGAGCCACTCAACTTGAGTAACGACATGACGACACCCCTAAAGCCGGCCTAGGCCTCAGAGAATGCAAATTAGTAGGTGTACACGTCTGTATGGTGAGAAAGGTGCTCATGATGAACATCAACACCAATATTAATGAACATCAAGACCAATATTAATGAACATCAAGACCGATACCAATGAACATATACTAACAGAGATATACATATGTATGGTTAACTATGTACATATGTTCATTTGGTTTGTACATGTACACATGTTCATTTAACTTGATATTTATGTACATTTGACTTGTTAGAGATGTACATGTGCATATGAGTGTGCACCGGTCCAGGATCGGACCGGAACCGGCTGGGCCGGTGGATCGAAATTTTTCTGATCTGATACTGGACCTCTTGGATCGGAATTTTTTTTTCCCAAAAGAAAAATCTTTTTTATTTTGATTAAATATATTTATAAATTATATACATTAAAAATTAATAATTTTAATAATAATAATCCAAGCTAAAAGAATAAATAATAGGTTTTTAAGTTTTTAACTTTCTTCCTTTTAATTTTTTTTAACATATAAACTTTTTTGTTTACTAAAATAACAGAAATTCCGGTCCAACCGGTTCAGACTGAAATTTTACGGGTTTGGACTGGACCGGACCGGTGGACAGGAATCATGATATTCGGCGGACCAGACCGAAGATTCCGGTCCGGTCTGGTCTGAACTCCTGTCTGATCCAGACCGGTTTGTGCACACCCCTACATGTGCACCTTACTTATCAATAGAGTTAATTATACAATAAGGGACCGAACTTTGCCAAAAGTTTCAGTTTGGATACTGAACTTTAAAAAGTTCCAGTTTGAGTACTCAAAACTAACAAATGTTACTTTGGTACTAAACTTTAATAACTTACCCTTATCTGCACCAAAAAAAAAAAAAAAAAAAAGGTAATGTGGCTGTAAATTATAAAAGTGACAGATCCTGTTTTTGTCTTTATATCTCCTCTCCTCAAAATTAGATCCTGAACTGCTTCCACCACTTTCCTCTCTGGCAAGAACCACCAAACCAAAACGACGGCAAAATCACAATCTCCCCTAAACTCGACCCGAACTCACTTAGTCTAACCCAGTACCACCGCCTCCTCACTCTATCTCCTCGAATGAATCTTGCCACCAAGTTCTAATTCATTCACCACCAAATGATGCTAGCATCTCAAAACACCAATTACATAACAATACCAATACCAATACCAATACCAATACCAATACCAATACCAATAACAATACCAAGACGAATAAAACATTTGATTCGATGCACAAGGCATAATGAAGTTGTCAATTATTTATTTGCATTGCTTACTACATATCATAGAACATGCTTCAAAAAATTGCACCAACCTCCAAACAAAATAATGTGAAACAGTGAAAACAACTAAAGTTCAACACTAAAAATAAAATTAAAATTGCACTAAGATTTCACTGATCTGCAACAAGATAAACGATGAAAAACAAGAACAAGATCGACAAAGGAATGAACAACACCCTATAATAGGAATCAACAGTTTCTTGATCTTTAAGATAAAAAGCTCCATAAAAAGAATCAGAATCATCAGAACTCGCACCGATACTACTAGCATTAATTGGCAAAGGTTGAACACGAAGATCATAGCAAAAAGGCCTATTACCAGACTCACCAGGAAACACTATCTTCAATCTAATAGCAGTAAAAATAAGAATTGCAAGAGAAATAACACATACAATCAACTGTAACACAAATGACATGAATGCATGACGAAGTGCGTCGTCGATAAATCCATTAACCAAATCCTAGTAATTGGGGGAAGGAAGTTGATTTGATGGATAAAATTGCAGAAAAATGGCGGATGAGGAGAGAGAGAGAGGTGGTTGCTGATTTGAGATTCTGATGAGGCTCATTTTAGAAATGAATGTGTTTGTGAGGTGGTTAATTAATTGGAAATTTGAAAAGGATGAGTTATTAATGAGTTGGAAAAAGTGATTTGGTGGTTCTTGCCGTAGAGAAAGGCGGTGGAGGGCAAAAGCAGGAGCGGAAGAGAGACAAAGACTAGGGATGAAGAGGAGAGGAGGTGGAGACGTGGAGTGGTACATCTAAATTTGAAGGGAGGAGAGAGAAAGATTTAATAATTTTTTAATGTGTCAAAGTATTATTTTTACTATTTTATAGGAGTTAACCGCAAAAGTAACGGAAGTTTGATTGGAGTACCCAAACTGAAACTTGTTAAAGTTAAGTACTCAAACAAAACTTTTGACAAAGTTCAGTCCCCTATTATGTCGTTTAACTCATCATCAATACCATGTGTTTATGCCGATTTTGTACCAAGTACTAAAAAGGTTAAGGTGCCAACAACTAGATCAATATAGGTATTTAGCAATCAACATTTTAAATGACATAAATGATATAAAATGAAATGAACGATAAAAGAACAAAGAATTGTTGACGCGGAAAATCCAAAAAGGGAAAAACCGCGGTGATGCTCTTGATCACCAATCCACTAGTATGACGTTGACGTCGATGTTACAACATCGATCAATTACAGTAGCAGCAAGATTAAGAACTTTAGAGTGGGAGGAGGTGCGTATATTTCTAGAGTGAGAATGAGAAAGATGATAGATGGAAAAACTAGGTTTACATATGATTACAAAGTATATATATCTCTAAAAGAATATTCTTCAGCTGCTCCTTTTAGTTGTTCCACAATATCGGGGCCACATCAGCGTAATCCCAAGTATTCCTCAACTGCCAAAATGACGCTTGTGCAACGTCCCTTGACCCAGTCACGCCACTTCTTCACTCAACTGCCAACATGTTGTAAATTCAAAATAAGCATTAATCCCGCCAAAACGCATGAGAAATGAGGGCTCAACAATTGCCCCTGATTGACACGTGTCGGAAAACCAATTGTGTAGAAAACCGTCAATCACCACGTTGGGACAACCGCCCACTTTCTCCATCCATACACGCTTCTCTATTTAAGACCCCCTCATCATTAACTTTGTCCTTTCACATCTTCACTTTCTACCACTTTATTTCTCTCTCTTCAATTGCAAATTTACTTCCTCCATAAACGGCTACTTTCTCCGGTGTCTCTTCAACTTCTTGATAAATCAAGAACCAGGTAATTCTCAATTCTTAAAACTTTTTGTATTTCTTTTATGGCACCCAAAGAAAACTTCCCTAAGATTAGAAAATCAAAAAGAACTTCCAAGATGGCAGAAAGTTCAGATGACGTAGTCATAGTAGAAGCAGGCACCATTGGGGGGAAAAGCATTGCTAGTGAGTTTACTGAGGAAGATGTAATCACTTTAATAGAAAAATTCGGCTTACCTGAAAAATGTCAGACTAGAATTCCTGACGGAGAGCAACGTCCTGATGATTGCCCCGTCGGGTGGGTGGTCTTGTATGAATACCCTTTCAAGATTGGATACAAATTTCCCCTCAACCCACTCATGACTCAACTCCTAACCACCATGCAAGTTAGCCCCGGCCAAATTATGCCTCTTGTCTGGCGTGTAGTTCATGTAATTGAGAAATTGGCCCAAGATGCAAACATAGAATTCACTCTAGAAAACCTCCTATACATGTATGAAATTAAGAGGGTAGAAGTTTCTAGATACACTTTCTTCCTAAAACCGGGGAAACAGTCTTTAGTGGAGAATTCCGGGGCTAATGACAGAGGATGGAAGAAAAGATACTAATTTGTAAACAAGAATTCTTTGGGGAAAAGCCTTAACTACTTACATGACGGATGTAACTCTGAAGGTACTTGGCTTCTTTTTACATGCTTTCTCTTGTCTACGCCGTTGACATCGTCTAATTTTCTTTGTGATTGCAGAAATATTGCCCCTGCCTGTTGAAGACTCGCCCCTCAGCAAAGCCAAAATCAACCAACTACTCAAGAAATACTCGCCCAAAGAAAGGACATTCCGCAACAAGTTCGAATTGACGCCGTCAAACGGAGACAACTTGCCCCAGTCCAAAGAAGAACATACCGCCAACACTAACGATCCTACCGACGACACCAGTCCATCCATGGCGTCAGGTAACATATCTCTTTGCGCTGTCCAATGTTTTTCTTGACGTCTTAAAACTGACGGCACTACCTGTCTTGCTGAAAACACCATGTCCACAAGGTATAAGACCCCGACCGTCGGCATGTCTGAGGCAGAGATGTTAGAACGCGCCAGGAAAAGGAAGTTAGCCGCAAGCACTTTAACTGTGACGCCGTCTTCTATGGGCGCTCCCAAGGTTGCAAGGACGGCAAACCCAACTGACACCCCCAAACCTGCCAGGACGCCACTTGCAGAGGGGGAGACCTTCACCATCAGCCTTCCCAAGAACTGCGAAATCACTGCTCCGACCATATTTCCGTCGGCAAATAGACTGGCATTTCCGGCCCCTCAGCGACGTCTAACCAGTTTGCCCCTGATTACGGTGGCAAATGAAGGGCTGGCCCTGCAAATACATGTAAGCCATCCAACACAAGTTATGTTACTCAATTGTCTTAAAAAATACTTACTGACATCGAATGTTTATGTAGGCCACTCAAAATTCTCTTGCTCTTCGTTCTGCTGCCCTCACTTTGGAGAAGGAGTGCAAAACGCTTCGTGAGAAGTTGGACAGGTCTTCGTCGGCTCTGACGACGGCAGAAAAGAAGATATCAGAACTGTCTGGGGAACTGGCCAAGGAGAAGGGTCAAAACACTGGTCATGTGGCTAACTTGGCGTCGATGAAGGAGGAGACGGACGCCACGATAGCCAACCTCCGCGAGGAGTTGATGGACGCCGCCAACCGATACACTTGGAAGACCAAGGCCAGGTTGATGAAGCAATTCCTGGAGGGACAGACGTCTAAGTGGACCCCTGAAGCAGACATTCAGCAATTCCTGGAGGTTTTTGGGACGCCAGAAGACCTAGTCCCTGAAGGCGAGAATAGCGCCGACGTCATGGCGACAACGGACTCTGGCGTCAATACTGAAATTGACGGCGCCACTTGACTCCCTTTGGTTCCTGCAAGGTGCTGCCTCACCAGTAATCATTAGTTAGCTTTTGTAATAGTTGTTTCAAGGTGCCATGTCACCATAACTTTAGTACTTTTCGGTGTGTTTTGCTACAAGACTTATATCTTTGTTTTGGTGTGTTTTTATGGTACTGACATGTGTGTTTGACATTCGCATTTAATTATATATCAATGTGTGACAATGTTGTGTTGTGTTCATAATTTTGTGGTTTGCTCCATTATGCATGTCTGACATGAATGGTGTTTATGTTTGTTTTATGAGCACAAATATGTATGTATGTATGTATGTATGTGTAACGTTGTAAGGTACCTTTGTAGGGTGGACCAAAAAATATTTTAGTTGCAATGAAGGGTTGCTCACCACTTCCAACTAAACATTGGCCTTTTGTCTTCGTAAATGTAAAAATTGATGAGGCGTACATGCCAGGGCAGGATGTTCGCCTTGTAGGATCGGTGTTGCCCCTGTATCGTCAGGGCGTGGCCATAGAGAGTTTGCAGCTAATGACAACAACGTCTGACGTCGCGTCTTTTATTTGTATGATAAATGCACCTACACTGTCGTTAGCACATCTCAAGTACCAATGTTAGTAAAAGGGAAATAAACTTGTCGAGTCTAATATATTCATGACAATTCAAGTACAATGTTACCTATTGTATTTATTTATCTCATGATGACATTCTATTCAAAAGTGATAACGCTTAAGGTGGACGGCATTCCAGCTTCTGGGAACAGGCTTGCCATCCTGAGTACATATCCGGTATGCGCCGTTGCCAACCATTTTTTGGATTTTATACGGGCCTTCCCATGCGGGCGCCAACTTCCCTGCATTAAGCTCTTTGGTGTTCTGAAAGACCTCTCTTAAGACCCAATCTCCAACGTTGAAAGTTTTGGCTTTGACGTTTTTATTAAAACTCCTAGCCACTATCTGCTGCTGGGACGCCATACGGACGAGCGCTGCTTCTCTTAATTCTTCACTGGTGACGAGGTCATGGCCCAATTCTTCGTCATTCCAGTCCGGCGTCAACAACCCATAACGCGACGTCAGGACGCGCACTTCAGGAGGGAGAACTGCTTCACACCCGTATACGAGGGAGAAAGGAGTTTGCCCTGTCGCCGTCCTTGGAGTGGTCCTGTTTGCCCAAAGAATTGACGGGAGCTCCTCTGCCCACTTTCCTTTGGCGGCTTTGAGACGCCTTTTAATGACCTTGATTATTGACTTGTTGCTAGACTCGGCTTGACCGTTGGTCTGTGGATATCTAGGCGTCGCGGTGCTGAGTTGTATGTTTCGTTTGGCCAAAAAGTTTCTTGTCGGTGTACTTATGAACTGGGAGCCGTTGTCGCAGATGATCTCAGAAGGGACGCCAAACCTGCATATGATGTTACACCATATAAAAGTAATAACTTCTTTATCACGTACCTGGGTGAATGAATCAGCCTCAATCCATTTGGAGAAATAATCTGTTAAGGCTAGCATGAAGACTTTCTGCCCCGGTGCTTGGGGAAGTTTTCTAACAATGTCCATCCCCCACCTCATGAAGGGCCAAGGAGTGATGGTAGGGTGCAGCCTTTCTGCAGGTTTGTGTGACATAGCAGCATGTCGCTGGCAGGCGTCGCATTTCTTAGCATACTCAACGGCGTCTTGACGCAACGTCGGCCAATAATACCCCATGCGCAGAGTCCTGTTGGACAAGTTGCCTCCTCCTGAATGGTTGCCGCAACATCCGTCGTGCATTTCTTGCAACACTTGTTGGCACTCGTCGCCGTCGAGGCATCTCAGGTACGGTCCTGCAGTGGACTTTCGAAAGAGTATACCGTCAAGTAAAACATACACTAGTAGAAAAAGGACGATTTGCGTCCCCTCATTTGCGTCGCACAGAAACGGAAACGACGCACAGTTAGGATTTGCGTCGCATGTGGGAAGCTGTGCGACGCAAATCACAAAAATCTCTCCAGCAGGTGCGCGGTATATGCGTCGCACCCTCCTGACATGTAACGCAAATTAACAATGTGCGTCGCATGTGAGGAGAGTGCGATGCATATACCGCGTACCTGCTAGAGAGATTTTTAGAACAATGTGCGTCGCACCTACGGAGCATGCGACGCACATCACTTCTAAATGTTAAGCATATAACTAGCGCTTAACATTTCTCAAACCCTATTTCTAAAACGCGTCCCTCTTTCTCTCTCATTTCGTCCCTCTCAACCAGCGTCTCCCTCTCAAACCCTAAAATTTCTCTCTCTCAAACCCTCTCTTAACCGCCGTCCTTCTCTCACGCACATCACGGTGGTCAAAAACTTTAACCCATTCATCTGCTTCACGCCGCTCCTTCTCTCACACACATCACGGTGGTCAAAAACTTTAACCCTTCGTCTGCTGCTATTGTTGCTGTTGTCAAATTTCTAAAACGCGCCGCTCCTTCTCTCACGCACATCACGGTGGTCAAAAACTCTCTTTCTCTCTCCTCGTCGCCGCTATTGTTGCTGTTGTGTTCTATCGTTGTTGTTCGTTGCTGTTGAAGAAGAGCAAGAACTGAGCGCAAGTTAAACTAGATCTTAACTTTCGACGAAATTATTCGATGGTAATTAGTGCTAATCATAGATATTTAGGGTTTTCAAGAGTTTCTTTTGTTGTATTTGAAAAGTTCTTGAGAGATTTGTTTGTTGTTTTAGAGAATTTGTAATTCTTATTAATTTTTTTTGGGATGAGGTGCAGATCTAAACCTTCCTTTAATCTATTATGTTTTGGATTTGTAGATCTACATGTTTATAGTTGTTTTTGTCAATTTCACTATCTAAGATCATCATAAATTTCCTCCACTTTTGTTTTGTTATGATGATATAAAATACAATGATTAAAATTATTAGTATTGTTCATTTTTTGGTACAGGGATGGATATTTTTGCGTTAATTGCTGTAATTGTTAGTATTTTGGAAATCTGATTTTTAAAAAAATTCGACCAGCAGTAGGCGTTTAAACTACAGGTTCATAAATTTAATTTTTTTAAAAAAAATTAATTTTTTTTTTTTAAAAAATATTTTTTTTAAAAAAAAAATTGCAATTTGCGTCGCACGTAGGCCTAGGTGCGACGCAAATCACTCATCTGCGTCGCAAATCACTCATTTGCATCGCACCAGAGGCAATGTGCGATGCACATTAAGCTATGTGTTGGGCTAGCAAGATCCACTTGCGTCGTACCGTATAAAGGTGCGACGCAAATACTTGAACCATTTGCGTCGTTTCCGCATACGACGCAGATCGTTTCCGAGTCATTTGCGTCGAGGGCTTTGGCGTCGCACCATAGTCCGACGCAAATAGGCGCCTCACATCCGACGCAAATTGCCTTTTCTGTACTAGTGATACATTGTGTAACAGTCCGCACTTCCGAGCTGCTAACTAATCACAATTAAGATACACAAAACAGAATCAACACTTAACAAACCTCGAATTTGCATTTATTTACAGCGGAAACTAAACCTATAAAAACGATCCTGGATCTGTGGGTCAGGGGCCCACAATATAACAACTTGAAAATCAAATAACAGATTACGAATACTTTGAAACAAAACATCTAACTTTAACCTCAGCCCACCATTTCATAACATAAAACTCTTCTTCTTGATCAATAATCATATTCCAAGACCTCGACATCAACCCTGCAAAATCACTAACAATGAACCCTGCCCCCACCAGGATAGGTTCGAAGAACAAAATCAGAAAAACTGAGTACACACACTATCCAACCAGAAATTCATTTTAGTGGCTTAAAATATAGTTGTGCGGTTTATTACTCATCAAGTGGAACAATCCAGACTTCAAAAATACTTAAAATCAAATAGTTAGAAATGTTTCTATCACGACTCCAGCAACCCTTAACTAGAAAGTCCAATAAAGAGTACTCATACATATACTACGGATAATAAGTTCCTTGCCATAAGGACAATGTTCAACAACAGTTGAAATACATAAGCTCATCCCAAAACCTCATTTTGGTGGCTTAAGACCATTCGTATACAATTCATGCTAGAATTCAGTATGCTTCACAAGTAAGGTACTTGCTTAAAAAATTTCAGGACTACTATCCTTGCACAATCATATTAAAGTAAGAATTTTTATCATGAAGATCACCACTTAGATCATTCAAAAACCCTTTGGGTCTACAACATTTAATTTCATTGGGTAAAGCGAACACGAATAGAGAGGGGCTCCTTACACAAGGAGCCGACTGTCTCTAAGCTAATGGAGGTCGTCACCCCACCGTTTAAATATTTATGCTTGCAAGCCTTAACCAGGACATGTCCCATTTTTATTATCTGCTGGACTTCACCCACCCAGCGAGGGTTCGAAAGGAGATCACCCATCCTCCAAGGGTTGTTGTTCATACCGTACCTTATTTGGTATCGGCCTTTACCCACTTGTATCCATAGTTTATTTACATAAATAGTTTAAATGCACAGTTTATCAATACCACACGTGTTTCAAAGAACACATATTTATCCATGAAGAGGAAAAATAATCACCACTACTATGGTGTTGCTAATCATTGCAAGACTTGGATCTTCTTTTGAAATCTTTTGTTTTACGTCAACAATTTCACATATTTTACTGTAAAGATATAAGGAAATAATCAATTCTTTACTGCTTGTAAAAGTCGTATAGGCACTTAGTGTGCTCATTTAAACTTTACCAAAAGGGTTGAGTTAACAAGACATTTGGAACTTTTGTCAAAATAATTACAGCAAAAATACTGAACTTAAAATGAACATAACTTCCTGCTCGGTACTTCGAATTAGGAATTTCCAAAACTTAACCTCAATAACTTTTGGATCATGACTACTCAAAGGAACAATACCCGCTCCATAACACATATTGAGCATCTCGCTCCATAAATGTTGTTTACTTTCCCCATAAAACAATAACTAAATCATAATGCTAATTTTCTCAATAACACAAACTTATATTTTCAAAACTTATACTCTTGTTCTTAATTGTATCGCATACTCAATTCCACAGTGTATCAACGACTTAAACTCTCGTCCGTAAATTAATATAAAACAAAACAAAGTTGAAATGTAACTAACATATCCAAAATACCTGAACCTCAATAATCTTATTATAACACAAACTCGAATCTCAAATAACCTCACTTACCTCAAATATTCTTTTAAAGGAAGTAATATACATAAACTACGTATTGAAATCAAATGTCTCTCCGCAGTCGAACCCATAACATAATCAAAGTGTAAAATATGTTTCTCAAAGACTTATAAGATAACTATTATGGGGACCCAATTCTAAGCTCGTGCGATTAACCTGTAATGTTTTACTTGTAGACTATAAGGTATCCTCTAACATGTCTTGGCAATTCCCTTCATCATAATAGTTTCTCTTTGTACTTGGACTTCCGTCTTTAAGTTATAGCATCTAAACTATAGCATTCCAAAATTCTCAAGATATGAATTTTCCCCTTAAAGGTTTTCTTATTCCCAATACATGAACTTTCATTGCCAGAATATAATCTTATTACAGTATCATAAATCACCTACAATTACTATGGCAAGTCAATATATCTCACTCCATATTTCCCAATACTCCACTCGTTGTCCTCATCCTTCTCAAATTTAAAATTCAACAACCATACATCCCCATGTATTTGTACTGAAAGCTCATATTAGCCTTAACACCATACGCTTAGTATTGTCATTATATAACTTTAATTACCATGCTCTCTATTATCTAGATTTATGTTGACCCTTGAGTTTTGAAGATGACCTAACCACAAAAGACATAGTATATTTTATTTATGTTGATTGCAAGGTAATTCATGCTCGAGCTAAGAGAATACTTGATTGAAGATTAAAGCGGAGAATTAATCAAGATCGAAGTAAAGATGTTCGAGAAATGAAGAATCAAGCATGGAATGAAGATTAGAATACATTAGGGTATTTATTAATCTTCTTGTTAAGGTTGAGTAATAGCTTTATTAAGTTCGTGGTGAATTCTCAAAGGAACTTGGTTCTGTTCCCATGAAAGGAACAGACCTGGCACTATAGGAACAAGGCTTAGGAACAAGACTTAATAATTAGGGAACAAGACTTAAAACTAATTTAGGAACTTCTAAGTGACTAATATTTGCGCCTAAGATAATTGTGTGCCCAATATAGTTGTTAGAGTTTTTAGGGATATTTGACTAAGATCCATAATTTTAGGAAGTTAGTTTAAGTTTGTTAGGAAAAAATTTTAAATAGATTTTTTGATTTTAAAATAACTGATTTTCAAATCTTATCTTTTAAAAATATATTTTATCTTTTACATTTTATTTAAAAGATTTAGTTTTCGAAAATATATTATTTTCGGTTTTCAAAATGTTTCAGATTTTTTTTAAAAAAACTGTTTTCCGGTTTTATAAAAGATTTTGAAAAAGATATTTTTCCTAAAAACTAGCTAAAGGATTTTATTTATTTATTTCCTAAATTCTAGATTACACGCCTAAGTTTACTGCTACAGTTTATGTAGTTAGTGGATTTAGTGGCTTAAGTTAATTATCCTCCAAGTATTTAATTAAATTAAATAAGTTAATTATTCTCCAAGTTTTGCAAAACCACGTAATTGTTACTGCTTCTATGAAGTGAAGTAGTGGATTTAAGTGGATGCTTTAATTAATTAATTAATTACATCATGGAGAACATGTGATAATGGTCTAAGTTAGTGGAAATCATGTCTTGTCTTAATGGTCTATAAATAGGCGCCTAATTCATTTGAGTAAAATTGTTTCAGACTTTTATTAGTCACACCAAATGTGTGTCTGACTTAGTTAATTTGTCTTAAGTTATCTAAAGTGTCAGTGCCTTTCCTTAAGAGAATTTATACTTACATTAATCGAGTTTTATTACTCTTCCATTGTTTTACAAAGTGTATTTTTGAGAAAAAGGGTTTGAGTGAACTCTTGTAAGTGTGAGAAAGCTTTGAGTGAAGCAAGAGAAAGAGAAAAAGAAAGAGAAAGGAACTTCGAGTGAAGTTTGAGAGAAAACGTCAGTTGTTGGGAACTGTCGTTGGGAACTTGAGTTGAGTGACTTAAGTTGAGAATCGAGAGAAAAGTAATAGGTTGTAATCAGAGTTGTTTTGGCCTATTATAGTGGAAAGTTGTTTAAAATCCCTTGTGGTCGAGGTTGTTTCTTCCTACTAGGCCTAGGAAGTTTTTCCTCGTAAATCTCTCGTGTTCCCATTGTTTGTTCCCAAGTTTACTTTTAATTCCGCAAAAAGTAGTACTTATTCTCTCACTATAATTCACCCCCCCTCTTATAGTGCTCATATTATACAACAATTTATATTTTTCTTTCCCAATATCCATTTACATAATCTTACTTATCTTACTAGAAAATTATACCTTTAAACTTTCTTACTTAAGTTACACTTCTCTATTTCATATTCTTTTAAACCACCACCCATATCTTGATCCTTTATTTCTCTAATATGACCTTCACATTTCAGATCTTACTCCTCAATATTTAATATTTCGTCTCAAATACTTATTTTGGTTATAACATCTCTTGGACTCACAAAGCTATTGTAACCACTCTATTAACCCTTAGATTAATGTTGAACTTCCAAAATTCACTTCCAAATAATTAGATATCTAACTTGACTTTTATACATAACATTTTATACTCTTCCCACCTTCCCATTTCCTATTTTTACTTCTCCAATTAGAAAATAAGACTCCTAACTCTTTTGCACTCCTCATTGATACCCATAATAGAAGTTTTCCAAACTCAGTTATCACCTTCCCTCGACTTAGTCAACATAACTCAAATTTAGTGTCTGATACTTCCCAAAACCATCACTCCAGCCCTTTTATATCGATATCACTATTACAAAACTCATTTATTTAACTCTATGTTACAACTTTGAGTGTTTCTCATTCCCTATATTATATATACCTTCCAATATATACTTTTATAGTCGTCTGATCTTTAAGAACCATATAATTTTTATATCGACAACTGACCCATTAATTGACGTTGGCACTCCAAAACTTACACAATCACCCAACTCCACTTTTCAAATAATAACTAACATTCTCAAACATAATTCTTCGATCTACTAATTTGTCCCACAACTACTTTGACATAACTTTCCAATATTACAAAACCCAAATTCCTCAAATAGTCCTTGTTGCTATCCTTCTATGACATAATGTAACCTTTTTAATCTGAACTTATTCTCCTTATAATAATAGTTCATACTATTCTAGTTCATAGTTTACTACATGTATATTTCCGTACTCAAATAATAGTCCTCCAAAACTCATGTTATAGCGTACTCTGAAATTACAACCACAACTCCAAACCCATATCTTCCAACCTCTAATGCATGTATTTCGAAATGGGTAATCAAACATCATAATTGATTTCTTAAAAATTCATACACGAAACTTGAACAAGAATTAATGTTACCAAGATGTGATACCGAGGTTCTCAACAACTTACAGGTATTATGTTCTTATAAAGTTTATACATTTATAACCATATATAAACGAACTCTTTTCTGAAATCATAATTGAGCTTCATAACCTTATCCATTCCCCTAATATATAACTCACTGAACTCATAGAATCAAACTTATAACTATTGAAAATATAGTGAAACTCTCATTTAGAACCAAATGTACATGCCTTATTCATATCACAAAACATGGTTCATCAAACAAATTTATACTATTGAGTCTCAAAACAACATAACTTATAGCCAATAGAACTTAACATGCGATTTAGTTCTACCTTTGTCTTAAAACTCATAAACATGTATTTCAGAAACCATATAGTACACAATCACATTTTTAATACAACATAAGTTTAACTTATGAAAAATATCAAGATCAACTTATATAGTTTATATGATCAATCGAAATATCAATAATATATTTGAAAAGTGGAAGGACATGTGTGTACCTTTACACGATTCCCAATAATTCGACATTCTGGATAACCAACTATAGCTCGAACTTCATAAATTATCTCCATATACATACTCCAACAACGACCTCAAAACAATAACAACAATCATTAACCATCCTCACAACAATTTAGATAAACAAATTGAATTACTCATACTTTCTAAGCTCTTCCATGAACTAACCATCACAACCCTTAATACAACCCATTCTACTAATCCAACTCACAACATCAATTCTATCTCTAATTAACATCATTCTGATTTAAGAGAGTATTATCAAACGACATAATTTATAAAAATCAGTTTTTTATGAACTTACTTAAGAGGCTTACTTCATATTAGAAGCTTCAATCCAATAAGAAAGATAAAATATTCAATATTTAAGTTTAACAACTCTTATCATAACTATATTTGCTAATCAATAACAAAATTGAGAACAAGTTTATTTCTAAAATCAGAATATAAAATCCAATTGCACCACACTTGAATTGGAATCAAATGAGATGAGGAATTAAGAAAAAATTAGCTTATACCTTCATATGGAAAAGAATACCAACAATGGCAGCAACAAGGCAACAATTTAGCAATGACAACATGGGCAAACAAGCCAACCACGACAGCAGCACAACACAAGGTACAACAGCAGTGCTGAACTTGTGTGAGGCGTAACTCCTAGCTCCGAACTCCGAATTGAGCGATTTTTGTGCCCAAATTCATTAGCTCGAAGTGATCTACAACTTTGATTCAGCAACAAAGAGCAAAATTGGACTGCATGTTGTAGATAATTGAGGTAACAGATTGTCGGAATAAAAACAGAGGAGAGAGAAATGAAGGTAGCAACACCAAACTTACAAAGATCATAACTCATAGCTCAAAACTCCGAATCAAGTGATTTTTGTGCCAAAGAACATTAGCTCGAAGTTATCTACCACTTTGATTCAACAATAAAGAGCAAAATTGGATTGCATATTGTAGATAATTGGGGCAACAGATTGTCGGAGTGAAAACAAAGGAGAGAGAATTGAAGGTAGCAACACCAAACTTGCAATGACCATAACTCATAGCTCCGAACTCCAAATCAAGTGATTTTTGGGTCTAAGTTCAATAACTTTTCTAGATCTACAACTTTTATTCAATAAGTTTGGGCAAATTCCGACTCTAAAATGCAGAAATTGAGCATGCACAGTACGGGATATAAAATCAGAGGAGAGAGAAAATTGAGGTTTTGGGGTTTTAGTTTTGTTTTAAGGTTTCTCCCAATTCTTAACCACTTGGGTTATTAAACTGAAAATCTTGAAGAGAATAATTGATTTATAGGAAAAAATACACTTTGGCACTTGATTGAGAAGTCATAAAGAAAGAGAGAGTGATGCTCTAGCATCTAGAGTAGATGACATGAGTGAGGAGAAATAGATTGTAATTAAAAATGGGTTTCTCTTTATTTCAAAGCTTAAAATCATTAACTCAATATCTCTATTTTATAAAATCCATACTAACTTATTTGTGCTTGGAACTTACTTTAGACGATAAATAATAATTCTCAAAGTAATTTCTTTACTAATAGTAACATAGCTAACTTTGACTAAAACGTGTCTGAAAATATAAGCTATTATACTTATCAAATCACATTTATAAAGTCGTTATTAAACCTGCTTAAAATATGGGCTATTACACATTGAGGCTTTGAAGCGTACCTTTCTGGCTTGTAGCCTATCTTTGAGGAGGATACCGTCTTTGAGGTACTGAATGAATGGAGTCTGCCAGCTTGTTGACGTTGTCGCGACATGGCAGACGTCGACGTCGTTGACGTCCGTCACCACTTGACCGACGCCATCTATGCTCGTTTTGTGGACAGCAGGTGACGACAGATGTACTATGGGTATGCTTTTGAAACCTGATTTTCTCATAGCTGATCCAATGTTTGCCAATGCGTCTGCCTGCGTATTTTGGTCTCTAGGAATCTGAAAAGTGTCAAACTTCACAAAAGATTTTACCTTTGATTGAACAGCGTCTAGATACGCTGTCATCTTAGAATCTTTGGCGGCAAATTCCCCTTCTATTTGGCTGACGATGAGTAACGAATCGCTGTAAGCTTCTACTTCAGTGGCTTTTAGGTCTTTAGCTAACGTCAATCCTGCTAACAGTGCCTCGTACTCTGCTTCGTTGTTGGTGGCTTTGAAGTCGCAACTGATAGCTCGGGCTATGATGTCCCCTTGTGGCGACTTTAGCAATACGCCTAGCCCAGCGCCCCGAAAGTTGGAAGATCCATCTACATGCAAAATCCACTTACTGTTAGTCGTGTTAACTTCAAGCGAACTTACCTCCGTCTGGGCTATCGCCTCCAGTCTTGGGCTAAAGTCAGCCACAAAATCCGCTAACGCTTGCGACTTTATTGCTGTCCGAGACTGGTAAGAAATATCGTAGCTGCTCAGCGTAATCGCCCATTTGCTTATTCTTCCTGTCAATTCTGGGTGTCTTAAGATGGACTTAACAGGGTAGTTAGTTTTGACATGGATAGAATGCGCTTCAAAATAATGTTTTAGTTTTTTGGACGTCGTCACTATTGCTAGGACGAGCTTTTCCAGAGAAGAATACCTGGTTTCGGCGTCAACCAACGACTTACTTACATAGTACACTGGCAACTTTCCTTCCTGTCCTTCCCTGGTCAGGACGGCACTTACCGATGATTCGCTGACGGTGACATATAATTGCAGTGGCTCGTCGGCTACCGGTTTCGACAGTAGAGGTGGCGTCATTAGGTATTGTTTGAGATCTTGGAGGGCTTGTTCATGCTCTGGCGTCCACTCGAATCCTTTATTTTTCTTAAGGACGTCATAGAATTGTCGACACTTGTCCGAAGACTTTGAGATGAAGCGATTCAACGCAGCGACACGCCCTGTCAGCTTTCGTACCTCTTTCAAATTTCGCGGCGATTGGATGTTGAGGATAGCCTTGATTTGATCTGGGCTAGCCTCGATGCCCTGCTTCGTAACAATGTATCCCAAGAACTTACCTGCAGACACTCCAAAAGAACACTTTGTGGGGTTAAGTTTCATGCCATACCTTCGAATGACGTCGAATGATTGTTGTAGATGCGACACATGATCGTGCGCACTCTTGGATTTAACCATCATATCATCGATGTAGACTTTCATGGTGTCCCCTAGTTGGTCTTTGAACATTGCATTAACTAGTCGTTGATAAGTTGCACCGGCGTTCTTTAATCCGAAGGGCATGACTTTGTAACAGTAAATGCCACGGTCGGTGACGAATGACGTCTTCTCTTGATCTTCCGGATGCATGAGGATTTGATTATACCCTGAGAAAGCGTCCATGAATGACAGCAGCTCATGTCCTGCGGTAGCGTCCACCAGGGCGTCGATGTGTGGCAAGGGGAATGAATCTTTGGGACATGCCTTGTTGAGATCCGTAAAATCTATACAGACCCGCCACTTCCCGTTTTTCTTACCTACAACAACAACGTTAGCTAACCAATCGGGATATCTTACTTCCCTTACCTTACCAGTGTCAATCAACTTTTGGACTTCGTCATTGATGATCTGGTTTCGCTCAGGGGCGAACTTGCGTCTCTTCTGTTTGACCGGTTTGTGATTTGGGTCAACGTTGAGCTTTGTGTGATCACGTCAGGATCTATCCCTGTGACGTCCTGTGGGACCATGCAAAACATCGCGTTAGCTTTAAGGAAATCTATTACCTGTTGACGGACGTCGGGAGATAAGGCGGCCCCTATTTTGACCGTCTGATCTGGCTTGCTGGGGTCTGAGATGACCTTATCCACCTGTTGCTCGTCAAAGTCTTGTTCTCCCAACGTCCCCGTCTGTAATTGCTATGCTTCCGACTTCCTTAGCTTCAAGGACGTCTTGTAGCATTCCCTTGCGATCCGTCTGTCCCCTTTGATCTCTTGCACTCCCCATTTGGTAGGGAACTTCAAGGATTGATGAAACGACGATGGGACAGCCTTCATGCTATGGATCCATGGCCTGCCTAAAATCACATTATAAGAGGAAGGGCAGTCAATGACATAAAACTTAGTTGGCATATTAACTCCCTTGGCGAAGGTGGGCAGGGTCACTTCTCCCATAGTGTGCTTGGATTCTCCGCTGAATCCGACAAGGACAGTAGACTTTCGGACGACGTCACGCTCATCGATCCCCATGTCCTCTAGAGCGCCTCTCATCAGGATGTTTGTTGAACTGCCATTGTCCACTAACACACGTTTAAGCAAGCAATTACTAACAGTTAAAGATATTTCCAGACCGTCATGGTGTATGTCTCTGTCGTCGCCGAGATCGGCGTCATCGAAGGTGATTGGCATGGCCTCCAACTCGACATCACGGGGGTGACGGAGTTCCTTAGGGACGGCGTCTTGATTTAGACCATCTCGTGCATGTCGCTTAGCTGCAGAATATGTTAGTCCACAGAAATCTGAACCACCACTAATGACATTAATTACCTTGACATGCGGCGGTGACGACAGCGGTTGACGTCGATCGTCATTTTTTGACACTGTTTGCTTTCCTTTCTCCGTCAGCAAGTCCTTCAGGTATCCTTGCTTCAGCAGGTTGAACACCTCTCGCCTAGAGCTGCTAAAATCTGACACGACCCGTTTACACGACACGAACCCGACCCGTTTTTAGCGGGTTTGGGTCAAGGTTTCCGACCCGTTTAATTAAATGACACACGACACGACAGACACGCTAATTAAACGGGTTGGGTTCGGGTTTGAGTCTCCAACCCGCCAAACCCGTATAACCCGTTTTAATTAAAAAGCCAGGTTTTCATAAATAAGCTGCCCAGGTCCATTTATCTTATGTTTTGGCCTTTTGGGCCCAATATGTAAGTGATAAAAGTCCAACAGAAGGAAAGTAGGAAACCCTAGCAGCTTTGAGGAGAGAGAAAAGTCGAAAACCCATCAACTGAGCAAAAAACGGGATTTTTGGCTAACCTTCACTTCTTCTTCTTCACTTTCTGGATTCAATCTCCCAATATCTTTTCTGGTTTCACGTCATTTTCTGGTTTCCATTTCAATTTTTTCACTTCTTCTTCTTCACTTTTTGGATTCAATCTCCCAATATCTTCAATTGTACAAGGTAAATTGCTATTTTTTTAAATTCTTTTAGTTGTTTTTGCACTTTAATTTACATGTTTCATGTTCATTCTTTTTGCAGTATAATGTTCGAATTTCTATTTTTTTTTGCATGTTTTTAAATTGATACCTTATTGTAGATTAAGCCTGCGTTTAATTGTTGAATTGATGTGTAAATATTGTGATTCGTTTTCTGCCTTTTTGTTATGTCATTTTCTGCTTTTTTGTGATGCGTTTTTTATTGTTGAATTGATGTATAATTGTAGATTAAGCATTTAAGCCTGCGTTTTATTGTAAAATTGTTGAATAACCTTGAATTGCTGTAATATTTCTGATATATACTACTGTATTATTGCTGTAAGTACTCAGAATGGACTGTATTATTGCTGTATAATTGTATACTCAAACCAAACTGTAAATCTGCGTTTTTTCTGACTGTATTATTGCTGTATAATTGTCAAAACGGACTGTATAGTTGCTGTAAATACTCAAAACTGACTGTATTATTGCTGTATTATTGCTGTATAATTGTATACTCAAACCAGACTGTATGTTTTTCTTATGTGTTTCTTATTAATTAGCACCTCTAATTATATTGTTTACTAATGTGTTTGTTTTTTTGTTATGTAAATATGTAGATGGATAATGAAAGAGAGAGTCCAATTGAGAGTCCTTTGGAGAGCCCAGTGAACTTAGATTCTGATGAAGAGGTGAATGACAACGAGCCTCAACCTGCTGCACGTGTGCCGCCAACCAGCAAACCTAATTTAACCGGTGATCTCCTTCAAGGCCGTAAACGTGTAAGAAAATTAACTTCTGATGTTTGGGGTCATTTTGATATGATAGATGAATTGGATATACATGGAAATATACAATGTAAATGCATTAAATGTGGGACTAAATACATTGCTGAAAGTAGTCATGGAACGGGGAATATGCGTAGACATATTAAGAGTTGCAAGGGGAAGGTTTATAGGGATGTTGGTCAAATGATTTTACAATCTAATGCTTCTGGTATTGTTGAAAATAAGATTTCTACTTTTAAAGTTGATGAGTTTCGTGAATTACTTGCTCTTGCCATTGCTAGACATAATTTACCTTTGCAACTTGTTGAGTATGAAGGTATTAGGGCTGTGTTTTCTTACTTGTGTCCTGAGGTTAAGCATGTTAGTAGGCACACCATTAAGAATGATGTAATGAAGATATATGCCAAAGAAAAATCAAAACTTAATGAGGCATTAAAACATGCACCTGGTAGAGTAGCGGTAACTTCTGATTGTTGGACTTCTATTACTACCGATGGGTACATCACTTTAACTGCTCATTATATTGATAAGAATTGGCGTTTAGCAAAGAGGGTTTTAGCCTTTTCTTTTATCCCACCACCCCATACTGGTGCTGCATTGGCTGAGAAGATGACCTGTATGTTGAAAGAATGGCGTATTGAGAAGAGAGTTGCATCAATAACTTTAGATAATGCTTCCGCTAATGACTCCATGGTTGAAACTTTGAAATATGACTTAGATTTGGTGTGTAATGGTGATTACTTTCATGTTCGTTGTTGTGCTCACATACTTGATTGTGCAAGAAGGTCTAAAAGAATTAGATGAAGCTATTTTAAAGGTTAGGGAAAGTGTTAAGTATTGTAAAGGTTCTCAAAGTCGTAGGCAAAAGTTTCTCAAATGTGTCCAACATGTTAATCTTGAGGGTTCCACTTCTAGAGGATTAAGACAAGATGTGCCTACTCGTTGGAATTCCACCTACACAATGTTGGAGAGTGCTTTGTTCTTCAAAAAGGCACTCCTCCACATGAAAGCAACGGATGCAAATTTTGTTAGTTGTCCAAATGCGGAAGAGTGGGCTAGGATTGACAAAATATGCAAGTTCCTTGGTGTGTTTCATGAAGTAACTCTTGCCTTCTCGGGTACTAAGTATCCCACATCCAATCTTTACTTCCCTAATGTGGTTAAGGTAAGGTTGTTGTTGAAAGAGCACATGGGAAGTCCGGATAGGTTTTTGAAAACTATGGCAACAAGGATGTGGGAAAAATTTGATAAGTATTGGTCGGAGTTTAGCACTATTATGGCTATTGCGGTTGTTTTTGATCCTCGATTCAAATTGCAAGTTGTTGAGTGGGCGTACAAGAAGCTTTACAATGACAGATGGGAATTCGAAATGGAATTGTTCAAAGGCAAACTATTTGCCTTGTACAATGAGTATGCTTCTTCAACTCCAATTTCAATGAATAGGCAAGGAAATACTCAAAACGGACCTACTCATGATGATCTAGCCTCGGACACTTACATGGAGGTAATTTCTTCTATTTTTTAATCTGTTTTTACTTGCTGTTTTTTTATTCTGTTTTTTTTAATCTGTTTTATGTTTCTGTTTTTTATTCTGTTTTTGTAATCTGTTTTCAAATCAGTTTGTTTAAATCAGTTTTGTAATCTGTTTTTTTAATATGTTTTTAAATCTGTTTTTTTAAATCTATTTTTAAATCTGTTTTTTAAATCAGTTTTTAAATCAGTTTTTTAAATCAGTTTTTTTAATCAGTTTTTACTCTTTTTTGTATTCTTTTTAGTATTGCTGTTTTTTAATTTTTTTTCATTGTCTCTTAGGATTTTGATGATTATGAAGGCACTTCGTCTTCTAGTAATGAAAAATCTGATCTACTTAAGTATTTGGAGGAGCAAAAACTACGTCGCACGGCCAAGATTAATGTGTTAGATCATTGGAAGGGACTTCAAGGACGATATCCTATTGCCTCTCGAATGGCAAGAGATATCTTAGCCATTCCCATCTCTACGGTGGCTTCCGAATCGGCATTTAGTATCGGAGGGAGGGTGTTAGATGCTTATAGGAGTTCTTTAAATCCAAGCACGGCCGAAGCTTTGATTTGCGTAAGGGATTGGGTATTTCACAAAGATATATATAAATTATTATAAGTTGAAAATTAGAAATTTTATTTACTCATTATCCATTAATTTCTAATATTATTATTTATGTTAACTTGGCTAGATGCAAATGAAGATGAGATTAGTGTATTGTGTAATCAAGTGGCGGGAATGAGCGTTGATATAGACGATGATGATGATCATGCGAGCTCGAAGAATGTATCGGAAGCTACTTAGATTGACTTGCATTTAGGCTTTTTATAAAATGTGTGGAATTTGTAATTTGGTTTGGAATTCATGTATGTTTCAATGTTTGTTTTAGACTTTGTTTGTATTTGTAATTTGTTTTTTTAGACTTTGAATTGGTATTTGCTTTACATTTTATGTGGCTTCCAATTTCCCCAATTTCAATTAAGTCAAATTAATCAGTTATGTTGCATGCCAAAAATGGCAGAATATTAGAGCAAAAAACAGGTTACAAATAGGGCAGAAAATCAGATTTTATTGACAGAAAAAAGCCAAAAACAGGTTAAACGGGTTATCAGGTCGGGTTCGGGTTATGCGGGTCGGGTTCAGGTTTCAGCTTCTGACCCGTATAATTAAACGGGTCGGGTTCAGGTTGGGGATTCTCAACCCGTTTAATTTTTGACACGACACGAAATGAACACGACACGACACGTTTAGCACCTCTACTCTCGCCTCAGAGCGACACATTCGTCCGTGTGATGCCCATGGTCTCCATGGAACTCGCACCACTTGGATTTGTCGCGATGGGCCGTCGATTTTTCATTCCTGAAAGGCCATTTAACAGCAGAACCTAAAGAATGTTCACAAATTCTTTAAGAGACTCATCAGATTTTTGCACAATCCTATGTAAGTCGCTAGCTTGTTTTTCCATTTTGCGACTACTAAAAAATTGCATATTAAAAGCGTTAACCAATTGAGCAAAAGAATAGATAGTCCCGTTATTGAGATTAATGAACCACTGCAAAACTGGCCCAGTCAGTGTCGAGCCAAATCCTTTGCACATGCAGGCTTCCCACATATTCTTCGGGATCGAAATGGTGATCATCCTCTGCTTGTATTAAGCGACGTGATCATTGGGATCTGCGGTGCCGTCATACAACTTCATGGACGGGATAGAGAACCGCTTGGGCACCTCGATCAACGCGATGGGATCTGCAAAAGGGGAATCAGCATAACTGTTAGGGGTAGCCTTTTCCATTGGCCTGGGGACGCCAGGAATGCGAGCGATCATGTCTTATAATTGCTGTAGACGCTGCTGGATAGGATCATCAAGACGACCTTCGACGGGCTCCTTTAAAGGATCGGCAGCACCATTTTCGGCGCCGTCACCATCTTCCTTATCTGAATCGTCAGCATCGTCGGGATTGGCACGATTCACCGGAGTCTCGAACTCATCATCGTCTAGATCATGCATCCTGGAGACGCCCCGGACATTACGAGGCTTTGGCCTCTTCGACGCCTTCTGGGCAGATTTTAAGCTCTGGTTCTCCATGCAAGACGCGACATAGCTCTCCTTCAGCGTTCCCATCTCTGCCTTGACGCGGTTGAGCTCGCCAATAACCTCTTGAGTGGTGACCCACTGTCCTGCGATTGAAAACGAAAAAGATGGAAGAGTATGGAAAAAATGGAACGAAGGGATGTGATTGCCAATGAACGTATAAGGATCTGGTTGTGGCCCCACGGTGGGCGCCAAATTGTTTATGCCGATTTTGTACCAAGTACTAAAAAGGTTAAGGTGCCAACAACTAGATCAATATAGGTATTTAGCAATCAACATTTTAAATGACATAAATGATATAAAATGAAATGAACGATAAAAGAACAAAGAATTGTTGATGCGGAAAACCCAAAAAGGGAAAAACCGCGGGTGATGCTCTTGATCACCAATCCACTAGTATGACGTTGACGTCGATGTTACAATATCGATCAATTACAGTAGCAGCAAGATTAAGAACTTTAGAGTGGGAGGAGGTGCGTATTTTTCTAGAGTGAGAATGAGAAAGATGATAGATGGAAAAACTAGGTTTACATATGATTACAAAGTATATATATCTCTAAAAGAATATTCTTCAGCTGTTCCTTTTAGTTGTTCCACAATATCGGGGCCACATCAGCGTAATCCCAAGTATTCCTCAACTGCCAAAATGACGCTTGTGCAACGTCCCTTGACCCAGTCACGCCACTTCTTCACTCAACTGCCAACATGTTGTAAATTCAAAATAAGCATTAATCCCGCCAAATCGCATGAGAAATGAGGGCCCAACACCATGCACAAGAATTTACCAACTAGGGATGACAATTGGGCGGGGCGGGTGCGGAGGATGGTACCTCCACACCCGCACAAAATTCCAATCCCCATCACCGCCCCACCACCCATTGCGGAGGAAAATTCCAGACCCATTCCCGCCCCACAAGGTACGTATTTATACCCATCCCCGCCCCACCACCCGCATGGGTGCCCGCACCCGCTTTATACCCGCACCCGCTTCATACCCGCATCGTACACACTTCATCCCCATCGCCACCACCCGCATGGGTATCCTCACCCGCTTCGTACCTGCGTCATACCCACATTTATATTTTGCAAGATAAAATTATTAATAATACAAGTATATAAATTATATTTTAATTATATATATGTGGGCGGGCGGGGGTGGGGTGGGGCAGGGGTGGGGTGGGGCGGGGCGGGCGGGGATGGATAGGGATAACATAAAATCCATACCCGCTCCACCACCCATTACGGGTAGGATTTTAATCCTCATCAAACGTAGACCCATCACCGCCAAACGTAGACCCATCACCGCCCCACTTGGGCTGAAATGGGACGAGTCTCCTACTTGACCTGCGCCACTGCCATCCCTATTACCAACCAACCCACATCCTGCACTTTTTCCCCGCAAATGCAAAGCGAAAGACTGAAGAGTGAGACTGAGAGAGAGAGGAGACAGAAAAGTTGAGAGATGGAAGAAGGTCTTGGCAATGGTGAATAAGGTCTTCCTCACGATTTAATTGCCCACCACATTTTAACGAAGCTGCCCATCAAATCTCTGCTTCGGTTAAAAATCGTTTCCAAAGAATGGTATTCCACTATCTCTTCTTCTCAATTTGCTCTTACTTTTTCCAAATTATCTCCATCTCTTCATCACACTTCCCCAATTGAATTCCTGTTCATTACAAATGGAGGCAATTATTACCTATATTCATATGATGAAGATGATGAAATTGATACTTCATATATTAGGAACAAGAATCTAGTAAAATTAGGGTTTAATTTTGACGTTTCTATCTATGAGAAGCTTGATTTGATAGGCTCCTGTAATGGGTTTGTATGCTTAGCTTCTTCTGATGGCAATTACTTCATTCTGTGGAACCCAATTACTGGGCAATTCCGAAAATACTTTGACAATGAACTTGTAATTGATTCTTCTTGCCCTGTTCGGATGTCGTGGGGATTCGGGTATGTCTCCGGTGTCAATGATTATAAGGTTGTTAGAATACTTGAACTGGCTGCTACCCTAGAAATTAAGGTTCATGTTTTTTCACTTAAATCAAACAAGTGGAAAAGAATCGACGAATATCATTATCAAGATATCTTCTCATTGAGTTATATGTCGCCAAGCAAATTTCGATTTATTCATAATGGCACTTTTGCTTGGTTTCCCTCGAAGTTCGATGGGAGACAAGGAGTTATGGTTGATGAGACTCTATATTGGGTTGTATACAGTAGTAACAATCAGGGTAGGAACATTGTTTCGTTTGATTTAGTTTCTGAGGAGTTCAATACAACTGTGGACTTGAACATGGTTTCAACTTGTGTGTATGATGGCAAGTTTTTATGTGTCTTGGGAGGATGTTTGTCGAAGTGTGCCGTCAACATGCGTTGTGATGTTTTTATAAGAATGTTGAAGTCTCCGGGGAAGGTTGAAAGTATACGTCTTTCCAGAGACTTGGGGTTGAGCTTATGCCAGGACATTGTTGGATTCACAAGGACTGGTAAGTTTTTCATCCTGTTGGATAATTGGATACTCGGACTTGTGGACCCAAGTTCACATCCAGTGAAGTGCGTGCGGCTCGTAGTATTTAATAGCTTGACTATGTCTCGTGTTGCAAGTTATGTTCCAAGTCTAACTTTACCTTACACCATTAACGAGTAGTGAGGTACATGTCCATACTCTGCTTGCTACTTGATATGTTATATATATGCTATGCACCTGAATGCTGTTCTAATACTATCATGTTTCATCAAGCATTGTTTTTCTTTTACAAGTCAAATGCATTCTATTGGTAAAGAACTGGTGAACTAACCAAGCTCTACTGATGGTATATTCAATTCTATTAGTTTATAGGGATTTAGTAGCTTATTAGTTATTAATGATGTACCTGTACTCCATCTCATATTCTTGAGAAGAATGTGAGAAAGGTAGGGATCACTTTGGTTCTCTGTAAAGTTTGTGCCTAAAATGTGAGTCAAACTCGTTTGCTTATGAGGTATTAGTTTTTTGTTTATTAGTCCTTCATACACTTGAACTTGTTGCATAGTATCAGTACAAAGAAGGGTGATTGATTTAAGATTAAGGAGCTTTTGAGGAAATTGCCTTTGTTTTTGTAGAACTACCTATTGTTGGCTTTATATTTGGTACCACTATTAATTGACAAAGACCATCCAAATATCCGTTTGTGGGGCCTAATTCAGTGCCCTCTCGCCATTTTCCAAGCTGTTTGCCCTTCTATTATTTTGATTTCACTATGTTAAGCCCTACATCTACATCAATTGTGTTTAATTTTGGCTCTTATTCATCAATTAGTTATTAGAGCTCTATATTTTGGGAGTAAATGACCGATATGAGATAGGTTTTTAATTTGGGTGTATTTAACTCAAAATTAGTCAAATATTTGCCACTTTACTCATAACTAGGGTTTAAAAAGGGTGTAAATTACAAAATTTAAGATTACGGCTTTTAATTTTAATTTATTTTTTCAACTTAACCTTTGATAATAAGGTGTAAAATTTGGGGGAAAGGTTGGAGTGGGCCCCTTTGATGGAAAATTGTATGTCTTATGTTCTTTGTTAGTGATAACAAAAGAAAATCTTTATGCCCTCCATCCCTTGTTTTTGACTTTTTGTTCCATTTGGCATAGTTTAGTTCTTAAGTTTTTTGGTTTGGTGCAATTGATAAACGACAAAAGTGGTGGAGTACTAAATATGAGAGTAAAGTGGTGGGCTCTTATGGTCACTTTTAGTATAGGGCTATCTTTGAAGGACATCCATAAAAAGATACTAAGGCAAACAAAGGAGATTGTTAAACATCGTCCCGACCCCTTCTGTTTTTTATTAGGTGGCTCTTCGAAGAATATAGTTTCCCATGCACAGTTCCTCAAATAAATAATATAACCACTGTAAGTTTCTCTCTCTTTACATAACTGATTGAACGCATAATGCACTCTTTCTGGTTCCCATAATGTTACCACTTCCATCTTCGCTAGATTACATAAAAGTTAGGTGTCAGTGCTCATCATTCTATAATTTATGCAAGAATATTTCTTTCTTCTCTTCTTCTGGTCCTCCTTTTCTTCACTTCCCTTCCTGTTGACATTTATTATCTAGATAGAGTGTTAACTAACATAGACGCCAATAATTACCAGGATTAACCCTTTTCTATTTTCCTTGAGATCAAGAGGAGAGAGAAAGGTAATATATTTCATGTGAATATAAGTCCAACTCTTAAGAAACTGAGATAGCAATTTCAGATTAAACTATGGTTATGGCCTGATAGAAAGTCAAATCTTCTCCTTTCAAGCATAAAAAGGCATGGGAGTTTTTTTTCTCATTTTCCCATTGGTTTTCTTCCTGAAATTTTCTCCTTTTGCTACATTCTCTGTTTGTAAGATAATAGTTAACACTTCTATACAGGAAATCATCTCACATGTTAAAGTGAAGCATCATGAATCAATCCACTATGGACTCCCCTGAATGTTAAAGTGAAGCATTATGAATCGATCCACTATCGACGCCCTGAATGTTAAACTTTCTGGTTTGCATGGATTGGAGCAGGTTCTTAGCTTTCATTGGCATTATGCGTAACCAATGAAGCACGTCAGGTCCGGCAGTGAGGAGTTCCTTCTTTGACGATGCCGACTTCAGAGTCACTATCGTAAAAGCGAGGGAATGACAGTTTGCTGCAACATACTTTGAACAGGATGAGGAAAAATAATTCTTAATACTTCGAAATGTGACTAACGAACTAGAGTGGGTAGTATATGAAGATATGTGGATAAAAACTCTCACAAAAGGCACAATCTGATGTTTTCTTTGTATGCTCTAACCATGTACTAGTGCAATCTCTCATGTATTCCTTGCTGCTTTAGCACCTTTTTCATAATTATGCTACAATCTTTTGTTTCCACATAATGCTTATATCAATTATCAGTGGTTGTCAGTTGGCACTATTGTTTGGTACTTTGGTTCTATCAGTTGCCACAATCCTCCGTATGAAACCATTTGGTGTACCAGCACCAGACATGAGAAGAGGACCTCTGGTAGCCAAAACTTTTCAAGCAAAGAAATATCCAGTAATATGTTGATCTCTTTAACAGTCACTGGTCAAAAATGATATTGCTGTCACTAGCAAGTTGCAAAGTCTTTCATTTACAAAATTATCTATACATATATGGTAAATAAGGGTTTAATAGGCGTAGATATTGTCACTACTCACCGGTAGCAGATATACTACATGTCAATCTGAGGTTATGAGCTAGATATAACTGTAGGAACATTAAAATTGTAGTGTACTTAATTGGAAACAAAGTCTATTTAGAACTGTATTCTACTTGAATGTAAAACAATTCTAATTGAATATAGCGTTAGTGGCTTAGGGCCTGTTCTTCCCAACTTATTTTTAGTTCAGTTCAGTTCAACTCCTATCAGTTCAGTTCAACTCCAATCAGTTCAGTTCAGTTCAGCTCAGCTCCGCTCCATTCTTTTATAACCATTTTGTTAGATATTATTATTATGTTGGTATAATTTATTTTACTAATTACTCTTATTATTATTATTATTATTTAATTATTATTATTATTATTATTATTATCATCATTATTATTATTATTATTATTATTTATTATTTAAATATATATCATTACTATTAAGTATTATATTATTATTATTATTATTATATTATTATTATTATATTATTATATTATTATTATTATTATTATTATTATTGTTTCTATATATTATTTTGTTTATTATAGCTTTACTCATTGTTATTACTATTATTGTTAAAAGGATGATAACACGTTTATATACTCATTTTTATGTGATATATTTGTGTGTTTCCATCATATTTTTCCCATATATTTAATCTCTTAGAGCTATTATTCTTTACTTTTCGCTATTGCTCTCCTCGGGTGTATTTGTTTTGTTTTTGTAGGATTATGGCGTTTATTGGAGTTGATTGGAATTTGCACGAAGGCTTGGATGATTGCGGAGCATTCAGATGGATTGATAGCTTTATCCTGCGATGATTTTGAAGATATATTGCGATATGGCTTTGGTAACCATTAAGTACCGTGCCTATTAAGAAGCTACAAAATAGACTTTTGATAGCAAGAGAATAAAAAAATAGCATAAACCGCCACCCTTTGGCGGTCCTTTCAAGCTTACCGCAAGGCCATGGCGGTCTCCAATTTCAATATTACGTAATCTTAGTTTTAGAGTGTTTTAAGAGTCCAAATCCTAGTCAAACTCCTTGTATTTGGATAGATATAAATAGGTTTTGGATAGAATTTGAAAAGGAAACGGCGCCAAAATTTGAAAGGCGTGTCGTGTACCTAACAAAAATAACCTAACTATTCCTCCTAACTAATATAGTCGGGCAAGTATGGATCGAATCCCAAGAGACTAACTGATTCAAAGTAGTTAAATTGACTCTAATTAATACTAAGCAAGTAATCCAAATAAGTGATGATGAAATAATCTAAATAACTAAAGCAAATGAAATTATCAAGAGTGAATCAAAGACTAAAGACATCTAGGTTTAAGTATCCCCACTAACACGAATTAATGTCACAAATAATCCCTTTTCCCTTAATTAACTAATAGATAACTCATAGGATAGACGCGCCCTAATAGTACTAAGGATTTCTTTCGATCAATCAATAGCTTCCTTAACAATGCAATCATGCCTATTTTCATGGAGTCATACAAATTAAGGACTTTAGACATAGCATCCTAACATCCTAATAAATTCCTTCAACTACTTATTCGTGATGATTTCCTTTATCTTAAATTAGGGTTCTAGATTCGATTAAGATTCAACTTTCGTTGCAAAAATAATCACATTCAATATATACTATTTCTAGTCATAAATTGATAATTAAAACCAACCCTAAAATGAATGAATCATAAATTAATCAAAGTTTGGGAATTGGGAATTAAACAAGCATCAATTCATATTAGGGTTCAACCTAACCCTAGAATAAGAAACTACTCACACATGATGATTGAACAAACAAAATAAAGATTAAAAGAAAGCATGATTAACAAGAATAATAAATAGAATAGAGAAGGAAAAATAATACTTGAATTAATTGATGAAATTGTAAACTTGAATATGTTGGAAACAAGACTTGAGGAAAATAATGAAGAATGGTGTGATAAACGTGGAGCGTCCAAGAAGAAAACTAAAACTCATGTTATTTTCTCTCTAAAAATCTCCCCCCAAATTTCCTTTTCAAATTCTATCCAAAACCTATTTATATCTATCCAAATACAAGGAGTTTGACTAGGATTTGGACTCCTAAAACACTCTAAAACTAAGATTATGTAATATTGAAATTGGAGACCGCCATGGCCTTGCGGTAAGCTTGAAAGGACCGCCAAAGGGTGGCGGTTTATGATGTAATTTTCGCGGTCCAACCCAATCATTATTTTTATTACTAAATATTTTTATATTATTAAATCTAATTATTAAAATAATAATATTAATTTACTTCTTAGATATTATTGTTATTATATATCATCATCAAGTATTAATATATTAATACAAATAATATAAAATAATAATTATTAATTATCATTATTATCATTAATTATTATTAATTTATTATTATCAATATTATTTATTTATAACTATCATTTAAAAATATCCAAAATACGATTATTATTCATTATTATTACTTATCATTATAATTATTATTTAATATTCATATTATTATTGTTTAAAATATTATTTATATATTTATTAAATTTAATTTAATTCAATTTAATTTAATTTAATTCAATTCAATTCAATTCAATTCAATTCAATTCAATTCAATTTAGTTCAGTTCAGTTTAGTTTAGTTCAGTTCAGTTCAGTTCAGTTCAGTTCAGCTCCAATAAGTTCAGTTCAGTTCAGCTGTTTTATGCCGAAGAGAACATGTCCTAAGAAGGGAGTAAATTTCTTTTTGGAAACTTTTAGAATATGAGGTGTAATTTTAATATAAAATTACACAAATTCAACTCAATATATATTCTCTTAATAAGTTTATTATGTCCCACTCTAATCCAACGCTATTTCTAAACATTATGCACCAACTAAGTCGTCTCATCTCTTCTCCTTTCTTTGTTTCCCTTCGAATCTAGAACTATAGTAGACAATTTTAAAGAATAACCTAATTTCGGCAACGCTCCAGTATATATGGCAGAAGGTTCGACCCTGCATCAAAGTATTTTGTTAGCCATAAAGGATAATATATCCGACAACGAAATTGAAGGAGACAATTTACTAATAGTCAATATAGTCAAAGGTATAACATCCTCCGCAGCAACTCGCTCACACTATCCAAGACATTCAGAAACTTCTCACGCAATTTTCATTCCTGGTCCATTAGACATATTTTTCGTGAAGCAAACCAGACGACATATTGGATTATCAATATCGATCATTTAGTCTCCTCTGATTTCATTGTAAACCCCTCTCCCGAATCAACCCTCCATACCATCATTGTAAATGATAAATTAGGAATGGGCCTCCTAATAACTCCCTCCTCTACTTACCTTTCAAAAAAAAAATAAAAAAAAATAGGGCATGCATATCTTCCAAGAGTGGAAAGCCGTAGTAGAGAGTAGAGAAGTAGAGAGTAGAGAGAATTTGATAATGGAGGAAGAGGAAGGTCTCCACCAACACCACCTTCCTCACGATTTAATTTCACACCACATTTTAACAAAGCTACCCATCAAATCTGTACTTCGTTTCAAATCTGTTTCTAAACTATGGTATTCCACTCTCTCTTCTTCTCAATTTGCTCTTACTTTTTCTAAATTATCTTCATCTTTTCACCCCACTTCCCCAATTCAATTTCTGTTCATTCAAAATGATTACACTTATTACCTATATTCTTATGATGATGATGATGAAAATATTACTTCATATACTAGCTTCAAGAATTTACAAGAATTAGGGTCTACAGATAACAAATATATTCTCGTAGGCTCATGTAATGGATTGATATGCTTAGCTTCTTCTTTTGGTAATTTCATCATTTTATGGAACCCAGTTACTGGAAAATCTCAAGAATACTTAGACCATAAACTTGTAATAGATTCGTCTCGCCCTTTTCGGGTTTCGTGGGGATTCGGTTACGTTTCCGGTGTAGATGATTATAAGGTTATTAGAATAATTGAATTGGGTGCTACCCTAAAATTTAGGGTTCATGTGTTTTCATTGAAATCAAACAAGTGGGAAAGAATTGCTCATGAACTTTACCAAGATATCTTCTCATTGAAGTGTACTAGTTATGAGAGATATGAATTTAATTCTAATGATTTTGAGTTATGGTTTCCTTTCTCATTCCAATCTATACAAGGAGTTTTGGTTAATGAGACTTTATATTGGATTGTATCTAAGGCTAATGATCAGGGTAAGCAAGTTGTTTCATTTGATTTGGTTTCTGACAAGTTTGACACAGTTGTGGACTTGAATTTGATTTCAAATTTCGCTTATGAAGATAAGTTTTTGTGTGTCATGGGAGGGTGTTTGTCCAAGTGTGGGGTTAACAGGTATGATGATGTTTTTATAAACATGTTCAAGTGTCCGGGGGAGGTGGAAACTATAAGTGTTAGCAGAGACTTGGGCTTGTATTTTTGCCAAAACTGTGTTGGATTCACAAGGACTGGAAAGTTTTTCATCCTGTTGGATAATTCAATACTTGGACTTATTGACCCAAGTTCAGATTTGATGATGTACGAAAGACTTGTAAATTTTGATGTCTCAAGAAACTCTCATGTTGCTAGTTATGTTCCGAGTTTAACTTTACCCTACACCGTTGCGGAGTAATCAGGTATGCTTCCTTTCCTTGGTTGCTATTTGATATATTATGTTATGTGTACATTTGCTGTGCATCGGAATGCTTTGTTTTGGTACATAAATGCTTTAACTTGGTATCTGAATGCAATGTTTATGCTATTGTGTTGCCTCTCAAGCTCTGAGAATGACTTTTAAAAAGATTATTTTTAAGTCCAAGCATTCTATAACTAAATTCTGGTGAACTAGCCAACTTCTATTGGTGATGTACTTGGTTCGATAAGTTTACAGGGTTTAGTGGTTTATATATGATGCACTTGTACTCAAATTTTATCCCGGGAAGATTTTTACAGAATGTAGGGATCACTTGTTTCCTCCATGTAGAGCATAAAGTCTGTTTAAATTTTGAGTTAAACCTGTTTGCATCTTCTATATTCTATAACTAGGCTTAAGGCTTTGTTTTCTTCAGTCTTCACCCAGAAAAGATGTAATATTGGTGAAAATCAGTTATGATCAATAATCTCATTTTAATTAGTAAAAACAGGTTTTATTCATAGAAATCTGTTTTATTCAGTAAAAATCAGTTTAATGAGTACAAATAAGTTCAGTTCAGTAAAATTTAAGTCAAGAAAAGATGGCCGTAGTAGTTTATTTGTGATGCTTTTAACTTGTTAAGAAAAGAGTGATTGTCCCAATATAACCAGATGAGAGAAGTGGGAAGAAGAGGGGAGGGAGAAGTGACTGATGACTGAGTGAATAAGCCATTTACCATTGCACAAAAAGTAGGGGAAATAAAGGAAAGGAATAGGGTGTTTTCATTTTCACTCACTTTTGTAAACCAATTAGATGCATAATGCACTACTTCTGTTTCTTTCCCTCATCTTTACAGTCATTCACATTTGAGAATAATTTTTTTCTTTCATCTCCTCACCTTCCATTCTTTCTCTTATACCTCACTCAGTCACTCCTCTTCGCTCAGGCATAATTAACTAAATACAGCGTCAATTAACACAAAAGCTAATAAATTCCCAGGACTGAAACCTGTTTGTATTCAGCTTTTCTATCTTGGCATCAAGGGGAGTAAAAGAAAATGCTCTCTCATGGGAATCCAAGTCCAATTTTTGTGAAACTGAGATAACTGTTTCAAATGAACTATGATTTTGGCCTTGCTAATATTGGAAGTGAAATTTTTTTATGTAATAGCAGGAAAAAGGATGGAAGTTTTTTTTTTTTTTTTTTCCGAATTTTTCTGGTAAATTTCTCCTATACCATTTGCTATACTGACAGTCTGACACAGTGAACACATGTTTACAGGGACTTATCTCGTATGAGATCATCTACTATCGCATCCTGAACATGATATATTATGGATCTCATTTTTCCCTTCAAAGACATTAAGCATAACCGAGGGAATATGTTCCGATAGGTCTGGCAGTGATGAGGTTTGTCAGTGATGATGCCAACTCCCGTATCACTATCCGAATTGCAACCGCAAAGGAAGGACATTTTGCTGCGGGAGGAGGGAAAATAAGTCTAATATTTCAAAATGATGGTTTGATTTGCTAAATAGGGTAGATAGTATGCAAAATTGCAAATGTTAACATTTCAGAGAAATGTTTCAAACTGATGCTTGGATAAGCACTCATTAAAAGGCATACTGTTTGCTTCTGCAATACTTATGCTTCATGTTCTCAAGTTCTTTCTTAGCACCATCAATGTTGGATATAAGAAGACAATCCTTCATGATTGCTACTTATGCTTTATTTCTGATGCATTTAAAAACTCATTAGTAGTCTGATCCATTCACGTGTTTGACCTTGAGAAGATTTTTGGAACTTCACAATTATCGTGAAATATGGTAGAATTAACATTTAACAAGAAACAATAAAATTTCTAGTGTCACACTGACGAACTTATTCTTTTACATGATCAATGAAATCGATCAAAATTTGAAGGAAGTATGTCACACTGACTAACTTATTTTTTTACATGATCAATGAAATCGATCAAAATTTGAAGGAAGTATTATCATTTTTCCAAATTTTTATATAATATTGTAATATAAATGATTTTCAGATTCATCTTGTACTCTTGTAGTTAGAGCAATATCATCCATGAGGATTCTCCATGCTCATGACACTCTCTCTCCTTAATGAGGAGATCTATATGGATGATAAAATATTCTCAAGGATCCTCAAAGGATCACGATGGAGGAGAATCCTCAAAGGATGACGATGGAGGAGAATCCTCTATATTTGGATGATTGAAATCTCGGCCAATGTGCATAAGTGGAGGATATGTGAAATTTTTTATTTTCAAGAAAAATTATTCATTTCGTTTCGAAATAAGTGAAATACTTCTTTTAAAAAAAACCTCACAAATGAGAAAAGTGTTTTCACATATTTTAGAATGGGTTTTATGAACTTTATAAAGTGATAGAGAATAACGAGGATCATCATGGTTGGGGAAAAAAAAGTTAAAAGAAATCTTCAATGAATGAGGATATAGATGAAAGTGAGGTGGAGGAAATAGATGTGAGGGGTAAGAAGAAGGTAAGGGAGAGAAACACCATGAGGATGGAGAGCTCCTCGTGGACGTTCATACTCTTTTCTTTAATGTAATCTCCTGATTAAAAAGATTATACTGGCTATAAATGTGTCATTATAAGATTTTTTTTTTTTGAAGGGAGTGTCATTATAAGATTTTTAACATTAAACAAAGTTATATAGATGAAAACTTCGAAAGAAAAGAAAGGGCACGAGACTACTTAAAAAAAATTGAAACTTTTTTTTTTTTTTTTTTTTTTTGGGAAGCTCAAACAATATTATTAACCAACATCAAGTTCTGCCAAGGTTAACACACCTTGCGGAACATAATCCACAAAAACTTGTTCCTCCCCATTATAGGAATTAACGCGAGCAATCAAATAAGCTACAGTATTCCCTCCCCTTTTAACATGATAACTAGAAAAAATCAGTAAAAAAAAGTTGTAACTTGAATAGGCGTAAATCTCTCCATTCTAACAAGTCCGGAATTAGAGATCCAAACGAAAATAATTTATAAAAACACCCAAAACACTGGGTTATCAAATAATTCGTTTTACAATAGATGTCTTTTTGGATATTTCACAACACATCTCTTCCTTTAAACAGATTCACATGATGACATGAGTTTTAAATGCAATCATAATATTCTTTTTCCTCATTCTTGATTTCATGGTTTGATTTGTCTATCATATAAAATAGTGCATGTATTGTGCAAGGGAGGTGGGATAAAATCGCATTTAGTGGAGCCAGAATCTTTGAAGCACTTGGTAGTTGACCACATTACAGAGAAAATAACGTCCTTCTCTTCTCCTTCCTCTTCTTCTTCAGAAGAAGTGAGAGAAAAAGAAAGGAAGAAATGTCAGTGAGTATTACTATGACCGCAGGCGGAACTTCAAAAGGGTCCCACAACGTTTTCGTTTATGGAAGTCTTTTGGCCGACGACGTCGTTCAAGTCTTACTCAACCGTGTTCCTGCTTCCTCTGCTGCTATCCTCCCTAATTAGTTCGTCTTTCTCTTTCCTCCCTTTTTATTATTATTATTCCACTCATTCATTTTCTTAATTATACATGAATTTTCCTCGCAATTATATTGTTAATTTGTTGCTTAAGATGATTTGATCACAAGGGTTTACTTGTTTTTTCATTTTGTGATGGGTATTAGCTTAATTATACGAATTTCCCAGAAAAAAATATACTTTTTCTAGTGAAATACAAAGGGTATTTATTGATATATTGAATGATTGAATTTGATTTTCCCATAAGATTGTTGGGGTATGTCATTTCATACAAAATATTGCTTTTTAAGTAAATATTTTCTCACCTTAAAAAAAAAAAAAGAAATACTTTGTTGATGATCTATCTATTTTCTGACATTTATTGTGATATACTGATTGCTCTTATTCAGCCATCGATTTAGCATCAAAAATCGTGTTTATCCAGCAATTTTGCCTGTTGACAACAAGAAAGTGCTTGGAAGGGTATGCATTTGATCATGTTTTCTGTGTTTTTTGTTCTTAAAAATGATTAAATGCCAAGGACTCTACGGTTTTAGTTTGGAATTTGATAATGCAGGGAATGATTTTCCTTGATTTCTGTTGTTTGGTGGGATATATACTCTTAGAAGGATTAGCATTTTATTTGGACTTAAATTTGTTTGTTGTTGGAGTAATTGAGGGTTTTTTGATCATGAGGCAAAAATCATTTTCCGGCTAACCATTTGAGGCTGTTGATTGCACATGTTTACTGGGGGTTTGAAATAGAAGTTTCATTTATGTGACTGGGGGTTTGAAATAGCTTAGTTGAATAGTTGGTGATCATTTCCCCAAAAAAAGAATAGTTGGTGATGTGCCATCATGGCATCATTGTAGGGCTTGATGCTTAAGAGTCCGTATTTGCTAATACTTGCTTTTAAAATCCTCTTTTCCTTAGAAGTAACGTCTGGCCATAGCAGAACTTAGCTTATTTGTTTTCGTTTCCGGAAAGTATGATCTGAAATAGAATTACTTTTCTTGGAGAAAGGCGACTTATAAAAGTCTATGATTTACGGAGTCATGGAGTTGTATGAATTTCTTCTTTTCTTGTGAAAATTGCATTACCTATTTATTAATTTACCCCTTGTCCGTTTATTGTTTTACTACAGGTTTTGACGGGGGTCACAAATCTTGAGTTGGATATTCTGGATGTATTTGAGGATGTTGAGTATGTTAGAGATACAGTAGAAGTCACTCTTGCGGTAAATTTTAGCACTAATGATCTTCTCATTTGTTTAATTTTTCAAGTGCTTCTGATGGTAGGTCAAGATCTACATGGAATTTAATATTTTTCTTGATGCGTATAAGAAGAGAAAATCTCTTATAAAGCAAGAGTAGTTTATAATTCATAACACCATCTAGACGATCAAGTGTTTAATGTTACTAAAAAGACTAAATACAAGCATTTCGAAGGAAAAAATATCAACCAAATTTGTTTCCAATGGTTTTCTCACGTAACTTTAAGAATACTTACTGTCATTAAATAGTTTATGGTAATTAATGGCCTTCTTGAAACAAAGACTTGTCTAATTGTTAATATATAAAAGTTTGCTACATTGGTTCATTGCAGACTTGTCTAATTGTACTTCTTTTTCCAGGTCTGAATCAAATTCATATTCTTCTTCTATGAATTATGTCGTAGCTATGTTGGTTTACAGCTGATATCTCCTCAGTATAATATGATGGTCTTACATGTACAAATCAATGTGCTGTCTCCCTTCAGATTTTTTTGACACAATTAAGATGAATGTTTGTTTGTAGGACAACTTGGAGAAGCTGCAGGCGTATGCATATGTGTGGGATGATAAAAATGATCCAGATTTATATGGAGATTGGGACTTTGAGGTAACCTTCCCTTTATCTTTTTGGTGATCACCTCTTCTTTTGACTTGTGTGGTAGAGCTTTTCCACACTTATGATATATTCCAGTATTTTTCAGTTATTGCTTCTCGATTGTGTTGTTTCATGCTTGCCTGGGGGGTGCTGTGCTGTACCCATATTTGTTTGTGGAAATAAATTCCTGAAGCTTTAGTAATCTGAAGGTAATGGTTCAACCATATTGTGTAGTTGGACTATCCCACCTCAGGAGTCCAAATGAGGCTCAATAACATCATCTTTTAGCCCCCTCTCACCAGAATGTCGATTATACACCTGGGCGTAATATTTCACCCTTTGACATTCTCGTGCTCACTTTCTTTGAACTTGAGCATGTCAATCTCTTTTATGTGAAAAGGTGTGATGTTACCTGGGTGCATAATGGAAGTGCCGCACCCATAACAAGTATCGAAAGTGATGTTGGCAATGTGTGCCTTTACTTCCCATTACTGGAGCAGCGCTGCTCAGCCGAACTTCTTGCTTTAGTGATGCTGAATTGCTGATATGCTAGTAAAATTTGTTTGGGCTATTTTCACCAATTAGATTGGAATAATTGGACTGGTCCATTTCACCAATTAGATTGGAATAATTGGACTGTGAAGTATCGAGTATATTCAACTCTGTGAATGCAGCAGGCCCATGCTGAGCTTACCTTCTTACTGTAGGACTTAGTATCAAGGTGATCGCAGATGAGGTATGTTGGTGGCGCGTAAATCTGTATGTAGTTATGAGAGAGTTGAAGATCGGTGCATGCTGATGCTAAAGATCTACAAGGGGAAAAATGCATGTGCAAAAGGGCACGAGTTAATGGACTACTAAATTCAAATGCGCAATCCTGGCTTGAAAATCTTAATATTCTTAATTATTGAGTCTCTCTTTAAACGATAACCACTACTGGGTCTTAAAGTGTCTGTTTGGACCTTACCCGCAGCAGAGAGGATGGTTAGAAAATCCCGATGACCACAAAACTCCCCAAATGTCTCATGGTTGGCTCTTGCAAGAATATACTTGTACTGCACGAGATGAGAAGAGTAGAAGACAAATCTAGATTATATGATGGTGAACTGCTTCTTGTGGTTGTTCACCCCTTTTCTTTTAACTATGGAGCCTTCTTAATTTCAACTTCTGCAATGTCAAGGAGAGTTGCATAATGACAAGAGAGATCTAGAAAGTAGAAGGGAAAAAGAAGGTTCATTAGCTGCTTCATGCTTTCAGTCTGATTTCTCTGGATGGGCTAACCTATATTACTTGGATATTTTGAGAATGATAAAATTTTAGTGGGTGCCTCTATGTGGGTGGGTGGCTTGGGGGATGAGGGGTTGAGTAGGAAGGATAAATGATAAACGATATCATCCTAGTTGATCAAAAGCTAAACTTTAATTTCATAAGAAAACATTTTCATTGGCACTCGGATGTAAGAGGTCCAAACTCCAAAGATCATCTTGGCCATAAATTCCAACATCTGACCCTTCTTGTTTCTATGCAGACATGAGGAAGATACAAATGTCTATTGTCATCTAGGTTATGTTTGGCTGGACAGAATAAATTAATCCTATGGAGAATGGTGTTTCCGTAGAAAAACATTATCTGGGAGAAACACAATTCTCAATTAATCTTTTGTTGTTTGGTTCCTTAGAACAAAAGTTATAAGCAAAAGGAAACATGGAAATGGAGGGGAGCGGGTGGATGGGAAGAGAGACAGAGGAAGGTGAAGAATAGGGAACTAAATCGTCTAAATGTGGCATCATTTCCTTTGAAAACTGTAATGAATCAACCTAGGGAGAGGGGTATTTTTGGTATTGTAATAATTAGTTAGTTTTAGTAGTAGATTGAAGAATAAGCTAGGGAGTTAGGGAGGAAGTATCTCTATAAATAGAGGAGATTAGGGAGAGAAAAGATATTAAGAAAATATTGGAAAGTTCATTTTAGTTGTTAGCTTTGGGAGTGTGTCAAGTCACTCGAAAACTTGATAATCTATCTTTATTTTCTGTTATTTCCATTTTTATCAATCAAAATCATCTTCATCTTCTTTGATTTTACTGTCCCCAATATCCAGTTCATTACAAAAACGAGAATACTTCCACCCTTGGGAGTACTATTTTCCACGTTCTAGAAACCAAACAAAGGAAAATTGTATATACTACTATCTTGAAAAATATTTTCCTCTAAACCAAACATCTCCTAGTACGTGTGTTTCTCTTCTACACGTTGGGTCTAACTCTAACCAACACAATAGATTATGCTGAGCTTCCCTGAAAACTCTGTAGAGTTTCCGAATAGATTCATGCTTGTCTTGTTTAATGTTCATCAATTAGCAGATGCTTTCATACATTGTGCTAAAAATGGAGTTTTTGACAGGTTGATTTTCTAGTCATACATGTAATTTGTTCCTTCAGTCACATGCTATATGCCTCAAAGGCTTAAGATGTCTAAATTTCTTCTGCCTCCTTGAATTTTTCTAGAAATGGAAACCTACTCATATGAAGGATTTTATCGAGATGACTAAGGAATTTGTGGATGAACTTGAGCAATCGGAAACAAGGTCAAGGGTGGAGACATATAATTCCTTTTATCAATCTGGCGATAACAAGCCACCGGAGCTCTGATCTGGGTCATTTTCCAAGTGTGTGTTCAGATCTGCTCCACAGCTTTAGCATCTCTTCTTAATATTGTATTCCTGTACAGTAGTTTCTTGGCTGATTTCTGGTGCCATTATTAGATTTAGTCATTTATTATAAAAAATTCTAAATGGGGAAAATTTACTCACAATAAATTGACATGAATTGAGAGTTGGCTGCCTTTTTTCATATGACATTTTGATGAAATTTCTGCAAATGTTTCACAGAGAACGTTTCATGACCTTATATGTCTCAAAGTATTACTTTTTATTATGTGTCGATCAAGCTCCTTAATTTTTAGTCCATAGTTATTTCTTGTAATGGTTAAAAATGTGGTCAATAGTAACATGAAGAAATGTGGATTGATGAATTCTTGCGTACAAAATATAATTCGAGTACGCAACTTAAGTGACAGTTTAATTCGAGGATCCATAAGACTTGAACGTATTGTTTTAGGTACTACGAAATTCTACTTTGTTTTTATTTTCATCTCTTGTCCCCTCAACTTATCAAGTGTGAGAATTAATTTTGGTTCGACAATCATCGGCAAGAACTTGCCCTCACCTTAAACTAGGCAACTCAAGACAATAAGTAGCATCATCATAGTCACGGATATTTGAAATAATATCCGTAAATGTCACGTACTTATAGTCTAATACAATGTTATTGATGGGAGATAGATTTGTTGCTATGATGATCTCTATTATGTAAGCCAAGGGAGGAGGTGTGGTGTCCTCTTTTGAAGTTACTAAAATACCCTTAATGATCTAATAATTAATGGAATGAAAAAAATTACAAAAGCAAATCATTTAAAAATTCTCATTCCAACTTGCCATTTAAAACAAGTTTAAAATGGTATATGCATCAAATACTTTAATCAAAAATTACATGGACAAAATATTTATACCTTATAAAAAAGATGGCATACATAACGTGCACATGAAAAGTCTAACATTCACTACCTTTGATACTCTTTAATTTAGTTAAGCCAACTCATTATTTTTGTTCTTTCTGTTCAATATTCATTCACAAAAAATTAATGTTAACAATCACTCACAACCTTTTTATTTTTTTACATTAGCGAATTAATATACTTATCTAAATTCATCTAACTGTTGAATTTTTCACATTTAAGTTTAATCATAAATAAAGTACGAATGAAGTATCTATAGAATAACAAATTTTGAAATTAAAGCACGCATCGCGTGCATATGAAGGCTAGTATTATCATAAGGCAAGAAGGGTGTTGGATATAATCTGGTCTAGCTTGTGCTATTAAAAGTCTAATATTGCCAAGTTTGAAGTGTACTTGTAAGAATATGATCTTCCGTATAATGTACTTCATCCGTTTGACCGTTTCATATTACTCGCTACACTTCTCAGTTCATGGACTTCTAGGCAATTTTCGAAGAAGAAAGAGATAGAGGGTAAAAAGAAAAGAGATCCATTTGAGAGGAGAGAGATAGAGAGAGTTTATTGCCCAAAAAGGAAGTATAGCAAGTAATGTGAAACTTCGCACAATAAAAACTGTAACGATTATTATGAAATAGAGGAAGTAATAAAACTTCCTTGTATAGACTTCGTCAGCTTGCCAAACAGGTGAAATTGGAAATGCAATTGTCTAATAGTTTTTTCCCCTTGTATTTAAACTTCTACCCAAAACAGAAAACCTACAATTTTGACTTCCAAACAAAACAAATTTATACACATGCGTTTTTCCATGAAAAAATACAACCACAAAGTAGTAGTCCAACTTTGTATATATACAGATGTGGTATGTGCTCTTAAATAGAGGAAGAAAAAAGTAGATGAAGAGAAATGGAAAGAAGAGTTGGTTTTTCTGGTGTGATCACATTAATAGTAATGTGTTATTTTGCTAATGCAATATTACAAGTGGAAGGAGAAGTGCCTTGTTTTTTCATATTTGGAGATTCATTGGTTGATAGTGGTAATAATAATGATATGCTCACTTTTGTTAAATCGAATTTTATTCCTTATGGTATTGATTTTCCTCAAGGACCTACAGGTCGTTTTTGCAATGGTCGAACTTTTGTTGATGTTTTGGGTAAGTGAACATATAATAGTGTTACATGTTATAAATATATATAGCTTATATTAGTTGAGGTATAGATTAAGGTAACTGATTATATTAAAATTCTATGGAATATTACAGCTGAATTTCTAGGATTTCCAGACTATATTCCACCATTTTCAAGAGCAAGTGATTATGATATTACTAAAGGAGTTAATTTTGCATCTGGAGCTGCTGGTATTAGAGATGAAACTGGAAATTATCTGGTACACACTTCCTCTTTTTTTTTTCAGCAATATAATCAATAACTCCCTCAAGTTGTCTTCTTTGACTATCTTAGTATTTTTATTTTTATTTTACTATTTTTGTATCTTACACTATGGATCTGTGATTATAGTTAGGATTAATAGCTAAAAACCATTATTAATTTGAAAGAATTATTCAAAATCACCATTATCTAAATCATCTTTTTAAAGTGAATGTAGCGATACTGTTTCATTTTTTTCCCACTTATAATTTTGCACAATATTCATCTTGAAAAGATAGATGATGTTGAAAAAGACTCATATATGCACCCTATCAATATTTACTTAATTTTTACTACATCAGAATTTGAATAAAAATCATGTAAACTAAAAGGAATACATGTGTATCTGATCTACTATTTACCTTCTTCATTTTCTTTAAGTTCTACCATTTATTTTTATACGTTTGTCAGCTCACAACTTTGAGCATTAATATGTATACTCATATATAGGTAAAAATTGTATAAAAAGTAGATATTTTGCAAAAGTTTAAATTGACACTTATCTAATAAGATCCCTATTCCTAAATGACCATGTTTTTTCTTTATGCAAAAATACTCAATAGTACAAGATGGATCATGTGAATAGCATCAGAAATCCAAATGTTAAAAAATAATAGAAAAACGAAGAAAGTAGTAATTAAGGATAAAATTTGACTCGTTCGATGTCACTATGTGTTTTTAAATATTAGTTAGTAAACTTCAAATTACTCATACTATTTACTATTACTAATCATATTGATTACAAAAATTGACAATTGAATTTGAAGGAAATCCATTACACCCAAGAAGGAAGATGCAAGCATCAACCAATGCTTCATCTTTAGATTCTGTTTTGATGGGTTTCAATTCATCTCTAGATTATTTTATGATGATGTAATCTTCAATTTGGTTACGAAGTTATTAATTAAATGTTACATATGCAGGGGGCTAATGTTCCAATGAATACACAAATTAGCAACTTTGCAATGATAGTTGAACAAATAAGGGAGTATTTAAAGGGAGATGAAATTGCAGTGAAGAATTACCTAAGCAAATGTATGTATTATTCTGGTATTGGAAACAATGATTACCTCAACAATTATTTCATGGCTTGGCGTTATCCCACCAGTTCTATTTACACTCCACAAGAATATGCAGTTGACCTCCTTCAAGCTTATAAGCTTCAACTTACGGTTTGTGTTTCTACAATTTCAGTGCTTCATAGCAAAAAATGTTGAAAGTTACACATATTTTTACTAAAATAAGACAACATAAAATACAGTTTCAATGAACTTCTAACCAGGATAACTAACTTCTAACTGTAGTAAGTAAATTTGAGATAGGACAATGATGAATATATATTATTATATATGTCTACAAATGGTTGAAGTATTTATAAGTCTTGTGTAAGACTGCCATATAATAAAACTATGGTAAGACTATCTCACTTTATGCGCTAAAAGAGTCACTTAGTAAGCTAATTATTGAGGTGTTATTGTTATTTATGGTCAAATATAGTCAAATTACACTTTTAGCTGACAAAAAAATGATAAAAGTTGGAAGACAAATGGTTAAGTTTAGATTAATTTTTCGTCTTCCTTTTCATTCATCGGAATCAATATATTTATACTAGATGCAGATGCACTCGATGCGTGCGTCGACAATCTTATATAGTTATATACAAATGGACATGTCTTTTTTTATCTAAAATTATTTTGATAGTGATGTAAATTATTGAGATTATTTTGTAGATGTTATTATCTTTTTAAATTAAAGGTGAATGATTTTTGACTGTTCAATACCGTCACTGTAAAATTTGGTGAATAATTTAATAATTTTCTTTTCAGCGACTTTAGTATAGTTTTTAACAATTATAAATGTTAATAAACCAACTTTGTAAATTTGAAATATTATATTATCACGATATATTGCTAAGTTTTTTTGGTTGAAGATTCTAATTGATTTCGTGAATTGATTGTTTCAATCTAGTTTTTCAAGCTATTAATGGTATTGCATATTTCATTTTTGACATACTTATATGGCAAGTTTCATTGATTCTCATTTTTCAATTTTTTATAAAAAGAAAAATATTGTTTTAAATTGTTAAAGGGTATTTTAGTCACTTCAAAAGAGGACACAACACCTCCTCCCTTGACTTATATAATAGAGATACATCGGGGTCCTAGAGTCCTATTACGAATAACAACCTATTCCTAATTCTATCTTAAATACTCAATATATATTTATCTTTTAGAGTCCTAACACCCTCCCTCAAGTGGGAGCGTGCAAATCACAAACGCCCAACTTGGACAACAAAAACTGAAACTGAGTCCTACCAAGCGCCTTTATAAAAATGTCTACCAACTGAAACTTGGTAGGAACATATGACGGACTCACAAGACCCTTAGTGACGGCATCACGAACAAAATGACAATCTGTCTCAATATGTTCTGTACGTTCATGAAACACCGGATTCTTGACAATATATAACGCAAATTGACTATCACAATATAATCGCATTCCAGCAGGATGCTGAACTCCAAGATCACCTAGGAGCTGCTTCAACCACTTTAATTCACAAACAATAGCAGCCATAGAGCGATATTCTGCTTCTGCAGACGACCGAGACACTGTAGGCTGCTTCTTAGTTTTCCAAAAAAACAGGAGAATACCCCAGCCGGACAAATCACCCACTCAAGGATCTTCGAGTAATAGGACAACTAGCCCAATTCGAGTCACACCACCCCTCAAGGCGTAAATCACTATCAGAACGGAATAAGATGCCCTATCCTGGATTTTTCTTCAAATATCGAACCACCCTCAAAGCAGCCTCCCAATGAAGAACCTTAGGAACCTGCATAAACTGTGATAAACTGTTTATAGAATATGCCAGATCAGGCCTTATAACCGCAAGGTAAATTAACCTGCCCATCAATCTGCGATATTTTTCTGGATCATCAAACAAAGGGCCATCAGCCACGTGCTGCTCCATAGGAAACTCCGCATGTTTGCCTCCTAACAATCCGCCCTCAGCTATAATATCCAAGGCATACTTCCGTTGATTCATAAAAATTCCTTGTGGCCCCCTGGCAATCTCAAGGCCAAGGAAATATTTCAAAGCCCCCAAATCCCCATTTTGAAACATTTACCGAGGTAAGCTTTGAAGTTCAATAAAGCTTCCTGATCATATCCTGCAATAATCATATCATCCACATATATAAGAACATTCAACCGAACCTTGTTTCTGGTGAAAGTAAACAAGGAATAATTTGAGTAAGATTGCTGAAAACGATAAGCCTTCAAAGCAGTAGCCAATTTTGCAAACCAACATCTAGGTGCCTGCTTCAACCCATACAATGATTTTTTCATCCTGCATACGAGGTTAGTATTGTTCCCTTGAAAACCAGGCGGAATTTTCATATACACTTCTTCCTCCAAATCACCGTGTAAGAATGCATTGTGGACAGCCATCTGATGAATATCCCATTTCTAAACTGCCGCGATGGCCAGGAAAGTTCAAACTGTAGTCATTTTTGCGACGGGAGCAAATGTTTCGTTATAATCAATTCTTTCCACATGATGATGGCCAAATATCACCAATCTAGCTTTCAACCTCTGAAGGTTTCCTTTCTCATCATATATTTTCGTATGCACCCACTTGCTCCCTAAGGCCTTCTTGCTGGGAGGAAGGGGTTGCAATTCCCATGTGCCTTGATCCTCCAGAGCTTGTATCTCAGCTCCCATGGCTTTGCGTCACCCTTCATGTTTCATAGCTTCTGTAAATGACTTGCGAGGGCTCCCTGCAGATATAGCTGCTAGAAATCTGCGATGTTTATCAGAAATTTTTTCACAGCTAACATAATGTGTAACAGGACAGGGAGTACTTGAGGACGATGTCGAAACAGGTGCCTGAGTTGATGAACTTTTCTTTTTCACTACCGTATGAGTTACAAAATCATGCAACCTTCTATTCGGGATTTTGGTGCGTTTCCCCCTTCCCAGCACCTCAACATCTTCCTCGCTACACCCTCCCTGCATTTGCGCCCCCCGAGAGGGCTCTCAATTCGACGCTCCAAGACTCGCGCGGGGCTGCCACATCCTGCGCCACACCCCCGAGGCCATATCATGCGGCGCCTCACCCCCCGTGTCCTCAGTGCCACCATCCGCCGGCATGGGGATAGCAACGCAAGGCATAGGCACCGCCTCCTCACAGTAGTCCCCACTCTGATCAACTGTAGTGGACACTGGTAATGGTTCCGACACACCAAAGGGGTGCTTATGTTCAATAAACTTCACATCCCTAGACACAAAGTATTTCTTGGTCTCTAAATCATATAGTTTCCATCCCTTTTGATTACACGAATAACCAAGAAAGACACAACGTCTACTCCTACTTGCAAATTTATCACCCCCATGAGAAATATTATAGGCATAACACAAACAACCATAGGTGGCTTACCAAACAAACACTCATAAGGGGTCTTATAATCAAGAACAACATAGTGGGTTCGATTAATCAAGTGGCAAGCTGCCTGCACACAATCCCCCCAAAATTTTAATGGAAGATTAGCCTGGAACCTTAAAGCACGTGCAACATTTAAAATATGGCCACGTTTTTGCTCCACTCGACCATTTTGCTGTGGGGTTTTTACACAAGAAGTCTCAAAAATTATCCCTTGTTGCATAGGCTTAAGGCAATTAAATTCAGTGCCATTATCATTGCGCACATATTTAACTTTCTGGTCAAATTGACGATCAATCAAAGCCACAAAATGTAAAAACATAGTCTGAACTTCCAATTTATTATATAGTAGATATGTCCAAACAGAACGGGAAAAATCATCCACAATTATCAAAAAATAGGAAGTACCACCCCTAGACTTAGTTCGATAGGGCCCCCATAAATCACAATGTATTAATTCGAAAATCCGACTAGCTCTACTATTACTCTTAGGAAAACTAGTTCTAGGTTGATGAGCACGAAAACAAACATCGCACCCATCTTTATTGCAAGTACTAAGACTAGATGGACTCACACAGAGTAAATGCCGCAAAACTTTCTCTGAAGGGTGACCCAAACGCTTATGCTAGATATCAATAGATGCCAGGCCATCCACAACATTGATCTTCACCTTTGGAACTCCCCGGAAAAAGAAAAGTCCATATTCCCGCTCACCCACTCCAATCAGCGTCCTCGTCCTACGGTCTTGTAAGACACATAAGATTTTAGTGAACTGAACTATACAATTGGCAGAGTCGAGTAATTGCAGTACAGAAATCAAATTACAATCAAGGTTAGGAACAAATAAATATTATGAAGCTTAAGATTTTCAGGTAGAACCACTTCTCCTTCATGAGTAGCTTCTGCAGAACTACGATCTGGCAAATCCACCGGAAAGCCAGAAAATTTTCGTACAACACACAATTGTGAAAACTTTCCGGTCACATGATGTGTGGCACCCGTATCAATAATCCATAAACACTCACCTGTCATACGATCCTTTGGTTTAGGCAAGTTCAACAAATCCAAGAGATTCTACCATTGTTCAGTGGTAATGCTGGCAAGTCCGGCACTTATAGGATCACGTGGCTGGGAGCCACCTCCACTCGGCTTGTCATGCGAGCCACCACCGCCAGCTATGGTCCGGTTGGCACGTGCTGGTGGCGCACCTCTGCCGCCTCGGCCGCGGCCAGCCTTACCGCCTCGACTCGCCGCCCCTCCACGTCGGCCACGAGGGCGGTCCCCCCCACCATTTGGGGTACCCTATTAACTCGAAACAACCGGTGATGTCGTGGCCTTCTAGGTGACAATGAGAGCACGTCACAGAGTCAGTGGGTGATCGAGATTTCGATCGAGTTTCAACCTTAAACGCCAAGGAGTCACCCGCAGAGGTCAAGGAAGAGGCGTGGGTGCCCCTCAAGCGCTCTTCTTGAGCGATGATTTGATAAGCGCGAGCCACTATGGGTAAAGGTGCTTGCGTGAGAAGATTAGATCGAAGGGGGCCATAACCATCATCAAGGCCAATCAAGAAACGATGCAAACGATCGTCTGAACGTTGCTGCTCAAAAAACCGAACAACTTCACACTGCACGCCACCCTTAGAGCAGGTAGGCGCCACTTCTTGGGAGGACAACTCGTCCCACAGACGAGTCAGACGCTCAAAATAATCTGCCAAAGGTTCCGTCGATTGCTACTTGCAATCACTAATCTGAGATTTGAGTTGACAAATTCGAGTGCCATTAGAAACACAATAACGTTCCTTCAGATGAGCCCACAATTCATGCGCCGTTTCGTAGAACAAAACGGTATTACGAATATTCGGAGAAATAGTATTTAATAGCCAGGAAACAAGCATAGAGTGAACCGTGCTCCAGTCGGCCAATTTTTCCGGTGTAGTAGGTTTGGTAATAGTTCCTTCCAAGAAACCAGGCTTGCGTTTGGCATTCAAAGACATGCGAATCGCGCGTGTCCATTCATCAAAATTATCATCTTTCGACTGTATTGGAGTGATTAAGGTTCCTGGATTATCATTCGAGCCTAGAAAGTAGGCTGGATCGGGTTTAGGAAGTGGGGATTTTGTATTTTCTGTCATTAGGACGCGCCGAGCACCACGGGAATAGGTGTGTAGAGGGGTAGCAATGATGAGATCAGGGTGTCGGCTGGTGTTCGAAAAGGGAAAAAAATTCGAAAAAATCAGGGCTGTTTTTCCGGCCGGAGTTCAAGAAAGTGCGAGTTCCATTCGCTTTTCTGGGGTCGAAAAGAATTGTCCGAGTTCTTCTGTTGATGGGTGCAAAGGTTCGAGTTCTTATGTGTGTTGTTCTTGGTAAAAAAATTTCAAGATCTGCTGTTTCGGGGTTCAAAAAGAAATTTTCGAGTTCTTCTGTTTCTGGATTCAAAGGTGCGAGATCTTCTGTTTGTTTTTCTGGGTTAAATTTTTTTTCGAGTTCTTCTGATTCTGGGTTCAAATTTTTGAGTTCTTCAGTTTTTTTTTTCGGTTCGGTTTTTTTGATTTTGGTGGAGAGGAATTTTTCAGGCTCTTGATACCATGCTAAGTTTAGATTAATTTCTCGTCTCCCTTTTCATTCATCGGAATCAATATCTTTATATACATCGGGGTCCTAGAGTCCTATTAGGAATAACAACCTATTCCTAATTTTATCTTAAATACTCAATATATATTTATCTTTTAGATTCCTAATCCAAATTGATGAAAGCTTAGTGTAAGAAAAAGTGATACAAATAAACCTTAAAAGTTAAAAAAAGTCATACAAAAGGTTTTAGTTTTACTTAATGGTTAAGATTAAAAGAAATTAAATACAAAAGTGGTTTAACTAGATCATATTATCTAATGAAAAACGAACTGTAAATATATGGTTAGACTGAGAGGTAGTTACTTAAATAGTTGTTCACATTATTTAACGTATACTAGTTTGTCACGTTAACATATTCTTGAGTCATATGCTTCATGCATGATGTGGTTAGAATAGATAAGGATGACGTAGTAGTCAGTTCAGAAGATATACACATGAAAGTGATGAAATTAGTGAATAGTGTGGTAAAAGACGAAATCCAAGAGACATGAATACTCCATTTTTAAGCCAACTGATTCTTTGTTAGCCAATTCTAATATACTATTCCTCTATAGTAGTCCATACCGAACGAGTTATGACGTTGTTTTATATTTAGAATTGACATTTCCTTAATGAAAATTGACATGATCTAATACATTATAAATATACGTATTACATATGTTTCTCCTTATTACTTATATTTAGGTAATGCCACATGAAGAAATTCAATTGACATATACCATTATTATTTTAAGGGATGAACTTCGTTTCAAAAATCTTAAAATATTCTACATCCAAAATATTTGCTATGCACAAAATATTATGAAATGGGAGAACTTAGAATGTCTAGTTCCACAATATATGTATATCTTTCACGTCCATAAATATTTTAAAAAACATATTGTAAAGTGATATAGCTTTCCTCGGAGCTTATTCATTACCACATTATGGTTTCAGTTTTTTATATTTAAAAGTCATATGATATTTTTTTTAAAAAATTTGTAAGGAGAAATGCTCTGAACTGTCCTCGCACAGAGCCCCCATCCAAAAGCCAGGGCCGGTGAATGGGCTGTGCAAACAGACCCACTGCACAGGGCCCCAAGTCAATAAGGCCCCCAAATCAGTTTATAATTCTATTGTTGCAATAGAATAACAAAGGTTTATGTTGTAGCACATTGGTACTACCTCTTATAATAATTCATTGTCTTGGTATATAGTCAATGGTTCAAATCCTATGAGGTAGCTTTTGAGCCCCTTTTTCCCTCTTTTATTTATAGGCAATCAAACTAAGAAAAGCAGTATTTTTTTTTTCAAAAAAAAAGCAAGTATGCTTTTCTCAAAAAAAAAAAACCAAGTATCATTTTTGTAGGAAATTACCAACTCTAGAATTTTTTTTTTTACCAAATTAACTCTTAATATTTTTCACTTTTTACATTCAATTTTTAAATAATGACAAAGATTTCTCGTTCTTAAGTAGTATTAGTTTATTCTCAACTATGAATTTTTGTCGTTTGAAATAACAAATATAATATTATATGCTTGGTATGTATTTTCACATATGTCTTAATTATATATTCTAAAAGTTTTAGGGGCTAAAATTTGAAATTAGCACAGGGCCCCTAAATTATTTAAGACGGCCCTGCCAAAAGCCCATTACAAGCAACACGCCTCCCAAACCTTCTCCCACCCTTAAATCCCGAATAAATGCTTAGGGGTAGGAATTAAACCCTAGATTTTAAATTGCCTAGGAAAGAGGAAAAGTTCACCACATGAACCAACTCCAATCAATATCTAAAATCAAACAATTGTCATGTTGCCACATGTCCCCCCTCCTAAGCAATTGACACAAATTAACAATAATAATGTGGGTGTTATAAGCCTCGAACCCACAACCTCTCCTTTGAGATACGAATTCACTAACCAACTCATCTATAAGCTCATATTGATTTTTTATTGTAAGTAGAAGTAATTATACTTATTAAGTTGACACACCAATTCAACAGCTACATTAATTGACTTATCAAGTAAATGAGTCATGAGTAATATCCCATGTCAAAAGTTATATTACCTATCAAGTTTTCGTTTATCATAAAATAGTGTTAATAAAACATCAAATGAATGCATTATAAAAATCTCTAATGAGCCCGCTAAACCTTAATTTATGCTTAGCCTTTTACAAGATAGAAAACACAAATATTAACTATTTGAAGAAGAAGATTTGAGAAAAATATATTGTACTCCCTCCGTCCCATAATATAGTGCTTGCATTCCTCTTTGGGTGTCCCAAAATGTTGTGCCTATTTCTTTTTTATCAATTTATTTGGACTAAATTATCCTTCATTTCTATATAAAACTTTCCAAAATACCCCTACTTTCTTTTAAAATATGTGCCCCTATTTATTGTTTTACACCATTCCAAGGCATATTTATTGTTCTTTCATTTTATTTTAAAAGAAAAAGAAGAAAAAAACTAGTTCCAAGACAAAGACACCCAATAAACATTTACTTAAATATATATTTTTGTGAAATCCTAAAACTCTTTCCATTTTCCTTAATTCTTGTGAAAAATGAGAAGTGAGCACTATATTATGGGACGGAGGGAGTAGTTAATTTCAATCAATGTATAAACAGTTTCGGAAATGTAACTTGTCTTTATGGCTTGAATAATGATATTACAAACTTTGTTGTGTCAAATTAACTAATTTAAAGGAACAATCCATTGTATGATATGAATTTGTGAGACATGGTCACATGGGTAACTATTTGTCTCAAAAAAACACTTATAAATTTATAAAATTAAAGCTACCATTTAGACCCAGTTAACCGTTTGTTTTAAATAGGTCACTTTTACTTATATTCAAGTGACTCATAAGGTAAGCCACTATTTTTCTTTTGTTTATATATGACTCATTTTGATTTAAAAGAGTGACCCATTTTAAGAAAAGTGAATGATATCACAATGCTGCCACATGTTCTCCCCCCCCAATAAGCATTTCACACAAATTAATAATAAAAATGTGGGTGTTAAGACCCCCCCCCCCAATAAGCATTTCACACAAATTAATAATAAAAATGTGGGTGTTAAGACTCAAACCCACAACTTCTCCTTTAAGTTACAAATGTACTTACCAACTCATATACAAGCTCATATTGAATTTTTATTGTAAGTAAAAGTAATTATGCTTATTAAGTTGACATACCAATTCGACTGCTACATTATTTGACTTATCAAGTAAACGAGTAATGAGTAATATACTAATATATTCTTATGTTACAAGTTATATTACCTATTAAATTTTCGTTTGTCGTAATAGTGATAATAAAACATCAAATGAACTTTGCTGCATTATAAAAATCTCTAATAAGCCCAACAAACCTTAATTTATGATTAGCATTTTATAAGATAGAAAACACAAATATTAACTATTTGAAGGAGAAATTTAAGAAAATATATTGTTAATTTCAATCAATGTATAAATAGTTTTAGAAATGTAACGTGTCTTTATGACCTGAAAAATGATATTACAAACTTTGTTGTGTTGAATTAACTAATTTAAAGGACCAAGCTGGTGTATGATATGAATTTGTGAGAAGTTGTCGATCATATGGGTAACTATTTGTCTTAAATAGACACTTATAAATTTATATATGAGTGATCTATTAAAATAAAAATTAAAGCTAACTTTTAGATGCTGGTAAGTGGTAACCTTTTGTTCTAAATGGGGTCACTTTTACTTATATTCAAGTGACTCATTTAAGGTAAACCACTATTTTTTTTGTTTATATATGACTCGTTTCGATTTAAAAAAGTGGTATATTATGGAAAAAGTGAATGATATCACAATAAATTTATTATGCACCCGGTACCCAATACTAATTGAATGTTATGAAGTATTGGAGGTAGTTACGTGTCACATCTAAATGCACACGCTGATATGGAGGCATGAATTTCAATTGATTTCATAAAAAAATAAAGGGTTTTTCTACGTTATACCCTTGTGTTTCTTCAATTTCTACGTTTTACCCCAACTTTTTAAAAATTCAACACGATACCCTCAAGCTTACCTTTTTTAATGCATGATGCCCAAACTGCTGATTATATGTCATTAATTTCATTTATTTTTTTAAATTTATTGGAACTAATTTGACTTATACATAGTTTAACGCTTAGAAGGTTATTCACTAATTAGATTTGTTCCACCGGAATATAAAAAATAGACGAAATTAATGATGTATAATCAGCGGTAAGGGCATTGTCCGTTGAAAAAGGTAAGTTTAAGGCACTGTGCAATTTTGAAATGCTTGGGGTACAAAGTAAAAATTGAAAAAATACAAGGGTATAACGTAGAAAAACCCAAAAATAAATAAATAAATAATACGCAATGACCCAAGGCATCGCCCGAGGGCAACAACTAGCTCATCTTTAAAAGTTATTTGAAATATGTCCTATAGTAGATAAAAAAAAGTAGTCAAATTTATTAGATACATGATGATTTTAATTTGAAAAGTGACAACTAAAAAGTGAAAATCACTTTTTTTATTTTCTTATTTATTTTTAAAAAAGGGAAAATTGAAAACTAAAAATGATGACAAAAAAGCCCTAAATTTTATAATTGGTTGACGAAAATTCAATGTTTTTTTTTTAAAATAGTAAAGTAAGCTATTGAAACTCTTCATTACACTTCAAGTATCCGAGATATTGGACTTATCGACTTGAATAATGGAATATGAATACAGATTACTTTTTTAATAGAAAGGTGATAATAACGAATGGTAACCTAGGTTTGGATTCATATGTCTTTTGTTTTGGCTAAACAAAAGTTAATGAAATGATACAGGCTTTATATGATCTTGGAGCTAGAAAGGTGATAGTTCCTAATATTGGGCAAATGGGATGCATACCTATTAGAAGAGTGAAGAATGGGACACAAGAAAGTCTTTGTAACGAGGATGATAATTATGTTGTCAAATTGTTTAATTCGGGCCTACGAGATTTGGTTGATACTTTTAATAATGCTCGATTGCCAGGAGCCAAGTTTGTATATGTGGATTTTTTTCAAGGCTGCAAGGATTTGCACTCTAACAGGACATATTTTGGTATGTAATCTTTATTTAGTCCAACTTCACTTTAATAAACTACGAGTCTGTTTTCTTTGGTATAAAACAGCTCTGCTGAACTGAACTGAAATGAGTAGTGATATGTGAGAGTAAAAGTATTGTCCACCGCTGAAATGAACTGAACTAAACTGAAAATAAGCTGGGGAGAACAGACCCTACTGTCCTATGATTTTATTTTACTTGCATTGCAACATTCGTGTTTGCACAATGACCAAGGAGAGAATAACAATAAAAAAGAAACTCATGTACTAGGAGAGAGAAAGAGATAATAGATAGCCAAAGATAGAAACGATGCAAGTAATAAGAAATTGTCAAAAGTGGGAAACGATGCAATTCAAGTAAGAAAAAAAAGGAGGAAGTATCACTAGACGGATTTTACTAGCTTTTTGTGAACATGTTCTAATTGATTTTAACCAATTTTTGATAAAATCTGGTGTTTCATCTTATTTATCCTGCATATATATACTTATTAATTGATCTACTTAACTTTTTATTAAAAGTAATTGACTATTCATACGGTCTTCAAAATAACCTAAGAGTTACCACGCCTTTGTAAGAAGGGTGCCCAATTGTGCTTACGTGCTTGTTCGATTGTGTCTAAAGTAGTAGACAAAGGAACTTTGCACACTAGTCTTGCAAACTAACTTGAAAGATTTTGGTGGCTTAATCTTCAGGCTTTGAGGTAGTAGACAAAGGATGCTGTGGAGTAGGGGAGAATACTAATGGTGGCGAAATTACATGCCTTCCTTTGCAGACACCTTGTAAAGATCGCACCAAGTACTTATTTTGGGATGCCTTTCATCCAAGTGAATTGGTTCATGTAATACTTGCCAAGAAGGCATACAGCTCCAAGACAGATTCATATGCATATCCTATCAACATTAAGCAATTAGCAATGCTCTAAATAATATTTTACTTACTCCGTTATAAAATAAGTGAAACGCTTCTCTCAAAAAATTCTCACATAAAAGAGGTAAGTGTTTCATTTATTTCAAAACGGAGAAAATATTTTATTTAATATTTTAATTATGCAATAAACGTACAATAACAAATTCAAATAGGAATACTAAGATGATATGGGTTACAAAGTGCCTCCATTTGTCTTCCTCTTCCCCTCTCTCATACCCTAACCTCCATCGTTAGTGTTTATATGGAGTTTTATTGGTTACTCCCTCCAGTCTTTATTAGTTTATCCTTTTTTTTTCACAAAGTTTTAGAAGAAATAATGTTGTGAGTCATAGAAAGAAAGAAAAACTATTATTTTATAGGAAAATTTGTCAAAAATAAGTCAACCTATAAGCCATCCGCTAAAAACAAGTCAACTTTTTGATTATCATTGAATAAGTCAACCTTTAATAACAATTTGTTTTGAACAAGTCTTTGCATGTTGTTAACTTATTTAACCGCTTAAATATGATATGTTTTACTCTTCAAAGGGATGAGAGAGAAAACAATAAGAAATTAAAAATTATAAAAAAGAAAGAAAAAGTCATATTATTTGTAATTTAACTTGTTTAAAATTGATAAGTACAAAAAGTAGACTTATTCTAGAAATAATCAAAAGATGACTTATATATTTTTAGCGGACGGGAAAAAAGTTGACTTATCATTGACAATTATTCCTATTTTATATTAAAGTTGAATGTATGTGTGATGAAAAGTTAGTGATCTCATTTCAAAAAAAGAAACAAAAGAAAGGAATAAACTAATAAGAAACATCCAAAAAAATATACGGGTAAACTAATAAGAGTTTATCTTGTAAGGGACCGTCTACTTTTGAATTTAATTTAGACAATGGTAAGCCCAATATTAAAAAGAAAAGTAACCCAATAGTGACTAAGTTAATTTCTTTCAGTGACTAGTTTAATCCATTTAGTAACTAGGTCTACTTTTATATTAAAATTAGACCGTTTCTTTTAATAATTTTTGAACTAATAAAGACCGGATGGAGTATTTCAATAATTCCTCCTTGCCATAGTATTTTCTCTCATCTCAAAGATTCCTTAAACTTCTCTCATCTACATAAATGAGAATATTGTGTTTACACAATTGAAGATTCGATAAATTAGTTTAATTTTTCCTCATTTCATAAACTATACATTTGGAAAGATGTCGTCATTGATGGTAAATCATGAAAAAAAAAATGTAAATTGATAACGAAGTTCAACATAATAAAAACTATTAGTAGAATAGAGGTTGAAATATGTTTTGTCCTACGGATTTGCTATGTTCATCTTTATGATAGAGTTACAGGTTTGATCAAAACTAATAAAAGATGAACTGGTCCAACAAGGTGTAAAATATAATGTGAAACCAATCAGGATTAACCGATTAATAAAATCTAATAAGTTCAGTCCAAATAAATGAAGAAAATACACTTGTAGTAACTTATTTTATTAGGGTATATTGTTATTGTAAATATTGTTTGGCTTCTTATCTAAAATAATCTTGCACGTAACATTAAAAAAACGAGGCTGAAAATAAGAAATTTTATTATCCAGTTAAGTTATAAAAAAATAGTAATACATTTTTAATAATCAAAGAGCCTTCGGATGTTACTATTAGACTCGTAGTCTCTAAAGGATGAGAATCCTTTATATAGCATCTACGTCGAGAATTCAAGGATATGCCATTAATCCGATCTTTTGTAGCAACTATCAGTATTAACGAACTTTTTTAGTGTGTGCTACTGCTTACACGGAGGACATTCGGTAACATTTCAAAGGTTTGAGGTAACATTATAAATGCATGCAGATGCAATATACTATATAGGTTGTCTTCAGTGCCGTCTCGGACATTTTCGGAGCTCGGAGCGAAAAAAATGGCCCCCCAAAATGTAGAGACATATTTATCGAAATTTGCACTTGATATTATTGAAAATTTTACCCCTTATATATATTGCTAGAAACTAATTTAAATTGTCGGAATTTTTTTCCATCAATACAAAACGCCAGCCACTACAAGAATTTAATATGGGAGAAAGGGGAGAGGACAAGATACAAATTAGTTTAATTTTGCTAAACTAACTTCTATGAAAAATAAGGAAAATAAGTATCTCCTTAAAAAGGGAGAAGGCTGTTATTACTTTTGTGGATATGGAAAAAGGGAGTACTTGAAATCAAAGTACTTAATATTGTGGACTATATATGATTGCTTACAAAATACATTTGAGACTGACTACTTTCATTTTAAAATCCAAATTTGAATGAGCTCCAAATTGAAGTAAAAATTATACATATTTTCATAGGAAGAAGAGGGGAGGGTGGTAGAATATGAGACATAATCACTAACAGATCAGATAGAGAAGATATACTTTTCACAACACTAATAATCGCTTCAGGTGGCGGAATATGGCCATCAAAGCTCCAAATCCGGAATTTTTAAGGTTAAACAAATTAGAGTATTTGAGGAATTGACTCCTTTGGCTTCTCATTTGTGACAACTCTTTCTGAAACCCACTGATATCCAATCTTTTGTAGCTATCCTCACCACTCTTGATAACATGTTTCGTCGACGGTTTCGTATGAGAAGGGAATTGTTCCTTCGTATAGTAGATGTTGTTGGAATCTAATCGAAATATTTCCCACAAAGATTTGATGCTGCAAAAAAATGTGTTTGTCCCCATTACAAAAGTGCACCACTGCTATTAGCATATTAGCATATGGAACTTCAGCTAATATTGTTGATGAATACATCAAAATAGGTGAGAGCCCGACTATAGAATGTTTATTTAGATTTTATCGTGCAGTTATTGATGCATTTTCAGGGGCGTACACCTAAGGAGGCCTACTAATTTTGATGTCCAACGATTGCTTCAGATGCACGAGGAGTATCATGGTTTTCGTGACATGCTCGAAAGTCTTGATTGCATGTATTGGGCTTGGAAGAATTGGCCAATTGCATGAAAAAAGAAATAAACCTGGGGTGATTATGGTCATCCAACAATAATGCTTGAAGCAATTGCCTCTGTAGATCTTCGAATCTGGCATGTGTATCTTGGTGTTGCGAGATCAAACAATGACCTTAATATATTGAGTAGATCAAATTTGGTTCAAGAAAAATTACAAGGAAACGCTTCAGAGGTAGATTTTACGGTAAGTGGTAGTCAATATAGCATGGGATAGTACCTTACAGATGGCATATATTCTGAGTGGCTTGCATTTGTTAAAAGTTATCCACATCCTCAAGACCCCAAGTGTTTATGTTTCAAGCGAAGCCATGAAAGCGCAGGAAAAGATGTCGAGCGAGCATTTGGAGTACTCTAAGCTCGTTTTGTGATAGTAAAAGGACCGGTGAGATGTTGGCATAAAAGAATGACATTATGGAAACTTGTATCATTTTGCATAATATGATTGTTGAAGACCAATGACACACGTACTCGAGGAACTTTCAAGACAACGAATTTGTTCCACGAGTTGTTGGTGATATCCAACAAGGGCATGCTCCAGACTTCCAAGCGTATCTTGTAACAGATGCAACAATTCGAGACAGAAATATGCATCATCAGCTCAAGGCGGATTTGGTGGAACACATTTGGATACGTTTTGGAAGCGAATATTCAAATTGATCGTTGTCTAGCTAATTTTATTATGGGAAATTCCCATTGGTGACCTCATACTTTTGGATTTTCCCATCGGTAACCTCGTGTTTTTTTTAATACCAAAAATGACCTCCAACTTGTATTATGTGTGCAAATATAACCTTAATGAGATTTTCCGTTAAGTCACCGTGAATATAAGGTCTTTTGTTCCAAGGCCTTTAACCATGGTAATTCACTCATTCCTCCACTCTCTCCTCTCCCCCTCCTTTAGTCCTCTGTAACTACAACACTCACACAACACCAGTCCCCAACCCATTGTCGCTACCTCAGCAACACCCACCCAACATCACCACCACTTCGCACCACCATCCACTCGTACCACCACCACTTCGCATGACCATCAATTTTGCACCGCCACCACCCCTTTCGCACCCACGCACCACTCCTTTCGCATCATGCACCCTTTCGCGCATCACCACGCCTTTGTTTCGAAGTTTTTGGGATGGAAATTTGTTTCGAAGTTTTTTGGGATATAAGTCTCAGATTTTAATGTTCTTAATTTCAAAATTGATTTGGGGAAAAAAATCTAGGGTTCTATGAGCTGGTGGAGCTGCAAATTGAAGTAATTGCGAAGTGATGGAGACATGGAGGTGCGTGAGTGTTGTTGCAAAAATGGGTGGTGGTGTGAAGTGGTTGTGAGTGGTGGTTTTGTGGGTGGGTTAGATGGGTTCGTGGGTAGGCGGGTAGGTGGTTTCGTGGGTTTGTGGGGGTGATTCCTGGTGTAGCGTTGGGTTTCTGGTGGTTGCAGAAGGTGGTGGTGGTTGCGGTAATTGTGGTTGCAGATGGTGGTGGTGATTGCTGGGTTGTGTACTGCTGTCTTGGTGGTTGCAGATGGTGGAGATGGTGGTGATGGTTGTTGGGGTTGAAGGGTGGTTGTGTTGTTGGGGTCAGGATAAAAGAGAAGGAGGTTGAGTTATTTTTTATTTTTATTTTTTTTTTACAAGTGGTTGAGTTAAATTTCAACCATAGTTATTAAACTAACTCATATTTAACAGATTTTACATATATTTAACGGTAAATGACTCATTAAAATCACATTTGGAAATGATATAAAAACATATAGTCATTTTTGGTATACATTTGGAAATGATATAAAAACATATAGTCATTTTTGGTATTAAAAAAAACACGAGGTTACCGATGGGAAAACCCAAAAGTACGAGGTCACCAATGGGAATTTCCCTTTTATTATTGAACTACTTATGTAATTTCGTTGAGTTTGTAACGTTTTTCAAGTTGCAACTATTATTATTATATTCAAAAATTATAAAAATGTCTTTAAAAAAAATATTCATGTCATATTTTTTAATTATAATTCATGAACTTTATCAAACATACATCCCCACAATTTGATTTATTTAGCTTATATGATATCATTTGGTTAATATGTAGAAAAGTTGAAAAATAATAAATGTTGATTGGCAAATGGGACCCTTCAAGCAACATTGGGTTGTTGCTTGCCATTGGAGATGCTCTAAGTGTCTCACACTTGTATATAAGAGTCGTAAGACACCATGAAGTGTCAAAATTCAAAGTAACATCGTATCCAACAAAGATCGGGTCACACAAAGAAATAATGCAGTCATATAGTTGAACATGAATTAACAAGATACAATTCAACTAGGAATATATACAATGATATGCAATGAGCTCAAATAGGAGAGCAATATGGGGAAACCAATAATCTCGGAATCCTAATACAATATATACTGTCCAGTATCTCTTTATCCTTGATGATCATGTTCAAATTATACCATCCATATAATTAAGAAAATAAAGGAAAAAAAGGGTTAAGTTGCTACAATCTTTATTTCAGAGATGGACGAAGACGAACTTTTAGATAGCCAAATTTTCCTGCACCTGGTGATGAACCTTCAAATAAAAATGGCATATACCCAGTTGCTTTTTTGTATCTCTGCTGAATCTGCAAAAACAAGTTAACTTTCAATCATAACGGCTGTGTAGATAGTCGAATCTTAAAGAAGAATTTGTTTCCCAAGCTTTGGAGTAAAACACTTAGATCAATCTCACCCTAATCCGCACTTCAAATATTTAATTCTTACTATTGGTTGTCACTAATTCTTTTGCCTACTAGATAATCAGAGCTGTATGTTGATTAACTTCAAACTAAACAGATAGTAAGAAATGGATCAACAAGAGGACATTGGCTTATATATGTAGGGTTGCCATGTTGTGTGAGGGGAGATAGGAGCAATTATATTCTAGTCATGCTTCTAAGTTGAGTCTACCTCGAGTATTTGTTGGCTACTCTTCATGGAGTTCCTTCCAATTACACAAACGGTTCCTCCAGAGCCACCACCTGTTATCTTTGCGCCATATAATGCTGCATCCTCAGATCCAGATAATTTGCTATGCTGCATTTCTTGCACCAACTCTACAATCCTATCTGTACCATCCGACCCCAGACCACATGCATTGTAGCTGTAATGACACTGCAAAGATGTTTGTGGTCAAATTAAGGCATAAAAAACCAAAATCAAGAATTTGAAACTATTGAATTATTTATTCCTACTATATCCTATTTTTAAGGGTGCCGACCCCCAACACAGGTCTCATCAGTCGGCCCAAAAAAGTAACATCAACTGTAAGGTCAATACTTACACTTGATGCCGATCTATCAAGTACACCGACAAGAAAAAATTCAGCCAATCCAATCAAAGGATTCCACGTATCTCAAGGGAACCCGAGGAGCCATTATATCCCAACCATTTGCTACTTTGAGTACTATTTGACATCCTAAGCTAGGGTACAATTCCACTATATATCAGAGATATATATCAACATTATATATCAAATTTTAGCATCGGAGACAGGAGAGGGTTTACTTGAGTAATCCCCGAAAGTGGTTAGACTGATGTGCCTTTAGAGTCATATTCCTGGTCCTCACTTACCTTACTCCTATTTCCATACCTGAACACTCTTCAACTATACAGGAAACTCAAGAGTGAATAGTGCATTAAATATGTGGCAGGGAAGGGAATACGCAAATGAGGAACTGACTTTGTTTTAAGACCAACATTATTAGCTTGAAGATTTATGGTGAAACAGACTCAAATATGTGGTAAACTCAAGAGAACCAAGAACCAAGAGCCAGTTGGAGCCATTAGTCTCAAACCAACCAATACATAATTCATCTCAATTGGTTGAGGGCTCGTGTGCAATAGTGATATGTGCTATGGGATGGTTCCACTGCATCTCACCCTTGTATATGCACATAGCCCTTTGCTCTACTAAACATAACAATTCTTACCTTTGAAGTAGAATTTCAATGAAATACATAAACATGATCAAAAACATTACATGCAAAAAAAGTAGGTTCTGGCGACTGCTTGTGACTTTTACCTGGTAGATCAATTCGCCCAATGCAGTCAACTGGTCTTCAGAGGGTGCAGATGTAAGGAGAGCCTTGAAAGCCTAATGTCCACCAGTAGAGCTAAATGTCAACATGAAACAAGAAGATAGTACAATGATACAATGGAAGAATGCAATAATTATGGAATGTATGCAAGGAACTTCAGAGTTCCATTAAAGATGACAAGGACATCATCACAGCTCTTTGGCGCTGGAGCTGCAGGAACCAATTAACTCCAGGGTAATCCGACTTATTTCTTTACAGAAGTTATCAACAATTCGGGAAAGCAAAATTAAGTTATTTTATATGGCCCCTGTTTGGTAATTAGTTGTTAGCGAGCAGACTGTATTAACCAATTTCACTAGCTTATTGTATCAGGTTAACAGCTGATTCGATCACCTAACTGCATTAGTGGCTTGCATGAAAAGTGTTACATAATGTAACTTGAGAGAAACTAACGATTAGGTAATGAATCATGACAAAAATAAAAAAAGGCATAAGTATTGAGTTTATGAAAATTTGGAGCAAGGAAGCTCTCCAAAATATGTATTGTCCCTAGCCTGATAATGATTTCCACTTGTTATCAAACAGGGAAATAATATGAATTAGTTGGTCAAACCTCTAAAATGCTTGAAAAACACATAAAGCCCTTTTCCGAACAGGACCATAATCTAACCTCATAATGATTCTCTAAGAATCTTACTATCTAGTATCATTTATTCTTACTTCTACAGCAAGCATTGAATATAGTAGTACTATTTATTCATTTCTTCAACTAGACATCCAAGTTTTTCCCATAGTGAACGGAAAAGAAAATCATATCTTACCTCACATACAAATTTGCAAACTTAAGAAAAGCCTCAATTAGCAAGGAGAAAAGGCAACAACAGTATTATATTCTTATCAAGAAAGAAACAATAGTATTAAATGGTAACCTTCACTCGGAAATTCTCATATATAGGGTGCCTTGCTGCTGCTCTGACAGCATAAGAGCTCTTAGGATCGATTACAGTAACAGGATCACAATGATTTCCAAATCTTTCCAGAAAGCTTTCTCCCGGTATACTCTCAGGGAGCACATTGGCATAAGAAGCTTCATATCTGTTATAAAATATATGATCAATTATGCTGGGTTATAAAGAAACAGTCATATATTGCTCTTATATTTGGGCAGGTAATTAGAAACATGACAAACACAACAAGAGCTTTCACTCTTTTATAAGAAGTGTAAACAGTGAAAGTAAAATAACCTCTATAGTTATGGAGCATAATTCTGAGAAAAGACAAGTGCCACATAAAATGCAGCAACTGAATCTAACCATTGAACAGCTCGAAAATCGAAACTAAAACTAACATGATGTTATCGTGTACAATGACTAGGAAAAGAAGACTGTCTTAAGAAAAGAGACCAATACTTGCTTTCCTACCTTGATAATATATTGTATCCCGCTCTTTACACCTTCTAGCATATAAACAAAGAGTCAAGAAAGTGAAGCACTAAAAAAGCATACATAAGTATCTCAGGGAGCTAAGAGAAGCACATAGACACAAGAAGCATGCACAAACGCACACTCGGATACGAGCTCACACAAGTAAGTGCACACGTGCGCGCGCGCACGTGTGTGTCCATATTTCATACTTGCAGAGGGAGTCAAAACAAGCATAAAATTGAAGAAAGGGTTAGCAATCAATGAAGAGATGATTGCAACAAAAATATTCTATTGATTACAGAAGTGGGACAGGGATGCAGGAATAGCCTACCTATGAGGCGATAGGTTGCATAGATACTCCATATTAGCTTCAGCTCCAATTAATTCAGAGCTACTGGAATCTAGGTCACCGGAATTTGTCATGTCATTGCTTGATTGTGAATGGGATAAAGTTTCAGAGGCTGAAGACTTTATCATCTCCCGGCCCATGAATGCGCCAATTCTCACTGATCCGTAATCCGCTCCTCCAACACTGTAAGATAGTCCAGGTGTTAGGAGAAGTGCCTTGTTTGCATCAGAGCAATAACAGATAATATCCTCGAGTATTTATCATCATCATATGGGTGTATGACATTTCTCACGGTGTACAATATGGCGATTTTCACAAGCACTAGTGTTTTAAATTCTTTTGATTTTAATCATCAAAGATCTACAACGTTCATTTCTTCTCATTACCAGAGAAGAAATGAAGGTTGTAGATCTTCCATAAACTAAAATCAAACGGCAAACTAGTTGTAAGCTTTTCACAAACTTCAACAATAAAATATGGAGAACAGGTAAACACCAGTATACACTTATGGACATGCTTCACTATCATAACAGAGCATAGAATATATTAATTTCTTCACTTATTATTGATTCAGAAGTCATTCCTGAAATCATGCACCTTTCGCCCTATTTATAAACAAAAAAGAGGTGCAGTTGGTTGACTGTTTCTCTAATTATTTTTCTTTGTTGAAGGCAAGGTGAGATATGGATCATGCAACATCATGAGGTGCAGAAGGTTTAAAGGAGCTACTGCCAGTCACTCATTAACAGCAAAAATATATTGCAATTTAGCACCCAAGTTCACAGTGATGCTTGCCATAGTTAAAGCAAAGCTGATATCTCAGTCATTTAAGTATACTGTACCTTCAGAACTTTTATCTAGATCTTAGTTAAATCAAACACCTTAAGCATTCAAGTTGTCGTTTGATTGTGAATCTTTTTATATCCTCATAGTGTTCTACAAAGTCAATTAATTGAGTGCTTAGATATCAAGGACCAGAGAAACACGGCTAACCCAAAAGGTGCTAAGTTCAGTTAGCGAGGATCATCCTAGGGATTTTCGAATTGAGATCCGAATACTGGGAAAATATAGTCGGTTATATACAAAATATGCATTCCCTTTCCTCTTTCAAGACTAAAATCTAGTAAACATTGTAAATAAAAGTGACACCCTTTTAAGCTCTACAATACCTATTAGAAAAAGCAAAAGAAAGTACATTACTTCACAAAGGTAGATATTAATATAAGGGGTCCTGGTACCTGTGTCGAATTCCTGAATCGATACCCCAAAAACGTATATGACCTGGGATATCCACAAGTCCCAAGACCTCGGCAGGCTGAACAGGTAAAAAGCAACACAGGTTCATGCCTTTGCGTCAGAAGAACGTATATTGAACCATTTAAGCAGCAATTTGAGAAAGTTACCTGGCAAACCATTGCTAGAAGTTTATTTGCTTCACCACATGCTGAAGCCATCTGATCCATCACACCACATGGAGCTCCAACAACATGATTCTCAACCTAAACTAGAGCAGATGGGATCATCAGAAAAGGAAAAAAAGGTGACATGGGACATTGAAGATATATTAATAAAGACAAGCAGGGTCATTTGAAAGCTCGCATGCAGCAGAACCTTTTGGCAAAGCAATGCAAGATCTCTTGGTGATATATCTAATCCTGCAATATTAACAAGTAAAAAAATGTCAAACTTCAATAGTATATCTACAACACAGAGTTCTAGTTTTGAAAAAGGAAAAAACAGAATAAACAAAAAAGGAGAAGAAAGAAAATAATTAAACATAAAAATTTGGAACTATCACAATTTAAAGCAAAAATCATGAGGACTGGGGAGTGGGGCAAATTTGAGGATGGAACTTGAAGTGTGAAATCAAAAAATTCAAGTTGTTTCGATCTCCTAGGCCCTAGCTACATTTTTTTGTCTGCCAAAGACTGATGAGGATTCTTTATGTTTTTTTTTTTTGGTTGATAAGTATAAGGATTCTTTAAGATGATGAGCAAGAGCAACTGACATTAAGCACTAGCATATGAAAAGTGAAAACTGAAAACTACCAGAGTCTGATGGAAGTCTTTAAGGAATATGTATAGCTATAAGCAACAACGTAAGAACTAGAGCACACCAATGAGGCATACAGCATATGACACTCATCAAGATGATTTCCCTCTATCCTGTACTGTTTGCAATCTTTCAAATTCACCAAGTGTAAAAACTGTCAAATTAGCATCAGATATACTGTAAATTAAATTTACACAAAGATGAAGCCGGTGCAAAGCTAGAGTTATTAATGCTTTGAAAATCAAAACTTACAAACACTCTGGGTATCCCAAAATGCAATATCTTGCAAACATTATGGGGACAGGGAGTACAAGAAGAGCATGAACATGCCATAAGAGCACCATCTAGTTGCTTTTCATAGCGCACAATTCAGAACAATATAAGTTGGGTGTAATCTAGATATTACCATGTGCAGCTGCAACAGCGGACATACTAGCAACCTCCACAGAAGCAGATGAGGAAACACCTTTACCTTCTGGAACAGCAGAGGATACCTGTAAGTTCATCCCAAATATAAGTCCAAATATTTTTTGCAAATAGAATACAAATTGTGTAGCAGAGAAGTGCAGTGACAGCAATGATGCCCTCAGTTAATTAAAGTGCTCCCTAGGTGAGGTCTCATAGGGTCAGATGTGATTATGCTGACAGCCTAATCCCTGCTACAGACAGAGACTAGGTATCCTAGTTTCTTCCCATTCAAACCTACATTAACAACACATTTAACATTTGCTTCTTGATGGCAGATTACAAGTATGAGTTAGCCAAATAAGTAATTTCATTTATACTCCTTAACTTATGATGACCACCTAGGCACCCCACCCACCATATGATCCCTACTTTTTACACTTTCAACCTATCCCATATGAGACTAACTTTTTGTTAGTATTCTACCGTCCTGATTACATGTTTGCATGGAACCTTTCTGACTAGCTGACAAATCCTCCCCCCCCCCCCCCCCTCCAAGATTTAAAAGAAACATAAAAACAATTTTTAGGTAAAGAATAAAGACTAATATGCAATGAAAGACTGAATACTAATAATCCATTGAGTGTCAGGAGGCAGAGACATATTCAGAGGAACAAGAGCCATTCAATAAGACAGCAGACGGAAAAGCGTGTGCGAATCACGCCGAACATCAATTAAGGGAAATTTTAGATCCTAACAACATCAATGTTAAGAAAAACCAGACTATCCAGTGATCAATGGCAGAGGACCCAAAGAGATGGTGTTACTACTTACTAGTTCTATTAGAAATTTTCCTTTCAGTTATACACAAGAGAAGAAAAATAACATTAAAATCCCATTCCTCCCTCTTCCCTCCTTTTCCTAAGACTTTACCTTTGCACTTTGACCACCCATCAAAAGCGACAGTAGAGTCATAGATGCAACTTGTCAGCCACTAAATCATCCCCCCCCCCCGGGTTCCTCTATTACCTTTCCTCTTTTAAATGACTGCTAATTCTCATATTGATGTATCTTCCCTTGGATTCACATTTAAAAGTTTTTTCAACGAAAAACAGTTCCACTTAATTCTGCATTCCGTAGTTCTAACCATAGACATTAGACACCACATAATTACCATAAAAGCATTCCACCACAGCATCTTCTTCTCCTTGGGTCAACAAAAAAAACCTGTAGAAGCTCCAAAAACTACAAGAAAAACCTGGTCCAAGGCCTCTTACATGCCATCTCCTCCCAACACTTTTATGGCCCGTTTGGTAGTTGGTTACAAATGATGGAAATGGGAATAAATATGTACATAAATTTGTGAAAAAAACTCAATGTCTATTCCCATGGTGATGCTAATTCATCTCAAAGTGTCCATAATCTTCTTAAATTTTCACTCCCACTGAATGCCATTTCTCCCAAGTGGTAATGGCTGGTAATGGCTGGTAATGAAAATTCACGAAGAAACACAAGCTTCAGGTTAAATTGCTTCTCGTGGAGAAAATAAAAAACACAAGCTTCAGGGTGAAATTGATTCTCGTGGAGAAAAAAGCACAAGCTTGGGGGTGAGAGAATGCTTCTCCATAGAGATTTTAAGGGTGCTTTCTTGTTAAATTACACTTGAAATTCATTCCTATTACCAAATACCAAACGGGCCGTTAGGGTTTCTAGGTATTCCTATTTTATATGTTTTGACTCTTGCATAAGCAGGTAAAGTGACTTCACCAAAAGCTCTTCCCTTGTTTTGGGTAGTGAATAATAACATGTGGATTCAAGGGCTCTAAAAAGCTTGTTCAGGAAAGTTTTTCAGGACCAACTGTCATTATAACAACCAAGTTCTCCTTCCTATATAGGAATTGAATATCAAGGTCTATATACTCACTTCCTAGTTTCCAACCTACTTGCAAAGGAAATCAAGATTATAAACTACATGAATGAAACTTTTATATTGTAGCAGGCTTGTATACTCAGAGTGTAACCCACATACTCATGGTGGACTTTTTGTGTCAGAGAATTGTTTAGCCTCCAAGAATTATTCTCATCCAATAAGTATTATACTGATTAATAAAAAGCTCAAATCACATGTGTCTTCATGTTAAGAGATAATATGCAGATAGCCAAAACCAGAAAAATCTAGAATGCAGCAATCAAGTTAAATAAATGAAGAAAGTTGTACCAGCATACTGATACTATTTTCGAATCGTACGCCCAGCTCTGTCATCAGAACTAGAATGGTTCCTGCCACATATGCTGCCCACCTACATTGAATCATAAATTTAGATATTGATAGAAATGTGGTGATACAGAAACCTGGTAAGATTGCTATAGTAATTAGTAAGTAGCTGACTTCTGTGAAGGGTCTCGTGAGAAGTAATTTTGTGCCTTCTCATACGAGATTGGGGTGTCTCCATCCATAAAGTCTGACAAATCCATGTCAAAAGTTGGACCACGATTGCCAAGCTCTGCCCCAAATGATACCTGTGTGATATAAATGAGTAAACCATTTGAAACGACCACCATCTTCAAATTAACTGTAAAACTCGGTCAATCAGGTTTAATTAAAGTGATTGACCAGAAAGAGCTATATTATATAGCTAGTTAGTATTTAGTATTTACTTTGACCATCAAGCAATAAAGAGCTTTTGTAAGCACGAATATCTAAGAAGCTTTATATCAAAGATAGATGTTTGGTACTTACAATTTGAAGGACAGGTGTTGGTCCCTGTCCCTTGTCTTGCTGCCGAGCCTGCGCATGTTTCCACAGTCTGTGATTACTTGGGTGATTCTTTTGCAATGCAACATGGCATGCTTCTTTTATCGGCATCTGCAAGTAAATTTTAAAAAGTGTACAAAACATATTAGTTTGAGAATCAATTATTCTTCACCAAGTAAGATGGCGTTTACCAGTATTTAATCACCACGAACAACTAGAATCTAGATTAAGTCCAAGAAGTAGATAAAGAACGACAAGATTTCAAAAGTTTCTGTAACCTTAGAATAGATATAACAAGACAAGAGTAACTTTGTCTATATAAACTCCCCTCCAAACCAGTATACAAGTCATTTTACCTAATTCTTTTGATCCATATAGGTCCTTCTACAATACCAATGCAAAAATATTGCATATATTTAAATAATAGGGCCACACAGACACTGTCTGCAGACACCTAATTCAAAAGATTTTACCATTTCACAATCAGGACTACCAAAGTACAACAATTACTTGGCGTCTTAGGGTGCATGCCCATGGGTCACTTCCTAGATTTTCTTTCACCTGTACAAAGAGACTTGAGTAGTGCTTAACTATGGGTCCTTCATTGAATATGAGTTCTCCCTTTTTTAGTGATAAATTCTCTTTTATTTGAAAATACACCAACTTTCTCAGTTTATACGACCTTCGATCTAGATAATAAGTCGTTCTACCCAATTTATCTTGATCAAAAGAGCGTAAAATTCTACAAAAACAATGCAATACTGTCTTATAAATAAAGATAGGATTATAGGTCATCTTATATTTCCAATGTAAGATTAAAGACCATTACCTACAAAGAAAATTTTAACTACAGTTAACGAAACTTTTGCATGTGTGAATATACCAGATGACTTTGGATCAAAGGGAGTTGTTATATTGTAATAGGTATGATGTTATTTATGGTAGACTGCTTTTGATGCGAATTAAAAGGATGTTCTCTTCAGCTTGGTAGTCACGATAATATATGACAGTTTTTAGAATATATGGTTTGTCTAATATGACCTGTCACGCTTACAACGAAATAGAAATTACTACCAAAGACTGAAATGAATTACCTGCAAAACAAGGCTCCCAGAATAGTCAGCAATCCCACCCATTACGTCCAGCCTTCCAGGAGCTCTCGCCACAAAGATCTCTTCCTATAAGACAGAAAGATAAGATCTCAGAAATCGAAAAACTAACTGTTCATTGGGAAGGGAGGAGCACATGGTATTAGCAAGCCAGCTAAATGAATCTATCAATAGCACATGTAAGGAAAAGTTCAGTACTTCAGATTATCAACCAGATCGCGAAGTCCTAAATAACTGTAGAGAAGTAAATATTTTATTTATTATCAAAGGCATTCCTTTTCATGCCCCCGGAAATAATTAGGAAATGCACAAAATCCTAAGTCTTTCACAGCTGAAAAGAACAACAATCTGATTGCACTCTGAAACATGATGGGATCCTGAAGCTACAAGAAAACAACCTCCCAATTAAAGAATGCCGTTGCAGCCTTATACTCCCGTGCATGATGCGTCACATTTTTCTCAAACTCTCCAGCAAGCTCTGCCAAACTACTCAAGAAACTTTTTGTATCATGAAGATCGTGAAGATCACCATGAAGAATTTCAAACTCTTCTGTGTATCTGAGGAAAAAGATATGGATGTGAAAGACATTAACAGAGTTAATTGTCATATACGTTTTGTCATAAACAAAATCAAAGGAAAAAAAAAAAAAAGCTCACAAGCTAACAGAATTCTCAAATCCTCCATCAGCACCCAGCGTCGGAGAACCAGAGCGACGACCCAATTCAGATTGAGCATTGGCATACCATTCAGGAACACAGAGATCAGGATCTCTACCTGGCATTCTTTGAAGCTGATACCCAAGAACAATTGCATCCCGTAATCTTCTAGCACCACTTAGCTGCATTCAAGAGTCCATGAGTAATGTAAATGTCATAGTCTTTTCTGGAAAGGGTAAGCCATACTGGACCCAGCTTCCTTATTCTATTTTGTCTGGTGACAGACTCAGACTGCTCAGTGGCGTAAAGGTATTTCCACTCACCTTATCTGAGACAGAATTCTTCCCAACAGCAGCATCCTGCAAAATGCGAGCAGCTACCTGCAATTTCAGAATTTATCATAAGTCATGCCTTAAAAGCAACGTATCAATGCCATGAACGACACGAGTTCTCTGGAGTTTAAAGCACCACAAAAGGGTCACTTCACAAATTACAGAAACAATTTCTCATCACCATTGCTTCGTATTTCCCCACTTATCCAATCAATCTGGTGAATCGACACTGAGATTAAGAGGGGTCTAATGTAGATTCTTCTATTTTCTTGGTGATACCTGTCCTCAAGTATCAGTAAAACCCTTCTCATGGTAAAGATACTGTGTTCATGGTACAATCTCAACATTGACAAGATAATCACATTTAAGTTAAGAAGCATCTCTAAGGAAAATAAGTACAAACAAAGCATGGTAGGAAGATTCTTCATAAGGATGCACTAAACAAGCAAGTAGAGACAGAAGGTTTCTTAAGTTTGATCCTTGGTAATAATGATTATGGTAACATAAAGGAAGCAATAAGTGCAAACTGCAGACTCCATTTGGGAACTGTTTTCAGTGGACTTGTGCTACCGCCTACAAAAGGCAGCTTGGGAAGAGAGATAGATACACATGCGAAAAGCTTTCAGTAGGCCCATGTTTCCAATGATTTCCCACAGGTTTGTTCTTATTTTCATTCATGCAATCAGATAAGAAGTATCTGGAGACTAGCAAATACGACTCTCTTTGGGTTTTATGGTTGAAGAAGAATGTAATAATTTTTTAGAACTTTTTGGAAAATGGACACTACCCAATAAGTTTTGTGGCATAAAGTTGTTGACCTTGAGTCATTTTGGTGCCAATGATTGGTTTTTTTTTAAGGGAACACTTCTAATCATGTGAAGACTGAAGCCTAGTAGCCAGCTCTTCATTATTCTTGCATGGATCCCCTTCAGAGTCCTTGTCCTCAGCTGATCTTGTTTCATCTATTCAGATCATTCTTTCTTTAGCTACAATATTCACCCCCTGTTCAGAGAAGATGAAGGTAGAAGCTGATTGTTTCAGATAGACACACAGTCGCACACTACACAGTAGGTCAGAATGGTACTCTGGCTTCTACATGTATCAAACTTTGCACTTTGCAGACAGTCCATTCTTACGGAATGCCAGACTCAGTTGCCATTTGATATTTGGGTTTAAACTTTGAGATTATTAACATTCTATCCATGGGAATGTAGACTACTTCTATTGGATTCTGGATACAAACAAATCAACTTTTCGAGTTTACAGAAATTAAAGCAGCCTCAAAGACAGAACATAAACACTAAAATTTTGCCAGCCAGCCAAAACTTGGTCAAGGGTGTTTAATAAAGCGGATCTCAAAATCAGGGACGAATAGTAATAAGAAGACATTTACACATCCAGACCCTGGGATCAGTTTTGAAGCAGGACAAAGCAGAGGTAACTCGTTCAACTTTTGCCTAGTCAGTTAAACTTGATTTTGCATATAAATTGAAAAGACACATTCTTTAAACACAGGAGTATAAGAGTTCAGACGACATCACTAACGGATCTAGATGTGATCTGTTCAATGACCTGATACAAGGAATCCAAACCTTTTTAGGAGATAATTCTTCAAACTCTTAATTCTAGTATATAATTCACGATCAGAACTTTTGCATGTCGCACCTTCTTGCCTAAAAGGACAAAACCCTTTGTCATAGAGGAAAAAGAATTGGGGTTGAGGGGAGGGCATCATCCTACTCCTGAATGTGCAAGGAGGCTGTAGCCCTTTTGTTTCATATTGAAAGTTTGAAACTCTATTGCCTCTCTTTAGATAGTTGAGCTTCTCAATATTTGAGGATTTAGCTAGAAAAAACCAAAAGGCCAAATAGTTGTTGTAGTTTTCAACAAAATGATTATTTTAGGATCACTTTCATGCTAAAATAAGAACTCTTCAATCTTCTGCTTAGGTGCTAATCTAATTTGTCAGCTGAAGAGGGAGGGGGGGGTGATGAGATAAGTCTGAGACCGGAGCCTACGCCAAATACTATGGGTTTCCAGGCTTGAATCGAGTTAAGTTTTGTTCTAGTCAGTTCACAAGGGCAGCAACGAAATAAGTTCAGAGTGTGCATGCTCGTGGGAGTTTAGTTAGCTAACTTTCATGTTACGGTACCTTTGCAAGGTATAGGACTTGAGTCCCACATTGGTCATATGGGGGCTGATGTGGGATTTATATAGGATTATGGGCGCTCCTCTCTTTAGGCTAGCTTTTGGGGAGGCTCTCCAGTGATCCTGTATCAATGGTATCAGAGCCACCCATCCCTCGAGTGTGCCACACGTGACCGATGGAGGTGAGCCGATGCTCGTCCGAGGCTAGGAAACTTCTCTCTCTTGCCTAGCGCAAAGCCTGCCATATGGGGGCGTATGGTTCTGAAGAAGGGTGATATGTTACAATACCTTTGCAAGGTATGGGACTTGAGTCCCACATCGGTCATATGGGGCTTATGAGGGATTTATATAGTATTATAGGCTTTCCTCCCTTTAGGCTAGCTTTTGGGGAGGCTCTCCTGTGATCTTGTATCAATTGTTATGCATTGGGTATTAAGGGAGGGGTATTATGGGAAGCATAATAAAATTAGGTTAGCTTGGAGATAAAGCAAGTTAGTTAGCTCATAACTAGAAGAGATTAATGAGAAGAAAGGAAGTGGAAAAGAGATAAGAAAATTGGTGAGCTTTTAATAGTTCATTTGGGAGGTTCCTCATTTACTGTCATCAATGGTGTCAAGGTTATGTTAATTCATAACATTTCATAGCATTCGTTTCCCATGGATTAGTTTTGTAAGGCCCATATGATGCTGACATCTTTTTCAATAGACATCAATACCTCAAATTAGGGGATACATTACAGGAAGGAAACACAGCTAGTCATTACTTCGTTCAACTAAGAGGAAATTCAATTAGGATGAAAGAGAAAAGGAAAGAAATAAAAATTTGTTCAATTACCCTTGTTTAATTGGCAAGGGGAAAGGAAATGAAATCCTTTTCTTTTTGTTGTTTGATTACGTCTTGACCAAAACCCAGGCGCCAGGAGTCATAAACTAGTCGCCTGTCCCTAATTAATCTCTTCTAATCGCCAAGACCTTCATCTTTCATTCATCAAGATTCGCATCAATCTCTGCCATAGATGACCATATTGAACTGCTTATATTGCACCGAAGATCAAAACTGATTAATTCACTTTTCTTAATCTTCTATTTCTCTTGCTTCTTTTTTACTTTGGATCATGGTTGGTTGACAAGGTGGCCGACTATGGAGAAGTGGTATGGGTGTTTGCCCAATGTTCGTAGACCTGGTCGCAGTGAGTTAATAGGCTCAAGGTATTGGTGAGGCTTTTTGATGTGGCGGGATTGGTTATTATGGGTTGGTTGGAGTGCTGAACTGCTGGGTAGTAGGATTAGGTGGTGACGGGGTGAAATCATGGGTGTCAGGGGCTGTTTGTGGGTGATCAACATTGGTCAAGCTCTAGAGTAGCTTGGGGTTACTGAATCCCTTTTGTTCGGGAGAGAGGGGGGAGCGGATTCAATATTGAGCAATTTTGGGTAATTCTAAACTGAGAAAATTTCCCTTGAAAACTCCCACACTGAACACTCCCTAATTGAACAGCTACACGTCAATAAAAAACTTCCACAAACATCATAGACACCAAAAAAACAGGTACTGAGTATACCTCACCACCATTTACACCACCGGTATAGCATGGCTTCAAACTCATAGCACGATCAATGTAGGGCTTCCAGTGTCCAGTCAGTAAATCTCTACGTATCATCTCAACCCCACATTGATAGAACTGCATCAAACAACTTGTAAGATTCAACAGTATCATGAGAGATGGATGCACAGAAGAAACTGCGCCCTAAGAGTGAGAGCAGGTCATACAAACAAGTACCTCTAGCAAGTTTCTTAAGAAGGGTTCCTCATTGAAATAATCTCTGCGCACAAAAACAAAGGGCAGTTTGTATGCCAAGGCTTCACTTGCTGTCCCGTATCCAATTTTTCCTAAAAAAACAGAAGATGGAAAAGAAACTCAAATCCCAATATTTAAGAATTTTCATATGCTGCCAAGATATTGTACCAACCAAGCATACAGTCAGAAGCTGCGATAAGATCAGGTGTATATGCGTCTCTTGCTAGCTTCATGAAGCCTGCGGGAAGCTCATCCTTATCAGAAGCTCCACAAACCTATGACGGATTAATCATGACATTGACATAGTGAGTAAATAGATAAAAGAGATGCATAAAACAGATATCATATGAAATCATTAAAAAACCTCCCAGAAAACAAATCTCAATTTATATCAAAAAATAAAAATGCAGCAGGACATGTTACATACCAGGCATTTCCATCCGGGAGGTAAATGGTCTTCCTTCAATTTCAAGCCTGATGGCTGGCATAAACAAATAACTACTGAAGTTAAAACTAAAAGAATTGAGATCATAATGGCCATGGTAATAAGAATGACTGAAGAGGCAGACATAACAGTGAGAGTTGAGTACTCATAAGGTAGAGCACAACAAAATTCCACGCCACAAGAACAATTCCAGAAGAATCAATTTTAAAATAGTTTAAGAAACCTATATTATGGTGGATCATTCAACCATATATTCTGAATTGAGACCCGGCTGGCTCGCATCAATTCAACAACTGACAGAAAGCACCTCGTTATACGATTGCACAGTTATTTGGGATAGGGGCCTATTTGGGATCATCAAGCTAGACTTTGTATGTCCATGTAATTGTTGTTGACATATCTCGTTAGGAAGAAAATTAATTGAGCTGATATTAGCATGGATATATTGAAACTAAGCAACATATGTAAAACCAACCAGCATCTGACTGGCTGGGAGAAAGAACAAAAAAAAAAGGTATGACATGAAATTATGTTTCTCTGAAAACAAGACAGTAAATTCATCATCAAGACATCCACTAGGAAGAACAGAAAAGCAATTGAAATACAAGCTCTTTTCAGCTGGTTTTCTTTTGTTATGAGATAATATAATGTCACCATTTAGATTATATACAATATAAAACTATCAATGAACTTATGATCTTATTTGAAATATACAAATCACCCCAAAGTAAAAAGCTAACTCACCTGCCCACCAAAATTTAAGATCAGCAACTTCACATCCTCTTCAACTCCGAGTTCTTTCCTCACCTATACAAAGGAGTATGCAAGTGCATCAATACAAGTATACATCTCGAATGAAAAAACTTCAAAGGTAAGGATCAAGTCAAACCTCTTTGCGAGATTTGTGCAACCTCCTAACAACCAGAGGTACATCAATAACATCACGAAAAGCAGGCACTGTCAAGATAGGAATAGTATTACCATTTCATTATCTAAAAGAAATTCGAAATGAATAATTAATTGTACATAAGTCATAGCATACTTGGGCAATATCCTGGAAGTCGAATTAGGAACTCTGCGTGAGAATAGTCCTCTGCAATCTGCATGATTTTGGACCAGAAGTTAAGCTGTGAGATAGTAAAATGAAAAGACCATTAATTGAGATAGTAAAGAAAAAAATGTAAAGAACTATAAAGCCAAGCATGCCATGGGAAGTAGGAACATAGACAGTCATGGTACCCATAACTTACGCAACATTGACAGGTTGAATAATTATTTCAGATGAAGAAAAATCTCTATTACACAGAAAAGAGTACAACTCAAAAAAAGAATAGTCTCGAAGAACTAATAAAAAATGTGTGACAATGATTTAATCAAGGATTTTATCCTAATTTATACCTGCCAAACTATGGAACGATGGTGGTGTCCAGCAGCCAACACGTAATCTGCATATATAAAATCCCAACTGCCAGAAAGATACATCTTAGCAAAGCGAAAGTTTTTGGCATCCAAATAAGAATTTCAAAAAAGTATTTATTGACAGAAATATATCTCTGCAACAATTCAAATATCATGACCATGGAACTTTAGAGTTACATAGGGCAATCAGCATATTACAGGGAATGAACACAATATTAAAAGATGCCAAAACACACAATATTATTTAGAACAAAAAAAAAACAAAGATAAAGAAAGAACACTAGCATCAAATCTTTAGGAAGTAGACCTGCCTAAAAACAAATGCAAAAGACAAATGTCCTCATAATAAAATCGTAAGTAACTCTGATTGCTTCTGCTAACCAACTGAAATATAAATAAATAATTATGTACTAGCACTATAAAGAAACCCAGTCAACATTAAAAGGGGAGTTAGCACCATGAGGACTTTATACCTAAAGTTGGTGACGCAGACACAACGAATTCCTGCATCTGCAGCAGCACGACATGCAACTGGAACAACATCCGAAACCTGTTTAGAGACATAGCAGCTTAATGCCAATTTATAGTACTATCAAGAGAGGACAATATTTTAAAATTCCTTTCCCTTCATCAAGGTTTGAGAAGATGACAGAGAAAAAGGTCTTAAGACACTAGGAGAGAAGAGCGATGTACTACCACTAAATCTGCCTTGATTGAATTCAACCACTCAACTTCAGTCTTCAAGATAGATTTTCGTGGTACGACAGCAGTGTCATGGTACTGAACAGTAAACCGAGGAAAAATGTGGTAAGAAACTGGGGTTCAGCTTCAGCAGCATAGAAAACCCAAAACAGTCATGCAAAATGCAAAAGAAAGTGTTAATAATGTCCTATGAACATTTCCAGCTTTGAACCCTGGCTGACATTATTCAATATTGAGACCTCATAATTTTCATTCATGTTGATTTGCCTTTTACTGCAAGTCTCAAATTTCTCCTAAATGCTCATGATCATTCATATCCTGCGCATACTACCTTTTCCAAAGAGGCTAGACGATCCACTGTCAAGGCATCAGCCTGAACTGCTCCACAGTCCAATAGCACCTGTAAATCGAAATACATATCGATAAATAAAAGAAACAATAAACAGATTGAACCAACAAAATCATATTTCTTTAAGAGTATTATAGAATGTAGTTTAGTCTACAAAACGTTTTCTCTAGAAAACAGACTTCATTTCATCAGCAAAAAGGTGACTAAGTCTTTATGAAGAGTTACAAAAATATTTCATGTTATATTCTTCAGAAATTTCAGCCTGCCTTACTATCAGCTTGTTTTCAGTTAAGCATGTTAAACAGTTCAATCTTTAGGCCACTCTGGCTCTTCCAAAGTAAACTACTAGTCGTAACACCTATGATAAACACGCCACATGCTAGCTTATGCAACTCTCTTCGTATCATCAATCTAAGAAAACAGGTTTATAATTTGCTTACCACTGGGACAAGCATAGTTACTACAGAGTTATCTCTTCAGAGAACATAAAACGCGTACGAGGATTTTAATATTTCCTCTATACTCTGACAGTTATCAATTTTCCCTGGAATACTTATAAAGGTTCTAATAGTGAATAATTGAATTATCAAATATGCCAATGTACTAACTTATTATCAACTGAAAGTAAAAGATGGGGCCACCAACATACGATGCTCCAATTCAATTTCATTCCTTGATTTGACAACAAAGAAAGGGAAAATGAGTATAGAATGATGTATCGCCAATATTTTTAAGTCATTGGCGCACAGAGCCTTCGCAGAAGGATGTTATCCTATTTTTTTCCTCGGTCATTGTAGATAAACTCTAAACACGCATTATTATATCAATCGACTCTGTACTCCATCAAATAAACATAACACATACAATTGATCATTGTCTTTTAGGCTCCATTTGTTTTGGAGGAAAATGTTCTCCAGGAAAAGGATTTTCCCCATTTTCCGTTGTTTGGTTGGACAAGGTATTTGAAAAGGAAAATTAACATGGAAAAGAGTTTCTCATCCCTTTGTAAACATTTTCCTCCAAAATTTGAAAGAAACTTAGATCTCCTCCACTATCTCATTCCCAACATCTCCATTTTTTCTCCTTAACTTAATAGTTTTCCATCAAACCAAACAAATGAAAACTAATATTCATTTGCGTTTTCCACCGAGAAAACGTTTTCCATCAAACCAAACGGACCCTTAGTCTACCTAGCAATTATTTAGTTGATAATAATATATTTTTCTATGTCATATGTGAATCAGTTCAAGCGACCAAAAGTCTATGTAGACTGTTATGAGTTATGACCATGGAATTAAAACTCTCCCGTTCCGTTACAGAACGGCCGTTCTGTAACGGATTTTGGATTTGCCGTTCCGCGAAATCCCGTTACGGAACGCCATAATAAAATTCACATACTTCTCGCCGCGTTGTCCGTTCCGTAACGCGAACTCGCCGCGTTAGAACGCTTTTATCCCCGTTACATCCGTTTTTTTCAAACATTGGCCAAATTCTTTCTATGATTTAATTATATAGTTGATGAAACATGATATTCTATTAGATTTGATTATATTATGTTGTAATAATGCTTCATAGACTAAAAAATGCAAATAAAGTTGAAACATATTTATGTGAATTTTTTAAAAAAATTCACGCCGCGTCGGCCGCGAAACGTTCTATTTGCCCGTTACAAGCCGTTCCCGCGAAAACGTGACCGTTCCCGCGAACGCGACCGCGACCGCGTTTTTTTTCCCTGGTTATGACAACTCCTAGCAACTCTCATATCTGCGCACTCAGAATAGTTTCTACTTTCCAGTCTTCGACTCAGAAAGGATAATAAAGAAAAGGAGATTTACTTTACGTATGTGCAGGCGAGGAGATTGGATTTCCGTAGTGTAAACAAAGTCAGGCGCTGCCGAAACCAGATGAACATCATGCCCAGCAAGAATCAGATGTCTAGCAACCTGGAGGAAAATTAACATAAAGAGAAAAAATTCACATGCATCATAAAATTCAAATTCACTTAAATCAAGTACACCATAAGTACATATGAAAAGATTTAAAGGTTGTTTATAATTAGTTTTATTATTTTTATAATGACATTATCAAGTACTTACTCCATAAGCTTACCAAAATGACTAATAAATCAGTCCTGCTGAGTAAAATCAGTTAAACTCAGTAAAATACAGAGGGAATTGCAACTTAATCTCCAAAATGAAAGAAATTTGTAAAACTGAATAGCAAATTTGTGATCAAATGTTGTCAATATACAGTTGTAGGATTGTAATTTCTTTCTTCACAAAAAAAAAAACCATTTACTTTACTATTCATAAATCAAAAACTCATTAGGCCCGGGCTATGCCCCGAGTAAGAAAAAATTTCATCTATTAATATTGTACTTTAAAATGATAACACTAAATACAACTTGGTCTAGCGGTTAAAACTTTAGTATATGAACTTGAGGTCACGGATCAAAACCTATACTAAGCAAAAGACTTGAGATACATTTTGAATCTTTAACATTGGAGATGAATATACTCAATTTAGCAAAAATAAGTTAGATATACTTAAATAGTCTTAACATAGTTAAGAAATTCCATCAAAAAAATGACTTTATCTCAAAAGGAAAAGGAGTATCACTTTATGGTAGGACACATAAAATCACAAAGATTCAAATTTTATATTCAACAATTACGCAAAAACACTCCAATCCTACTAAAATCAATCAACGCAATAAAATAACAATGTGATCTCAGTCAATAAGTAGCATAAACACAGAATAATTCGATTCAAACTCAAATCAAAATCAAAATAAAAAACAATGTTACAAGTAGGAAATAAATAGAGAAATTGAAGAAGATGAAAACCTCAACGACGCGAGTGGCATGACCAAAGCCATGACCAGTGACATAGTAAGCAAACACAAGATGTTTCGGTGGAGCTGAAACATCTTCTCCTTCATTTTCAATCCTCATTTTCTCTCTCCTCAAATCCAGAACACAATATTACTGTATAAATTCAAGGATAAATTGTTGAAATGAATTGATAAATTGTTGATAGAAAATCAAGATTTTTCTCGATTTATTCGAATTGAATTCAGGAATGCGATTGAAAGAGATTGATTCTGGAAATAGAATTGGGCGAAATTCAGTTGAAGAAAGAGAGATGATTTAGTTGTTGATTTGGAGTTGAGATTTTGTAGTTAGAATTATGAAGGTTAGTTCAATACTTGTTTGATAGTGATTGTTGCTTGTGTTACTCTGCTCTCTCACATCACTCATCACACTCCTAATTAATTGGGCATATAGTATAGTATAGTATCATATCATATAAATCATTAATCCTATGTAGTGGATCAAATTGGATTAATCCCAATCAATTACACGTCATCTATTGGGTTAAATGGCTGTAGATTTGGATAAATCACTTTTTCATAGCATGTCAACTGTCTCATGATCAATGTGATGTGACATCGTATTAACAAGAAACTTGATTAAGTTGATTGTTATCTAAATATCTTCATAAAAGATAAATTTTTCCAAAGGATAGAGTGAGAGTGATTATTATTTCACAATTATTATAAATAAAAATTTAAAAAACAGATTTATGTAGAGATAAAAATAGATATACAGTGTCTTAGATAAGAAAAAATGATTTTGTGTTGTATAAAATACTTTATATTATACTCCCTTTGTGTTTTTTTATCATTGTCACTTAAAATCTTGACACGATTCATATTGAAAGAATCTTCTCAATTTTTTTCAATTTATAAGAAAAAGATATGTTTCAAAATAAGATCCATAGAAAACTTAGTTATATAATTATGCGTAGGATCATATATAAATATTAAAAAATTACCAAAATAGGACTATAGTTTTAAAAGGAAAAGAATGACCATAGAAATAGGAGGCTATAATATTATAAAAAGGTACTAAACGCAACCCCAATTCACTAATGCAATCCAATAAAATACCTAAAAATCCTTATTATCATATTCTTTCTAAAAAAACACTTCTCTCTCTTAAAATATTCTCTCCTCTTCCTATATACATTTAGAGGAAAAAACTTATAAAAGACCTAATTCACAAATTTTAATCTGATACTAAATGGACGATAATTTTAACCTAAACGAATTTCAATCTGACGTAAGTGGTTCAGTTTTTTTTTTGTAATTATGCAATTTCGTGCAATTCTTATGAAACGATTTGCCCTATTTCGTGCAATCTTCACGAAACAGATTAATCTGTTTCGTGCTGATTGAACGAATAAGCTATTAAGTTTCGTGAAAATTGCACGAAATAGATTAATCTGTTCCTCGAAGATTGCACGAAACAGACTATTCTCCACGACACAAAAATAACTCACGGCCTATCACACCTTCATCCTCCATACAATCATCTGATAACACATACTCATCATCAAACATCCTATTCTTGTCGAACTCCCTGGCACCATAAGCATTATACACGCACAATACAATTCATCATCTCATATCTCTATCTATCTTGATCTCCTTCACCCTACGCCAATACAACTACACTAATAATTACAGCACCATGATCAACTGCCTAATTACCCACTTCGGTCAAGCACTTTGAATATAAGATTGTAACTCGCAATTCGCATCAATTAACTAGGCAATTATTTTCGACCAGGCCACCCGCAAGTTTCATCCTTTTGAAAATGGAGAAAGATGGAGAAAGCATGAAAACGAAGAGGGAGAAACCATGAAAATGGAGAAAGGAGGAAGAGAAATCACTCAATTTACTATCTTTTTTATGGAATAATCACGTTGCAAATGGAGAAATTGTTAGAAATTATGGTGGTATAACCCTAACAAAAACCCTTGAGAAATGGTAGGGGCTAAAGTAGAGAGAAATGGGTAAATGGTGAATGGAGTTATGAGGGGTATTTTGGGTATTTTACTGAGTTGTGTATAGTAAAGTGAGATTGCATTTAGCAGCAATCATGTATAAAAGAATATAAGAATTACAGTAGAAATAGGAGATTATAATATTATAAGAAATTTCGTACAAATAGGATTTTATGTATATTCTATAATGTAAAAACGTACTAAATAACATAAGTATGGTTATAAAATATATAAAAAAAGCTATTACTGTAAAATCTATTAGCATCTTGGACATAGTTGTAGCTTTATGTTACTCCCTCCGATTAAGTTTTGTTGTTTCGTATAATAAAGTTATTTCTACAATAAATTTTGTTAAAAGGTAAGAAAAAAAAAACCTCAAAGCCCCCACTCATAAGCCCATTACAAGCTAAACATATTTAGTTGTAACTTTATGTTACTCCCTCTGATTTCAAAAGATCCTCCTTGTTACTATTCCTATTGATACTAAGGAAGATCAACTAATGTGGGGTCTGGGTGGGCAAAGTAGAATAAAGTCGGACCATAAAGGAGAAAAAAAAAATGGAATTAAGGAATAAAATCTTGGTCCCCCAAAATTACGAGTTGGCGGGACATAATTTTTTCCCAACCTCACTTTTGGTTTCACTAATAAAAAAATGATAATTTGCGTCTCCCTATTTGGATCACACAAAATGAAAACTGGTGGAAATGTTCAGGAACAGACGATTTGCATCGGATGGTAGTTAAAATCTGACGCAAATAACCACAACAAATGAGTAAAAAGAAGATTTGTGTTGGACTACTAAAAGAACGCGACGCAAATTAGTAAAGCTGAACGATTTTTTTATCAAAAATTTTGTGTCGGATGGGCACAAGGGTGCGACACAAATACGATTTGTGTCGAAGGCGCACTAAGGTAAGACGCTGATGATTAAATCCCAAGGATTTTGATCCAACAATGTGTGTCAGACATGCACCAAGGTACGATCCACATGATTAAAGCCCAAAATTTTGGATCCAACAATAATGTGCGTCGGATTGGACCTAGAGTGCGACGCAGATAGGATGTCAGGCCTTGGATTTTAATTCTGGCCCGCGCACTTTTTTATTTACTCATGGTTAAATAAACCCCACCAACTTCACGCATCACCTGTAACACCCGTAGGTGTTCAGGAGCCCACTAGTAGATATTGTCCTATTAGGGCCCTAGCCCGCAAGAATTTCCTTTAGTGCGGAACCGAAGTCCTACCCAAAAGGCCTTGTAATCCCCCATAATTTTAAAGGATTTTATAAATATATTTTAGTATTTATATATTTATATTTAGTATTTATATATTTATATTTAAACATAAGTTAGTTTTAAATGATTTGATTATTTGAAGAAGGTTGACTATTTCAAAAGTCAAATGAAATTATTTTAAGGATTTAAGAAAGTTAAAAATATTTTAATTAAGCATGCTTTGAAAAAGATTTGAAATACTAATTTGATTTGGAAAAGAAGTCTAAGTGGACTTGAGGAACCCAAATTCTAAGTAGATGAGGAAAAGGGAGTTATATTGATGTTAGGAGTTCTAATTAATTTATCCAATTCACCATCAATTTTAATTGAGCCCAATCTCCTTTTCCTAAGCCCAAAAGGAAACCTCCTTATAAATATCTTAATACCCAATTATTTTACCCCACACAAAGATTATTTTCTCTCTCTTCTCTCTCAAATCTCACGGCAGCTTTCTATTTCCCTCTCTTCAGCGTTTTCGTTTTCTCTCTCTCAAATCTTTTCTTCTTCTTCTTCAAGTAACGTTTCTTCTTCAACAAGAAACGTCACAAAACCTTCAAAATCCTCAGTTTTGGTGAACAAGGGCTGCTGCGTGGCCTGTTAATTTTCGGCGCTTCACTCCCTTTTCTTGGTTCTTTGCTTTGTTGGTTAATTTCTTTTCTTCTTCCTCAAGTTTTCATTAAAGACTATGTTTTCATGCTTTATTTTAATGCTAATCATGATTATTGATTTTAATTTATTATTTTAATAAATAATCTTGATTCATATATATTATATGTTATAAGTATAAAAATTCAGGTTTGTTTATTATTGTTAGATTGAAGTTTTAATCATTAAAGCATGGATTTTTAGGGTGTTAATTGTTAGAAAATCATAGTAGTATGTTGTAAATTATGAGATTGTTTTAGATTATGAATTTAAACATGTTTACATATGTTTAAAGAGGGTTTTATAATTTATAAGTTGCTGGAATTTCAGAAAAGATTTTATTAATGGAGTTTTAAGAATTTTAATTACTAGTAAAAGTAATTGAAGTTTTGATAGTAAAATCAACTTTTGAATATGTTTAAAGGGGATTTTAAATATCTTAAAGTTGCTGTATTTTTATTTAAGAGTATTGATTTTAGTTTGTATTGATTTCTAGGCGGAGAATATTCTGTAGGAGACTTTTAAAGAATTAAAAGTGGCATGCCGGCTAGTTTACACAAGGTACGTACAGACCTGTGTGCTATTTGATTAGTATCATGATTTAAGGAGAAAAAGATGTAGTATCATGTATAGGAACTTTATAAGTTCATATGTGATTGCTAGTATGATTGATTTCTACATATTTTATGCCTATGTGCAAGCATGTGAATTATGAGATTTATTATAAGTTAAAGATTTGTCATATATGTTTGTATGGATTTATTGATGCAAGCATGTGGATGGGAACTTTAGTTATTAATTCACATGGGGGAATTAATATGTTATTAAGATTGTTCATGTTATTCATGTGTTCCCTTACAAGTATTATTTTCACTACTTTATGAGGACTGTGGGCCTTATTTGGTAAGTGGATAAGTATGCCTTTTGAAGTTAAGTTTGATTGCTGGCTAGGTTCAACAAATAATTAAGAAAGTTTGAGATTAAAAGAAAGTAATCTTGGGTTGTAAGTTGTGATCACTTATTAAATCCTAAGATAAAATAAGTTCAGTTGTGAATGTTTGGTTTGTGTTTATGTGTTGCTTGTATGTGTCTCATAACAAGTAATAACTTGTAAATAATGTAAAGTGTAACAAGGATAGTTATAGACTTTAGACTGGTACACGTCTAGAGTTGGACATTAGGAGTTGGGGTACATGGTGAGCGAGTCGTGGCTTTTCACGAGAGATGGATGGATCACCATCCCTATTACAGTTAGCAAAAAGGTTCCTCGATATCGCAGGTCATTTCTGGAATACGTGGTAGCTCCCGTATTTCGTCTTCTTAATGAAGGCATTAGTAGATAAGACAACTCAGGTCCAATAACTATTCCATTTGAGTAATAAAAAGATGTTTAGAGTTTAGTTCAGTAAAAGTTGTCTGCAGAATGTTATATGATTATATTATAATTTATCCCTGCATGTTATTTATTTAGTATCATGTTAGGAATGCTTATGTGTATTAGTATGTAGTACTCAGATTTGCTGATTACGTGCTTTGTTTGTGTTTGTGATCATGGCTTTGCCTTATTGATCCTGTGATGACCCATTTTGGTGAGCAAATTTTTTAAAGCATTGACATTACAGGTTCGCAGATGTGCGTCATTGGGAATCTAGGAATGGAGAGAATGTGTAAACTAGTACAACTTATTTTCTACATTAGTAGGAACGTACTTTATTAAGTTTATTTGCGTAGACTTATTTAGATTATTTGATTTCAAAGTACTTATTTATTTATTTATAATAAAAGGTTAAAGTTTAGTTATATGTTTTCCGCTGCAAAATTCTGAATAAGCCGATACGTTATCACATGGGCGATAATACTTGGGTAATTCTCTACTTTTATATGATAAAGATATTTCTGAAAAGAGAGAATTATCGGGGTGTTACAGGCCTTTACTAGGTTGAGGTGTCCACCTCTTAATACGGAAGGTTTCGTTCTCCTCAACTTCCGATGTAGGATAGCCAAGATCTTAGGCACCTTTTCCCCTCCTTTAAGGAGCCTGCATCCCACATCGAAAGTTGAGGAGAACGAAGCCTTCTTTATTAGTCTTTTGGGTAGGACTTCGATTATGCACCAAAAAATACTTGCGGGCTAGGGTCCAAACAGACAATATCTACTAGTGGGCTCCTGAACATCTAATGGTGTTACAAATGGTATCAGAGTCAGTGCCCATTCTGGTGTCCCATAGTGTTTATGGGGACGCGGACTCCTTAAAGGAGAGGAGAAGGTACACAAGATCTTGATTATCCCACATCGAAAGTTGAGGAGAACGAAACCTTCTTTATTAAGAGGTGGAGACCTCAACCTAGTAGAGGACTTTTGGTTAGGAATTCGATTCCGCACCAAAGCAAATCTTTGCAGCTAGGATCCAAAGAGGACAATATCTACTAGTAGGCTAGGGGTGTTCCATCACCAGTCGTCATTCCTCTCTCTTTATCCTTCTCTTTTTCCCCTCTTTCTTCCTTCACATACAATTTTAAAATTCTTCAGATACTGAATTCATCTCAATTATTAAATTCTTCAAATTCCAAATCAATTACAGTCGATGGTGTTCGTCGAAATTAAATTCACCTCACTCTCGTCGGTTTACGTTGGTGTTTGTCGCGGACACCTTTTCTTTACTATGTATCGACAGTGTTTCTCGACAAGAAGGACATCGAAAATCAACGGGATTTTATAGTTGTTTTGGGGTTCGAATCAAATTTGAGGTTATATTTTTAAGTTTTCCCCCAAATTTTATTCACTTCAGATTTGAAGTTTACGTTAAAGTGATTCCTTTAATAGTTGGATATGAATATTTAGGGTTCTTTTTGTGTTAGATCTGATTTTGTTTTTTTCACTTCAGATTTGAAGTTTACGGTGAAGTGATTCCTTTAATAGTTGGATATGAATATTTAGGGTTCTTTTTGTGTTAGATCTGATTTTTTTTTTTTGGGGTTCAATCTTTTCATTTCGTTTTATTCTTGTATTTCGCTTTTGTATGTCGATTTAGTGTTCATAGTTTCTTGTATTTCGAAAATAGGGACTGGGCAGACGAAAAGGTATTTGCGTCGTATGTTGTGGCAATATCCAACGGTGAAGACACAATGGGGGCTGCATGTGGACATGGTTCTGACGCACATCATGCCTAGAAACACAAGAAGGGTTGGGCATACAAAAAGGTATGATGTGCGTCGGTTTCCTCCAATATTCGACGCAAATGGTTGTTAAATTGTGTCGCATCTCCATCTGACGCAGATTGTGTCTCCTCCATTTGCATCGAGACTTGTAACGTCGCACCTTCATCTGAAGCAAATGATGCTTTCAGAACCAACGCAAATCGTCAATGCTCTACTAGTGTTTCCCTCTCAAATTTCAAAAGGCATTTCAGTTTTGCAGTCAGATTTTATACTTCAATACTTATAGTCCCAACATTCAAACTTATAGAGTTAGTTCCTATAGCAAAATGAAAACCCACTTTCTTTCACTCTCTTCATAATAACCCAATGTATGTCGTATGTGGACATGGGTCCGACATACATCATGCCTAACAACGCAACCAAAAATAGGGACTGGGCAGACGAAAAGGTATTTGCATCATATGTTGTGGCAATATCCGACGCAGAAGACACAATGGGCGCTGCATGTGGACATGGTTCTGACGCACATCAAGCCTAGAAACACAACAAGGGTTGGGCATACAAAAAGGTATGATGTGTGTCGGTTTCCTCCAATGTTCGACGCAAATGGTTGTTCAATTGTGTCGCATCTCCATCTGACACAGATGGTGTCTGCTCCATTTGCGTCGAGACTTGTAACGTCGCACCTTCATCTGAAGCAAATGATGCTTTCGGAACCAACGCAAATTGCAATCCTCTACTAGTGTTTCCCTCTCAAATTTCAAAATTAAAGGCATTTTAATTTTGCAGTCAGATTTTATACTTCAATACTAGTCCCAACATTCAAACTTATAGAGTTAGTTCCTGTAGCAAAATGAAAACCCACTTTCTTTCACTCTCTTCATAATAACCTCGCTCTCTAAAATGCCTTACAAAAAATTATAAATTTAAGTTTACTATCTTGTGATTTTCATAGGTCCCGAGTTACTTATAACCGATTTAGAAGGTAAGATTTTGTAATATTTACCATCTTCGAACACTTTCAATAAGTGACAAAGACCTATAAAATGGGGTCAATGTTTAAAAATCTTACCTTTTAAATCGTTTAAAAGTAATTCAGGACTTATAAAAATTTCAAGATGGTAAACTTGGGACCTGCAGACAATAATCCATATTTGGGACTTACAAAAGAAAATGGGTAATAGTTGGGACCACTATTGCGAATTTCTCCTATTATATATTATGTATACTTAAATTTTTTTACCGCGTTTAATTTTTATTTATGCTATTGTTAATTTCTAATTTTTACAGCAAGAATTAAATATGGTGATGTTATTTTATAGGAAATTCCATTGGTAATTTCTAACTTTTTGTTATTTTGAATGGTAAAACCAATTTCTTTTTATTAAATGGTAACCCTATGTATTAATATTACAAACACGTGACCATAATAACCATTCTTAATTTAGCAGTCAAGGTCAACCCCAAAGCACTACATACCTCATCCCACCACCTCCCTTCCGAAAATGCCTCCAAACTCATATTCTTGACCATGCTTCCATAAGTATCATCATGAATTGATGTGTGTCCAAAGCCTCATCTTTAGTTCTTATCCATTGTTGAAAACCGAAAAAGTTTCTACATTTTTGAGACTTGCATCAAGGGGGTCTTAACTATTTTTCCATACCTCTTTAACATTTGTCTCGAGTCTCTCTCTCAAATGATCAACAAGGCATGCCTAGACAAGAAATGGACTCCTTGTTGGGTAAGTAGGAAAAAGTTGTTTGTCTCTCATCTTTTATTTGAAGATGATCTCCTCCTATTTGGGCAAGCAGATGAAACTACAACGTTTTGTGTTACACAGGTCCTTGAGCAATTATGTTGTAGCTCAGGTTAGAAGATCAATGAATCCTAAAGGCTTCGAAGAACATAGACAACTTTTCAAGATACCCTTAATGTTCATGAGAATGATAACTTCGGCCTGTACCTTATGTTCCTATTGGTTACAAATTCCCTTCCCAAAATCAGGTCCAATTTGTTGTTGAGAAAGTTAGTGTAAGATCGGCCAAATGGAAGTCTAATTACTTGTATAAAGTTGGTCACCTATGTCTGGTCATGTCCATCTTGGAAAAGTTGATAAGGTGATAAGCAAGAATTGCTGATAAAGGCCAAGGCATGTAATAAGCAAGAATTGCTGATAAGGTATACATGACCACCCTGGCCTATAATTACTTGTATAAATTCGTAACAATTTCTTTTAGGGGCAAGGAAGAAAGAAAAAAGAAAATTTACATAGTGAATAAAGAAACAACTTTCCTCCCTAAGATTCAGGGGGCTTAGGAATCAGAAATAAAACTTGGATAAATCGAGCCTTCATGGCTAAGTTAGATTTGGAAAATGTCACAGCACCAAGATAACCTTGTCCAGGATTGTATCCGCTCAAAATATATTCACACTACCCATGTTACGCAGTTCAATTCCAACGTGTGGAAAAGCATTGGAAAAGGGTGGAACCTTCTTAGCCAAATTCATTCCTAGAGCCTTGGGAAAGGTGACATAATTTACTTTTAGTGTGATGATTGGCTTGGCATTGAGCACATTCATAGCTTTATTTATGGCCCTCTCACTATGTTTGAATCTGGCATGAAAATTGCAGATGTCGCCTCCAAGACATGGAACATCGACTATATCACCCTGACAACCCCTTCATTTTCCATCGAGTCCAAAATATTCCCCTTCCATCTCTTGAATCTAGGGATGGTCTCCTAATCCCTAACTTCGTCGCCCATAAATGCTTGTTTATAGCCTTGGGGAAAGGGTTTTGATTATGTTAGGATAATTAACTTAGGGGCTGGTTAGTAATTGACCTTTTAACGGGATGGTTAGTCAGGTTTTAAGTGGATTAGGGACACTAAGTATAATTGCTTAAAGTAGGATGTCACTTGGCATAACTCTTTTTTTTGGCCTGACACCAAATAGAAAAACTGAAAGTAGGAGGCCGCCATGTAGAATTTTCCTTGTATGTTGTATGCCTCATCTTAATGTGGATAATAGGGTTTGTATTAATTAGCATTAAAGTATGTAATTCCTTTTCTATTTTCACCAAAAAAAAGCTCTTTCTTTTTTCTTGGTTAGAAATTAGGATTAGAGGTGGGCATGGGCCGGGCCAGCTCGTGACTCGAGACAGTTTGGGCCCGGCTCGGCATGTCCCGGCTCGTTGTCCACCACGTGGGCCTGTCACGGTCAAGAAATTTTATTTCAGGCCCGCACCGGCACGATCCCGCCTAGATGGCCTGTGGGCCGAACGCCCCTTTCTTTTGTTTTTTAGCCTAAAACTGTCAAAAATTCAAAAAAACAATATAAAACACGAGCCAGGCCCGCAGGAGGACTAGCCCGGCCCGTGGACAAAATCTTAAAATTTTAGGCCTAGCCTGGCACGAAATGGCATTCACGGGCTCGAGCCCAACATTTTCCCAAACCCGCGGGCCAAGCTTGTGAACAGGCCAGTCTGGCCCATGCCCAGGTCTAGTTAGGATTATACTAGGGGCTAGGTTCAACTAAGGGTTCGTTTGATTCAACTTATTTTGTCGTCTTATCTGTCTTATCTTATCTTATGTGAACTTATCTTAACTTATCTTATCTTATATTATTTTATCTTATATTATTTTATCTTATTTTTTTTCTGAGATGAGTGAAAATAAGTCAAACAGAACCGTACATCTTATCTTATCTTATCTGAAATTATATGATCTTATCTTATAAGATCTTATATAAGTTAAAATAAATTGAACAGAACAAGGTCTAACTCTTGCGGAAGATGGTTACTCTAGGGATCAAACAAGCAAAAATAATGACAATTTTTCTAAAAAATAATTACCATTATATCAATAATGACATATTCTCTATATGAATATTGGATACAATATGAAGTTACGAAGATTATAATAAAAATATACACAAAACTCAACAAACTACCTATTTCGTTACTAAAAGAGTGATACATTGATATTCCAACTTTAGCTAAAAGATTTGTTTATCACAAGGAACTAATTTCCCCCTCTTTTCACATAACCCTTGTTCGCTAATCGAGTTAACCACCTTACCATAACTATATCTCAACGGCATCCTATCCAAAATCTTGTGAAACTCCCTTAAACACTCTCCTCTCCTCTTTCGATGTTCTCCTAAACCTCTCTTAACACTACTCAATCCCACATCTACTTCTTTCTCTCTTCGTCCCATCATTACTTCATTCCTCGCATCCCCCCAGTCTCTAACCCGCTCCGCCCCAACAAGGATCGGGCCCCGCCCGCTCGCATCGGCAACCACAAAATTCATCAAAATGTCCTCACAATTATGCATATTATCAACCACACCCCTCAACTCACTATAATCATCATCACCCCCACCACAACTATACAAATACAAATACTCCACATCCAACATCATAAACTTAGTCAACACAATAGAATATCTATCTTGATCAACGGTGTAGATCCACTCCTTCCTCCTTAAATCCAAACCGTGCGATCTCCCAAATAAACCAATCAAACGGTCCTGATTCACCTGCCAAACTCTAAACGCAAACTCAAAAGACTTGGGGTCCACCTCAACATCATCATCACATATAAGAACGCCACGTGTCTTGATCCAACGGCGAGGAAGAAACCTCGAATTTAAACTCTTGGATTTCTGACGGTGCACTGTAACAGGTGCACCAGAGGAGTAGATGAGAGAGAAATTCGAGGAGAGAGAATCTAGGGTTTTCGCCGACGTTAATGGATTCCCCCAAATTACGACGACGGCGGCGACGATCGGAGAAGCGGCGTAAACTCCGGCGATGTTGATTAGGAGAGAGATTCGGAGCTCCGAATACCCGTTTATGAGGACCGTGAATTGATCGGTTCGAAGTGATTTTCGATCGGGTAGGGTTTTCCGATCGCATTGGTTGAGAATTCGAAGGGAAATTGTTGCGTGTGGAAGAAGGATGAGGATGTAGAGGAGAGAGAAAATGAGTGTTCTTTGAAGTTTCATGGTAGAGGACTGAGGAGAGAGAAAATGGAGGGAGTGAGGATGAGGAAATTAGTAAATTGTGTGGTGGAAATGGAGGAGTGGCAATGTTGTGAATAATGGTGAAGATTAAGGGTGATATGTGGCGAGGGTTTTATGTGAACGTTATATATTAGTATATAGTTTTGTATAATTTAGTATTTGATGGTTTTTGAAGAAAGTGATGACGTTAACAATGGCGGTTGTTTTGCCAACTGTGTCTGTGAAGTTCAATTTATTGCCAAAAGTTTCATCATCTTCAAATTTTAGTAAGAGGGTGATGATGTTAAAGCCTGTGTTTTGCTCAGCTGTTCAGCAAGTAGAACAGCAGGTATTCGTTTCTCTTTCTTTCTTTCATTCAAGCTTCTAGTACTTCCGCCGTTTTGTTTAGTTGCAATATTTCGATTTTTATGTTTGCCGATACACAACTTTGACTATTAAAATCTCTATTTATATATTTGTGAAAATTATAAAAAGTTGAGGCTTGTAAATGATATGTTGAGATAAATTCAACACTACTTTGCATTCTAAAATTTGTGTTGTATATTATTCACCATGCTGCAGTAAAGAGAAATGTGGGTTTGATTCACTTTATGTGTGGTGGGTTTTGTTTTTGATGATATACTATCAATTACTTTGTAAATGAATTATTTGTTTGGTGTTACTCTTAATCACCTAATGATATTTGCGAAAAGTTTGAAATAATTACCATGATTTTGTGTAAATAAGCTATAATTGAAAGCTTATAAGGCAAAGTTGGAGCAAGGATATTGTGATTTTTTTTTGCCGTAAATGAGCCACAAGGGCGGGGATGAGAATCGATCCCAGGATCACCTGGAATCGGGAGGAAAACTCTAACCAACTTAGCTATCCCTCACTGTCAAGGATATTGTGATCTGATAGGGTTTATATAGCTATTTTCATCATGTTGATAATATTTAAGGTGGAGAAAGACAAACTGTGTTTCATTGTGTTTTGAATTTTGATGGTATCATTGTGGACAACTTGTTCATAGCTTAGATTGCTCGCATTAAGTTTGGACTATGGTCGTTTGCAAGATGGTTTTTGTTTCGCTTTCGGTTGATGTTGGTGCTTTTGTTGTGCCATATCAAATAGCAAAGTGTCGGTATCATATTTGATTTTTTTTGGACTGTAGAGCAACATTACCTCCCACCAGGATTGGATTTCATTGCTGGTGTGGTGTTGGAGCTGGAGTCAGATTATATGTAGCTTGACCTAGGGAGGTTGTTTAAAGAGTATTTTCGCAAAAAGGTGAAAGTAGTTAAGGAGCAGTAAAGGCAACAATTTCCTTAGTTTCAACACTGTCTTTATGAGTCTTCAATCAAGAATCTTCAAGTTTGAACCGGTGTTTATATAAGCAAGAACTTGAGTGGGTGGAGGATAAGACATATGTCTTTTTGGAGAGTGTAATTTTGTTCTTCCGATAAAGACTGGTGAAGTTTGTGGCCCGCTATGTGCCCTCTCTCTCAATGGGAAAAATATTCACATCCTAATTGGACCTCGAAGTACTAGTCTTTCCTTTGCATAGTATTTTTCATATTCACATAACTTTGTTTTAAAGTGGCTTCTGAAATTCATTCTTGAGCATGTTAGAGATTCTTTTGGAATAGACCTAATGGAGACAGCATTGATTATTCTCAAAGTTTTTGACTTGTACTAGATCATATTTCATTTTAACCCAAACTATTGTACCCAAAGAAAGAGTGATCTCAGACTACAGCTGTACTCTCATCTTATCTCCAAAAGACAAAAATAAAAGAGGAGGAAAACGAAACAAAGATGAGACCTATTGTCTCTTGCGATATTGTTATTGTAAGCGGAAGGTAAATATTCTAGTGACCGCATCTTGTTTGACTGTACTTCGATAGTTCGATGAAATAATGGGGTCTGTCCATCTGGGAAGTAGGTTTGTTTCTATTGAGCTTGGCACCTGTGACCTGTTGCTCCACTAATAAATTTTGTTTTTCTTTGATCTCTGCTACTTTGCAACTTTAAATCCTACAGGCTAGTAGTTATTTTTTTTGGTTAAATTAAATCCTTATTTTAAATCTAATTTCAAACTATTTAGGAGGAGAAAGTAGGGATTCTCTGTGAACCTTGCAATGGATCAGGATGGCTGCTTTGTGATTTCTGCAATGGACAAAAAACTAATGTGAAGTCCCAAACTAATAAGATCTACCGCCGATGTCCATCATGCAAAGCGGTAAGTAATGAAGAATATTGCAAAATTGAGTCTTTAGAAAGCCCAAAGTTTCCTTCTAGCTTTATCATAGCATATAGAATAATATGATGTCTAGCTATTGATTAGTATCTCAACTATAAGACAGTCAAGCGAGTAAGACTAAGAAATTTCATTAGTGGGTAATGGTCTGCTGAGCTCCAAGCACCCCCCCCCCCCCCCCTGTCCAATGGTTCTTTAGAGTTAAATCAGTTTCTTAGTGAGTAAAGAGCTCTCACAAGAAGCCTTGCTTTTCGTCTATTTCTACTACAATATATATGAAAGGGAGGGATGATGAGGGACCACATGAGAATGATTGATCCATTTCCCCTTATTTAAAATGTGACTAATTTGATTAGGGAGGGCGAGGAAGGGAAAAGGGGGACCCATTATCCTTCCCTCTTTGATGGACGAAATCTTTTCCAAGTTGAAGATTAGGAATGCATCTAGTTTTCTTCTCTTCCTTCATCTTTTTGTGAAATTCAAATATGAGAGTAATTCATGGTAAGATGGTCTTATACGAGACTTATGGTTTTTCTCCTCCCCTCCTCTCCAAAATTGTTATCTAAATACTTCTGCTATCTAGATAATCTAAAATCCATATCTACGTATGCCATCTTTTTTTTTTTTATCCTGGGAATTGCTATATACTGCCCCTTTTTCTCTTACACTGCCTCCTTTCAAATATAGCTTAAAAAACTACCCCTAATCCCACCGGTTCCACGACTAACTCTATCAACCCCTGCCACCCCCACCACACCCTCCCTCCCCACGTACCCCTGTTGCTGAGCAACACCAGATCATCGTCCTCTCTTCTCTTTTGATTTTTGTAAACCTGCATACATGGATCTTCTTTCACCAAAGTGTGCACAAAAATTAGAAAGAGATAAGAAGTCCGGCAGGGGGGGGGGGGTTGTAGAAAATTCGCCTGGAACCCCAGATGTCCATATTTATGCCTTAGCAAAGACCCAAGTGCGTTTTATACATGCCGGGACCTCTAGATGTAAGCGTACCCTGGATGATGCATGTTTTCTACACATCTTTGTTGCTACTTCTTGTAGTTCATTCGAATTTTTTGCATGCATTCTTAATTGAATTTACATCTGATTAAAGTTCGATAAATATAGTTTTTAGAGCTCTGCTGCCTATACCCCTGCACCCCTCAGCTTGGTTGTGTTGTTCTCTCGCCTCTTGGCTCGTTTAGCTGGCAGTGAGACATGGTCATAGTCCTTCAAAGCACTTGGATATACTGTTGCCGAGTCTTAGTAGGAGTTTAAGGAGGTGACGGCATGATGCTGATGGTGCTCGGTAGTGAGGGAGGGTGGCAGGGCCGCAGAGGGAAGTTGGCGGTAAGGATGAGGGATGAGTGGGAGGAGGTAAATTGGTTTAAGGGGACAAGGATTGTTTATCTTTTCTTAATGAAAGGGGGTCGTTAAAGTTATTTGCAAACATTGGGATGGTAAAATGCTTGGACAAATCGACATTTATTTGCTAACTTTTAGCTGTAGAGAACTTTTCCTTAACTTACTCATTTTGATTGAGAGACTTTCCCAAAAATCCGTTTGAACTATCACTAATGATGACGGCGCTCTTTAGATGGAGTCTGATGGAAATTTAAATAATGCTCTTTGGCCTGCTATGTATTCTGTTGAAGGGAGCCACACCTAATATACACTTATTATTTACCCCTTTTGCATATGGTGTTCTTGATAAAAACTAAATTCGATTGCCATGTGACTTTTCGAATAACTTTCGCTTGCAGACTGGATACATATTGTGCGCAAAGTGTAAAGTCTTCAAATGCGTCACGTTCCCAGATCAGAGTGATGGTGATCAGCTTTCATTTTGAGCATCAAGGTCTTATTAAAAACTAGCCTATTCTTAATGGGACTGTGCCCAAGACTGATGAAAGATTGGACAGGCAGGAGGATTCCAGGGTTCTATGTTCTTTTGTTTGGAGGGAAGAGGATAATTGATAAATGAGTACTGCTTACTGTTTACTGTTTAGTGATCAGTTTTCTCCCTCTCTCTTTTTGACCAGCAATAACGAAAAAAATAAATATATAACCCCAGTGAATTCGTCAGAAATTAGTTGCTCTATATTCTATGGATGATGTTGTTTAAAAGGCTGTTATGGATATTCTGACTGAGAACAGTTTCTCTATACACATTCATTGTATAGAATAAGTACGTATATCTGCTGTTAAAAAACCTGTGACTTATCTTTTGTTGTATGAATTGTATCCATATTTTTCATTGATATCTCAAAAGGAGACAATTTTTTTTATTTATTACTAAGGTGGTGAAAGATAATCGTTAAACTGGAATTTTATTACTAGGAAACTTATGCCCCTCATTTGCATGCATCAGCGGACAAAAAAGAGTTGACTTGAAAATTGATGATGAAACCAGTGTACAGGCTTGCTATGTTTAGTTGTGTGATGTCCTTTGGCGATAAGGTTTTACAACTTCTATTCATATGCACTAAATTTTGGCCATCTTGTATCATTAAAAGATAAAAGAAAAAACACATTCCCCTCGCCTTGAAATAATTTTTAGGAAAATTTGGTTTTATCTATGTTTTGTATATCAGATTCTTGAAATAATTACTTTTCTTAATTTTTCATTAATTAAACTACCTTTCATTTTTATATTGGTTTTGCTACCATAAGCATAATCCGTTCAATATTTTTGTTAAGTGGGATTTGCCTATAATTTCCCCCTATTTTCTTACATATCCTCCTTGATTTGTGTGCATACAAATCCCTAGCATACATTGAACAACAATTTGTCAATTTTTTTTGAATTCAATCTAAATTGGAGAGTTAGAATTCTTGGTTATTGAAAATTGAGGGAAGTTCTTTGCCTATTGCATCAAATCAAAATAAAATCTATGTTTCAATTTGAAAAAATTGACAGGAACAGTCTCAACTATGATCGCTTCACCATTTTCAATTTTAACTTTTGATTATTTTTTAGCGGACCCAACTTTAATGTATGTTTTACAAAAATGGTCCTATTTGATTGGTCACCAATTTAACCGGTTAATTTTTTAAAAATCTCTTTTTTAGTGGTTTAACCTCATTTTCTTCCTACTCTTTCTCTCTCTCCTCCCCCCCCCCCCCCCCCCTAACCCCCAACCCGTCAAATATCTCTAATTTCTTCTTTATTTTGATAGGTCGAAACACCCATCAAATTTTGAGCATTCAAAAATAATTCTAAGTTACATACAATTGAAAAGTTATTATTTAACACCAATCAATTCGAAAAAAACTCCTGAATTTGGTCTTCATTCCGAGTATATAGTTGTAGTCGAATGATTGTTTTTGTTGTTGATGATGATAATACTGATTTGGGTAATTTGTAGTGGTAGTGTTGTGAGTTTGTGACCTACTTCGTTTGACAATTTCAATTTGGCTACGAGCTTAGCTGTAACATTTTCAAGTAAACAAGGGATGCAACGAGGTTTTTAAGAACTAACTCATTGAGTTCCTTTTTTCTTTCTCTCTCCTCTGAACCTGAGTTTCTTGATTGTATTGGAAATAGAGACCGGGCGCATGGAGAGTTTTGTGATTGAAAGAAAGAAAGAAGAGCAATCAGTATAGGAAATTCAAAAGCAGTAGGGAAAACCGGAAAGGAATGGTCTAAATGTTGATCATGTGAACCTCACATGACTTAGTTACCTAGTGTAGCAGCATGCAGGTCAATGACCTACTAGGACCTTGCTTCTAAAATACAGTATAACATAAAGTTTAGAGTTTGGACTGCTGTGAGATATTTGGTAGTTGGGAGTGAATATGAAGGAACGGTATGTGACTGCTCCTATCAATTTTACCTTTTAATTTTGAAGATTAAGATTCTTAGCAATTGAGTTTTTTTTTTTTTTTTTTTTTGATAGGGGATTTCTAAATTAGACATTGAATAATTAGAGCTAATTTGACTCCACATCCATGCAATTAAGCATAATTCAATGTGATTTGAAATCCCTAATATTGAAAAAAAACCTTAAATTTTAAAATACCCTAATTTGCTAAAAACCTTAATTCACAAAATAGAAACTAAAATACTATCTTCAAAGCTAAAATTGGTGACTCCTTTGCTCCTATTTAGCAACGAAAATTAGCCCAAAACACCCCATTGAGATTATGAAGATCAATATGAAGATAATGAAGCAAATTGTTTTTGAAGAAAAGGTTTAAATGATGAAAAATCGAAGGGGAGCGATAAGGAAATATGGGAAGGACCCACTTCATAGCATTGTTGGATTAATTTGATATATGGGTAGCAAAACCAATAATATAGAAATAAGAAAGGTAGTTAAATCAACAAAACTTTGAGTATATAGTTATTTAAAATCTCGATATAAAAAAAGGTAGTTAAAACAAAAAATTTCTAATATTTGTTAATACATAATTAAAGCTTAAATACTAAGTTGTCGATCACCAAACATACCAAAATTTTGAAGTACCGTGAAAAAGTAAAGTAAATATGTCCTAATAGTAGCTTGAACTTTGAACTCAATATTTTTTTTTTGGAAGGGAACCTTAAACTCAATCCCATTTCTTCATTAATGAGTAGAATCCAACACGTCAGATTAAGTGAATTAACCAAGTCAAAATAGACTTATTCAAGTTGGCGATGCTAAATCGCAACCTAGCCAGCTAGCTCTAGCCCATCTAACTAAACTAGTGATTCAAGATTAAATGAGTAGAAACATCCAACCACATTGCACAAACCATACTTGTATTTATTTTGCACTAGAAAATACCTACATCGGGCATTTACGAGTAGACTAAAATCACAAAGGCTATCACTCAACTAATCAAGTCCTACATATCTTATATTACTCGGCTTTTTATTAGTTTCAACACTTTGAGTTTTGCACTACTTATATACTTATTTTGATCAATAACTTTTGGAAAAATTGAAAAGAACAATCCCAATTACGGACGTTCTACCATTTTCAGTCCCAACTAAGGATTATTTCTGAACGGTCCCAACTACATATCATTTTTGCCAAAATTGATCCCAGCAGGTGAATGACCTGCTACAACAGGTAAAATGCGTAATTTTTTCCTTTTTCTTTTCCATCACCACCTATTCTACATCATCCCACCACCGAGCACCACCAACACTTTCTCTCTCCACAAAACCACCACTCAGATCCCATTCTCAACCATTTCCAGCCTAATTTCACATCTCCAACAGCCAAACGTCCCTCTTCACCCTCACTAACGTGCGTCGATGAACCTCCACCCCAAACCAAATCTTCGTCACTCCAACGAACCACCCCCAAGGCCACCAGGTGTGGCGTTGTAGCCTCTCTTTTCTCCCTCACTCACACTGCACCATGCCATTAGATGGGAAGGGAAGGGGATTTCGAGGTAGCTGGGGAGGGGGATGGGATTTCCGAGGTTATTTGGGGAAGTGGGTGGGAAGTGAGAGGGAAGGGGATTTCGAGGTAGCTGCGGAGGGGGGTCAGAGGGGGAGGGTCAGCATGGGAAGGGGATGGAGGGGATTTCGAGGTAGCTGGGGAGAGGGGTGGGAGGGGAGAGAGATAGGATGGGAATGGTTGGCAGGAGAGATTGGTAGGAAGAGGAGGGTTGTTAGGGGAGGGGATTTCGAGGGAGGGTGGATGGGTGGGTTGAGAAGGGGGGGGGGTAGGGTGGGGTGGGGAAGGGGTGGTAGAAGAAGGGATGACATGGGAGGAAGGAGATAGGAGAGAGAAAAAGGAAAAAGAAATTAACTTAAAACAAAAATTCAACCTATTAAACAGGTAATAAGTCATCTGGGATCAATTTCAGCAAAAGTGATGCATAGTTGGGACCGCTCATTAGGATTAAAAATGATAAAACGCCCATAGTTGGAACTATTCCTATCAATTCTTCCACAACTTTTTACTAATACCTATAACAATTTTAGTATGTAGGATGATGATTCATTTATCTCAAAAGTGCACTTCTACGTTTGTGATAACGACGTCCAATCTTCAGCAGTACCAAAATAGACAACTCTCCCACAGATGAGCTCTACAAAACATGTTTCAAGAGCTTTGTTTTTTTCTATCACTTTAGAGACGAGGATAATTACATTTGCAAGCAAAATTCCTACTGTAGTAATGCATCACAGAATTTGAAAGACAGACACCCTTGTGATTATGTAGGTGACCCAAACCAAAACTAATGGTGAAGTTTCCTACAGCTTAAACGAAGTACAAACAGTATAAGATTATTTTCCAAAATTTCCAGCACTGGGATACTTCATGTCTGATGTCTCCAATCCCTTGCATTTCGTTTTTGGGGTGCGGCCTAACGCTCCTCACCCGGTGGCAAAAATTTATGTAACTTGGCTCAATCAATATACAACAGATAATAGCCATCACATCTTCAACAACTTGCAATCTAAGCGAGTTCATAAAGATACAGTCCATAAAGGTTGATCCATAGCATTTCAAACGAAACAATCTCCGAAGATTAACCTAAGTTCCTCATGCTTCTTTTCTAGTAATCCTGTAGTCATAAAAAAAGAAAAATGAAAACTTTTCACAAGATGAAAGAAAGTTGATGCATACTTCAGTCGCTACCCTAGCTGGACCAATTAATTTAAACATAATAAAAACAGTCTATATAAAATCAAACAAGGTTAGGTGGAATGCTTTAGTCAATGTACCATCACTTCACCTCCAAGTACCCATGGGCAATTGGGCATCCTTGAAGCTCTGACATGGTATGAATACTAGAGCACTTCAAATTGGACAAAGAACATGGAAGCTTGACGTAGGATAGCTGAGTCTAACACTACAACATACACCTGTCCCTGAAACAACTACCCAGAGTTTGAGTAGCATAGTCCCCCTTCCTATGTTTGAATATACTAACACTCCATAGTCTCTCCAGTCCTACAGCGGTGCCAGTTCCCCCTCCAAGATCTGCAACTTTCCTCTCACCTCATCACACCCAAAAACTCCCCTCCGAACAGACTCCGAATCCAGCCTTCCAGTGCTGATGCTAAAACTGATCTTGTTGCCACCCACACTCTCATTCATGATGCTCCCAGATGCCTTTTTCTCTCCATTACCCCTGCCTCAAGGAACCTGATCTACCATCCAACAGATCAGTTGTCCCCCTCTCCCCAAATGTTCACTGAAAAGCAGTGGACCCCTGGCAATCTAGCACTGATGCTTCATTCAATCTATCCATTTACATATTCTTACCTTCCCCATCAAAAGTACCCTATTTGCTATGCAAGCCACCTATGCCTTCCTATGAAACCAGTTACCGAAAAAAGTTGTGAGTGAAACGTGCACTTATATACTTCTACAAGATATTCATGCATTCGTAAGCACAAAATAGAAGAGGGGTGTAGTTGGTCAAACGTCATTAGAGATTCCAGAAGGGATCTGGTGAGTCCAATCCCTGCAGAAACCTGTGTTAAATTGAAAGAGGCAGTGACAGAGAACTCGATGCCTCAAAATATAAACCACAGAACCCCAATTACTACCATTACGGTATTTTGCCATTTTGGCACATATTTAACAACTAGAGAGGACATGGACTCACATAGTAACGTTCTTTTGTTGGGAGGTTATATGAGATCTCTATAGGGGGCTATGTTCCTAATTGCACAGCACAGTGCCAACTTATCTTCGCATGAAGCTGCCCTTCAACCAACAACATAATGAAACGAAATCCGAGTGCTCCTCTATAAGAGATGCATTATGCATGCAGTGCAAACTAAGACAAATTGATCTATAATCACATGATTTCTTTCTAAAGGAAGATACAAAGGCATTACATGCCACAAAACACAACAAAACCAATCCAGTCACTGACTCACTGGACAAAGGAAATAAACACAAATAAAATGTCACAGTTGTACATGCAAACAGACATATAGTCACCTGAAGCAGTAGATTCCCAACGCACTTGTGATTTCATGAGTGACTGATGTTGCAAAGTGCACGTACAAACAAGCTGGGCCAAGCCATAAACCTCCATCAGGATGCTAAGAATTAACTTAGCTTGGACATATTATAGTGCAAAAATGGAGAAATCAAGGGAAGATGATGAACTTTGATTGATTAATAAGAGTAAAAACAACAAATGCAAATGATATTCAGCTTTCAAGAGGCTTAATTCTCTCCCAATTGAACTACTATGAGCTCACCCAATTTCTCATCTATTCTCAACATGCCTTTCACAAAGTAATGCCGAATGGAACGAGAACTACGCATTGTATGTGTACCTTGACTCCAAATAATATATTCATTCAATACAGGAAAACCAAGGACAACATTTCGTGCATTTCATAGCCAAGTTCAATCTGTGTTAAGTGTCAACTCAAAACAGACTCATTGTAAATGTTTATAAATTTTTCCTTCATGTAATTCATGTCAACAATAGATAGCAATCAAAACGGAGAAAAGAACTAGTTAAGAAAGATGTTAAGAGTTCTCATACCAGTAAATGCACAATAACCAAGCAGCACCAAGAGCTCATCAACTAAAGGGACTCTGCAAACATGTCAAAAATGGAAAATCGATGCAGTCACGTCAATAGACATAAGGAAAAATGACGCAGCCCACAGGTAAGCTTCGTACCCATAATTTAGCCTAGCAGTCAAAGCGTTTGCAATGGCCAGAGGCAGATACAAAAGAGACTGAAGCAAAAGGCATAGTAAAAAAAAGTTAGTAACCTAAAATACAGAATAGAATGCAGATTCAGAAAAGGAAACACAAAGTGATGCACAGTGTACATTATTATACTGCATTATTAGTTGTAGAGGATTAAAAGGACACGACCCCTCAACTTCATAGGACTATTCAAAAAACAGAATACAGATACACCATATCCGGCTATTTGGTTTGTCCAAAGGCTTCTTTCCTGGTTGACCAACAATTACGAAGGTGGGATTCTCTTATTTAAGTAACACAGTGGAAATGCAAAAGCTCAAAATAATTTAATTGGTTGAAAACTTATTGTCCACATCTCTTAGTTATGCTGAGAAGTCATGGATTAGTCCTCGGGCTTAAGTGACTTTAGCTTTCCTCACCCGTAATCTTAAGACAATAATAGCCATTGGTACGACGAGTTAGCAGGTCCCAGACTTATCTCCCCAAAAGGAAAGCAGAAGTAATCGGTGAAAGTACCTACATCTACATGCAGAAAACAATCCTTTAGGGGGAAGGGCTGCTGATTGAGAGTGTCGCGAAAAACTCGAAATCAACAGTCAAAGACTTGGTGAAACTCGACTCAGGTTGGCTGGACTCTAGATCTTAAATGATAAGTTAAGCAAGTCCCGACTCAACTCGCTAAGCTCGTGAGCAACTAAATAGGATGACATTTGATAGGATAAATTGGGACAAACACTTCAATTTCATATTTTGTCATTCCCTGAACTCACTTTGCTTTCTCTCTCCTCAAGATAGCTTCAAGCCTTCAATAACTGTTGTTAAATTGTGTGTATCCGCTCACAAGCAACTCAAATTTGACTTGGTAAAAAATCGCTCACATCTCTACAAGGTCCGTCCTACTCGAACTGTTTCCAAGTCGAGTCAATCACAACCTAATTACAGTCGACTCGCTGGATTAGCACCCTTATTTGGGGGCAGGGGTGTTGGAGAAATGCGGTCTCTCAAATAAGTCATGGATAATAGCTGACGTACGATTAGCTGCCTCTTAATAACACTTGGATGCTATTTCATCTGGAAGTTCCAAACATGCATACAACAGATTTTATCCAATTATCCAATCCCATGATCAGCACCATGGATGAGTTAGCTTAACCAATTTGCTGGATGACAAAATGCATGGAGTCAAAATGTATTTTCCACTGTCAAAGTCTCAAATCTACATTCTTTAGGATCAAAGATAACTGTGAGTCTGAAGTGAGCCACACACAATGTAAATTTGACACCAGGTCGGCTTAATTCCTAATGCCAAAAGTCCCCAAAACCTAGGTACTTACATATCAATGTTTCTTTTATCCTTCATGGATCTTAATACACAAAAATATAAAATTATATCATCAAATCTCTCAAAGGTTCTCGAAATGAACCACATTCTTTTACACCCAACACGCAATGTTAGAGGCTCTTTTCCACATATCATATACTCCCTCCGTTCTTTACTACTTCTACCATATTCGATTTTAGGCTGTTTAGACATACTTCTACCATTCCTATTTTGGGTAAGTTTAGGCCCTACTAATGCACTTCCTCTGTCTTACTTTTATCACATACTTCTACCACTTCTCTTCCTTTTACAGATACTTCTACCATTTCTCTCTTACTTGTAACATCCCATGAGTTCAAGATACTTATATGTTCATTTTATTACCAACTCTCAAAATCTGTGCCATTTAGATACTGTAGAAGTATTAAAGAATGGAGGGAGTATCAGCCGGGGAAAAAAAACACGGTCGCGGTCGCGTTTGCGGGAATGGCTTGTAACGGGGAAATAGAACGTTTAAGCGGCTGACGCGGCGTGAATTTTTTTAAAAATTCACATTAATATGTTTTAACCTTATTTGCATTTTTTTTAGTTTATGAAGCATTATTACAACATAATATAATCAAATCTAATAGAATATCATGTTTCCTCAACTATATTATTAAATCGTAAAAAAATTTGGCTAATGTTTGGAAAGAACGGATGTAACGGGGATAAAAGCGTTCTAACGCGGTGAGTTCGCCTTACGGAACGGAATGCGGCGAGAAGTATGTGAATCTTAATAAGGCGTTCTATAAAAGGATTTCGCGGTATGGCAAATCCAAAATTCGTTACAGAACAACCATTCTGTAACGGAACGGGAGAGTTTTAATTCCCTAGTACCAGCTATATGTTCAAATATCATTCCCCAGGTGTATACATGCAAAAGGCAAATTCCAAACTGGCAAAGCATCAGCAGCTTGATAGCACCTATTGGCAAGTAAAATTGCAAAGAGACAATCAAGAAATAGATAAATAATACATCAAAGGTAACAATTAGCACACACACACGTTTTCATGGAACTTGGGCTAATAATACGACAAAAATTAATCATCAACCAGAACCATACCATACACATGCTAGTTTTGAGACCCTTCGGCTCATCACACATGTGAGACAAAATCATCCTTCCCTGCAAGAACATACTCTCGCATCAGCTTAAATAAGAAACAAGTACTATGGTGAAAGAGATATACACTCCCCAGTACAAACAACATGCACAATAATCTTACCAGTAGAAGATTTTAAGAAAAAGATAACATTACCATACTAGAGGTATACTTACCACAAGGAAACCAAATGCAAGTCCAGTGCCCAATACAATAAGATGGGGATAGTTGCGAAGTAGATCAGATGGAGACAAATAGTCCCTGCAGGACCAGTACTGTTACTGTATATAGAGAAGGGATCTGAAGAAAACAAAGCTAATAAAGGGCAGTGGACCGTACCACACAAGGACTCCAACCATGAGCAACACAAACGGATAAAGCTGACATTAGTATCGCTAAGAGTGAGTTCCCAGATGATTACAGAAAAGAAAAAGGAAAGCAACAATAGAAAAGATAGAGAGGATAATTACCATAGCTAATGCAAGCAGCATACTTCCTTTCCTCAATTTAACTACCCTATAGACATTCTGTATGCTGCACAGGAAGCATGTCCAAAATGATATCATTACAGGTGACAAGAAGTCAAATGGCATGCTGATAGAGAACTCCTTTCAGCACATCCAATAAAATGACACACAACACCAACACTTTAAAGAACAAAATAACTGCAGATAATATATCCCGGTTTCTGTCGGCCACTTTCTATCATAAACTTATTCAAGCAGATACCAAGAGACATATCATGATTGAATGTGCCCACTCATGATATAGTTCCCTTTTTATGGTACTTCTGAACCAGATACTCTTGTCCTATCCCGATTCAACATGCAAATTAGATAACTGAACAATGTAGATGAAGTACACAAATAAGATTGATATACATAGCAAAGAATACCAACTTGAATACAACCGTAGGAATCACAGCAAAAGCAATCATTAGGTACAGCGCAGCTTGGTAGGTTGGAATCCCTAAACCAAAGAACAAAAAGAAGGGTGTCAGCATGCAGGGATGAATTTACAGAGAAAAAAGAATTAAACAGAAGTACTTTTACTCTAATTTGTAGTATTATCTAATTCTTTTAGCTACTAGAATCATGTATCTCCAAAAATTAAGATCTTTTACAGTAGCAACCCATTCAAAATCAGAGGATCATATCAATATATCATATCATAGTGTGGAAAGAGTAGACAATTGATACCATTGTAATTTGTAAGTACAATAAATAGATCTAATAAAATTACAGATAATATAAATTTTTCAGCACACCATATGGACGTGTCTTGATTATACCCGACAAAGTCCATCCATGTCGTACAAAACTGTGCTACTCAAAGAAAAGCTGTAAAACAGATGTCTTTCTCAGTTCAGCTTCACAAGTACACGCAAATGACTATTCTAAAAAATATATGCGAAATTACTCAGACCACATTCAGGTATTTAAAACAGCAAAGGGATCTACTCACAGATGAATAAAATAAGAAAACAGACAGCTCATTGAAATAAGATGCTGAGAAAAATATTTGCATTGTCATTACGATCGAACATAAGACTTTGCAGGATACTCTCTAGTGCATTGCTACATTACCACTAAGATATGGCACCCAGCTCAAGAAGGGTATTGACGTTCCAAACTGATGAGCCCACCACTCGGCACCTAATACACAGAAAATTTTATAGATGATTACTAACAGAAACAAATCATTATTCAAATGCATGCATCGCCTAAAAGCAGTTGTAAACAGTCCAATCAATGGCACTCTGACAAAGAGCACCCTACCCACCCACAATTTAATATATTTAACATCTATGAATGAATAGACATTGCTTTTCCCTAGGTTCTACATAATCTCAGAAAAATGTTAATGCAACAACATTAGATGATCAATCTGAGATCTTTCAGCATCAGCGACATCTACCCTTATTAACTCCAATACATGATCACACTTAACAGAATCAAAGTCCAAAACAACATAAGCCAGATTGATTTTAAGAGTCATATTACTGTTAACCACCTAAGTGACTTGTCACATTTCATACTTGTTAAAGACCAATTGACCACAAAAATATTTTCTTACATGCAATCATCAACATAGTTATTCTTTTAATAGGATTACACAATTACATGAGGTGTTAATCAACTAAAAACTACAAGCATACCAAATGCATATGAAAAAAACAAGTACAGTATAACTCACAAGTGTTAACGTGGCTTACCGACAAAACTTGTGAAGAAGTGACACAAGTAGATCAGCATGAGGCCTTCAGTAGGTCCATTGACTACAGGAAGGATTAGAGTATTGGTGAAGTAGCTGAACATCACAAGCAAATAAATGGGCCAATCAGGTTCCGATCAGAAAGAAAAGAAGATTTAGCAGAATGGTCCACCCTTCGAACCATAGAAGCAAATCCCAGCAAGGGAAAAGCAAATTAGACAATACAACAAACAACACCCAGTACAATTTCTAATTCTACAGTGATTAGGAATAAAGAAATTGTTTAAAAAGTGTTAAAAACCCCTTTACAGAAAACTAATACAACTAAAATGTTAAAGCCTTGATCCCACTAAAATTGGGTCGGCTGCATGAATCAAGATTGTCTCCGATGGTCGTTTACAAGGATCCCCTACCTTCATTCTCTTCTACCAAGTGCTACATGCTCCTGCAAACCTATCTTCTTACAATTTCTAATTCTCTCATCCGAGTCATCTTCGGCCTCCCTCAACTTCTTCTAACATCCCCTGTATCCCCAATACCCGGTTCATCCTCTAAACATCGTCTCACATGCCTACACCGCTGTAGATGGTTCTCTTTTATCGTACTCTCAATGGCTACAACTCTAACCCTTATTCAAATATCATCATTCCATAAATCTTTCAATGCATCTCTGCTATCTTATAGACTTCTCTTTCAAGCTCCCTTTGACACTAGCTTTCGCATACCTCCTGATATACCTTTGACTTTGCTTGTCGAATGGCTTCTTTTGCCTTCACCTTAGCATCCTTATACTCAGCAAAATTTTCTTGATTCCTAAATTTCCATAGGGCCAAGTAGTATTTCCGCCCAGTTATGTCCATATGCACTGGTACTTTTCCTTCAGTTCTTCTGGGACTTCTTTGGCTACATTAGAGAAACTGTTCCTCATCTTTACCCAAGTTAATTGGGGTCCTTCTCAAAGCTCCAATTGACTACTTTAACCACTCTGTTGGCGAAAACCTTTAACAATACCTTCTTGGAAACTCTATCATCTTATTCTTGGCTCACCTAGACTTTTATTCCTTCTTAAACTTGCCTTCATACGAACATCTAGCCTTAGAAGTCTATGTTGAATAGTTACAGTTGAGGCAACTACACCTATCTGTTTGCCTTGCTAGAAGGAAGTCTATTTGTATTCCGTTTTCTCCACTCCTAAAAGTCACCAGGTGAGCATCTCTTTTTACAAACATTTAATAGCCCTTTTTCTACAAAGATAATGAGAAACCAACATCATTTTCTATAAAATACTTAAAAAAGCATAAACGTCCTGTATATAACAAAAAGTTAGTTAAACGATATAATATTCCCTCCTTACCATGTACTAATAAATGTACTACATTATTTGCAAACTGTCCTTTTCAAGAACTTCTCTTATTCTTCTTTTACCAAGGCCATAGTTTCTCAGATTTTTAATCTATCCACATTTCGCTATCTCCATGGCAAAAGAAAGAATGAGAAAAATGAGAAACACCAGGAGAAATTGACATGAGACAGTGATAAAGCAAAAAAGGGACTTGTAAGAGTAATTGAAATGAGATAGTGATAACACAAAATAGGGATAATCGTTAAGAAGGGAATACCAAAGGGGATATCACGCTACAGGGAGAGGAAATGAGACTCGTATTTAGAATAATTAAGCAACTAAATCAAGAACGACAAAAATTACTATTCAAAAATGTTCATTAGCCATTATGATAATTTTTTTCATATCGATAAATCACATTATAGAAAATTTTTACATAAAATATTATTTGTCTCAATTCATGTGATCCACTTTTTTCCAAGACAATATTACTTAATAAGTCCTATTTCTTTTGAACATAAATACATAATGCTCATCTTAACTTTTCCATCCCCCCCGTCCCCTCAATTCCCATATTGATTTTATAACATACTTTATTTAAAGGAGAGAAAATCAACAGAGTATAGAAGCAGCAAGATTTTATTAAAGAAACCATGCATAATAGCAATTGGAGAACAAGAAATTAATGAAACTAGGTACATGAAAGCAAAAGAAGAACAAGATATACATCACAAAAACAAATGTCGTCCTAGTATCACGGCTGCATTTTACCATATAAAACAAACATACAAGCCCTTCATACACACCACAGTGTGTTTACTGTCTAGCACTGGAAAACTCCACAGGTGCTTTCCCAAATATGAAAGAAAAACAACTTTCTCACCTTGTGCTGTTATTACGTGATATACTATCTATTACAATTCAAGACACTTGCTCCTATCTAGAAGACTAATATGGATTGAAAAGTCTTGTTTTCTTATACCATAGAGCTTGTTCTTAAGCTTTTCCTCCATCGCAAATTATTATGCTGTTTACTAGCATCATTGAATTTAAAGAGACGTATAGAGAAGGGTCAAAGCAGCATTATTTTAGAAAGAAACCAGGAACACTCACAAATGGATATTGAATAGCTAGCCATCCAACGGGGCTAAAAATCAACACAACCGAAGTACAGAACTAGTCAATCTAATCGTGTATTTGTGTTCCTCAAAGGTCAACATATTCCAGCAAGGGACAGATTCAACCATAAAAGAACAAAAACCAATTGTCATAGACACTTTAGTAGTATAGCGTATCTGCTGTTGAAAACTCTCGAGTGTCCCCCAAACAATAGTAATGTAAAATGAGTTCAATTTCTTGGGATTGGGGCTGTAGGAGGGCAGAGATTTGCAAAAAATAATAACATTCAGTTAGCAACAATATGTAAACAGCACCAGACATAAGGCATACAAATAAGCAGACACATATAATAATATAAGGGCTCAACATACTATCTTATGCTTCATGGTGCAGGTTTCGGAGCGAGACACTACCTAAGCAGACACATATAATAATATAAGGGCTCAAGAATTCATCATTAATTGAATAGATCAACATGAAGCCACATAGGCTAGCACAACTGTCTAAGTCCCTTTAAAAATAAAAGGAAAAAACTCTAGACCACATACTTTTCCCATGTTGCACCATAAAATGGAATAGCTGCAATCACCCAAAACCAGAAAGTTGACCTTCCACACATAGCAGTACTCCCAAAAGCAAGGGCTTCAAGCTGAGACAGAAAAATAGATTTTAAGTCTATCTACTTTAAAGCACAAAACATTATTGAAAGAAAGCATACTACTCACAGCACAACCGAGGGCATCACATCCTGCAATGCAAATCAAACACATCAAAAATACACATTAAATAGCTTCAAAAATTAGTAGAAACTAGAAGTAACATATTGATGACAAAAGTAGGGCAAAAACAAGAGGGTAGGATTAAGACAGACATAGGTTGGAAATTATGAAAGAAACTTACCATGGTCAAACAGCTCACCCAATGGACTTGAGGAATTGGTACGTCTTGCTTGCTTCCCATCCACAGCATCGAAGGTCTGGAGTAAGTGAGAATGTAACCATTAAACAGAGCAATGAACATTAATATTCAGTGTTCGCTTGATTTTTTGAGTAACTACAAACAAAGCATCTAACTAAAGTACACTTTCTTTGATACTGACAGGGAAAGTTTCCCCTTAGATGCTGGTGAAACCTCAGCATGGGCCAGTCATCACACACACTTTTGCATAGTGCAAACGTGTGACTTATAACAGCTTTCAGTATGAGTGAGACCTCAACATGAAACATCGCACAGACATTTCATTACTAAAAACCTGACTTGGAGGATCTCCAAGAACTTAGCAGCAATAGCATTTAGCATCTCCTACAAGCTTGCTTCCGCCATACTTGCATATACAACTACAAAACAAAAGCGAATTAGGTAGCACCATTGACCGCCAACCAACTTTCACCGATCAAAATCAGCTTCACCACAGGCAACACGCCTGTGCCTCATCTTGGAAATGGCCAATGATAACTGAGCTCAGTAGTTACTTCTGGGAAATTTGTTTTTCACTCTAAATTTTTTCCTTCTGGAGAAATTTGCGCTAGGCAGATTTAAGTCTATCCTCACCTAGGTAGGAACATGGTACGTACTCTGTTTCGTTTTAAATGCAACAAATGGGTATTATTTGTGAGATATAAAATATTCATTTGTTGCATTTAAAACGAAACGGAGGAAGTATTAAATTTTGACCACATTTGTAGGGGTTGGTATTTGAGCATACCACAACCGAGATACAAGGCCAGAACAGCTGGGAAAAATCCACATTCCCCGTGAAAGTGTTTCTTCAAACGTTACCGCGATTGAGACCACATCCGAGATTCAAAGCAACGGTAGAAAGTCTTTCCTGTATGGAGATGGGAATTCATTTGCTCCTACTAGATGGAGATGAAATTTTATTCCGACAGTTTTGATATTCAGAAAATCTATTTCAACGAATTACTAGAAAGTAAATATAATCAAATAATAAATTAAATAATTAATATATGTATAATATATATATATATATATATATATATATATATAATATAGAGAGCAAGATCACATGAGAATGCTCCTTACATGAGAAATGAGAATGAATCTCAACCATACGATTGGTTTAGAATTACAACACTTATTCATTTGAGTTATAACCCTCTAAAAAATTTTGAATTCAAAAATTTTTTTGTTCTTTTTGAATTTTGAAAATTCAAATATTTCGTTTTTGGATTTACATCACTTTTTCATTAGAGTTACATCACTGTTTCATAAGAGTTATAGCGTGTAAAATTCATTCTCATTTCTCATATAAATATGCATTCTCATATGAACTCAATTCTATATATATATATATATATATATATATATATATATATATATATATATATATATATATATATATCAAAATTAGAAAATTGCTTCGTGTATAAGAAGTTTATTTATAGATTCCAAAAGTTAAATATTTGTTAAAGGAAAATACTACTATATATACATATAATTTAAGAAATATATATTATATACTTATGTCTACGAATAATAAATATGCATATATAAATATTATAATATTTCATTTATATATGATATTTTGACAATTCATCAAACTAATAGGCATAAGTAAATTAGTCAAAAAAAAAAAAAAATAGTTCAAGGAACGAGAGAGAAGAGAGTTAGATGGAGAGGAGGGTTTATTAGGGGTAGTATATAACAATGAGTATGTAATCATAATATAACTGAAAAGACACAAGCATTGTAAATAGATGTATGTTTTATAAATATATACATATGAATTAGAAGAGAGATTATATCAGAAGACAATGTCCTCAAATAATGTACATTTTTTTTACAGAATTTTTTTTCAGATTCTCTATGATTTAGAGATTGAACCACATAAAAACCCTCCGTAACCCATCAGAAAGCTATTTAAGTTATTATATCTCAATGCAAATGATGGTTGAGAGGATACTGAAAAAACATGTAAATTTCATTCTACAACTATACCAAAGAATTAAGCACATCATAACTCCTCCTGGATCATCCATATCCCCAACTCCCGAAGGAAGCAAAGAACTTCCTCCAAAGATTAAAATTAAAGAAAAAGAATGCTGAATCTCCGTTTATTGAAAACATAGCCATTAAAGAAAAAGATTAAATAAGTGTGAGGGACAGAAATGCTGAATCTCCTTAAATTGATGATAACCAGGTTCAAATTATCAATAGTCGTATCTATTGCCTATTTCTAACGGGTCATATCCTTAACACATATTTAACCTTCTATAATGAACATAACATATGGATGAAAAAGAAAAACAAAGCACTGGAGGAGAGCAATTCTGGATTGCCTTTTCTTTTTTTGACGGGGCCTTTTCTTTAACCAGGTTCAAATCATCAACTATGATACCTATAGCACATTTCCAACAGGTCATTTTCCTCTGCTTTGATGGTTTTACATTGACTGTTTGGGTGCATGCGTGCGTCAAATGCAGATTTGCTGGTTTATGCTATATTGAAGCTTTAGCATAAGCGCCTCTAGGATCCCATATCAAAAAGGCCATTTACACAATCGAGCAAATAGGGATTGAATACCATGAAAGAACTAATAAGAAGTATAAATTCCCAGTTTCTCATTTTACACAATTCACCAAATAAATTGTTTATTCATACGAAATTCAACAAAACATATGGTAACAAGAAAAATACACCAATATTCTGCAAAGAGCTTAATACACATGTACACGACTAATGTGAAAATCACACATGAAATTGATCCATAACATGAAGACCATAGACGTTTCCAGCGCAATGAGTTGCCAACACGCATATCATTGTAACAAAACAACGTTCATTACGCTTGATTAGATATAAGAATTAACAGTACTTTTTTCCTAGCCTCCTAGGTATCAGTCATCGACATGTGTTTTCTGACAAAGCCATTGTAAGCTTCCTGATTGTATATGGGAACTTTTCCTTTTTAGCAACTTAGCCACAGCAAAAATGAGAAGGCATGGAATTTATCGAGGCGAAGGGGTCAACAGAAGGGAAATTAAGGATAGAAGAGAGTACACCCAATATCGTCTGACCCTCGAATAAGAAGTACAGAACAACATCAACAAAAAGTTTACAGATAAGAAATAGGTTATCTCCCTCATAAGTGAAAAGTGAAAACAAACCTGGTATAAGAAGAGCAATAATCCATGCATGAAATGAACCCATCTAGGTGGTGGCAAATCCAAACGAGGTGAATAGAGCTGAAAGTGAAGCCCCTTTTGGATAAATTTTCATTAACAAGCAACGAAACAAATTCATATCCTTCACCAGCCACAGACATTAGCCATGTTATAAAACAAATACATTTCAAATTTTCAACCACAATGATCGCTTTCTGACATAGATAAGTCTAAGCACACACCATTATTTTGCATAGCAAGAAAACAAATCCTCCTACTCTTTCCTGCATAAGCTAATAGCAAGTATCAAAGCCCACTAGGGCCACTATTTACCCCAATTCAATTTTGGCACCAAGACAAATTTACCCCCACCAAGAAAATATAAATAATCCCTGAAGCAACAACACAAAAAGAAAGCTTCAATATAAAAGTCATCTTTCATTTAACAGATTCTGTTTGGAGGGGGTAATTTAACAGATTTCATAGAGCATAAGATAGAGAAGGCTTCAAAATGAATCCCATGTGATATGATGTATATATGGAATAAATAAATTGTTACAAGTAATCAGGAAATTTTACGAGTCTAGTAGTATGATGTATCAAGTGTTAGAAAGATACGTGACTTAAAAGCTACATATGCAGGAAAGAGCATATCCAACTTAGAATATGTTACAAAACCATAAACCCTGCAAATACAATATAACTGAAAGAAAATAGAAAATTTATTCACTTACATATCCAAGCAATGCAGAAGTAGTTAGGAACATTAATCCAGTAAGTGTTATCTGCACCAAAAAAATGTTAATCCCTGAGACAATTTATGAAGGATCAAGCTGAAATAGCAAAAATCAAAAGAATGGAGTAAAATTAAGAGAGAATAGAAAATTTTGAAAGGAGAACAAGATAATTACCATATTTGGACTGAAAAACCACCCACAAACGGCAAATATGCACCAAAAAAGGAGGGTCAGCAACTTTACACAACATAAAATAAGCACCAAGTACTGATTATGCAAATGCGAGCACAAACAAACATTTTAAACATATTAAAACACGAAATACATTTCCTCTCCAAAAAAAAATGTACCAGAACACTAATAAGTAAGGGTAGAGATACCAATTACTACTAGAAACAATGAAAAGCAACATAACTTAATGCATATAACAAACTTAAGCTTGCACTAATACAATTAAGTGATTAATTATACACCTGGAGCTAGCCAGATATCTTCCGAGCATTTATGACAACTAAAACCAAAAAAACCTAAACCACAAAAACATGCAAATCAAAGTTGAGAACAATCAAAAGGTGATTTCCACCATATGACCCAATCAAAAGAATCATGCGCATATTTTACTCCCCGTACAGCCCAATTTCATAAATTAACATTCATTAGCCTTTTAGGCTTTCAGCATTGCAAGACCAATAACATATGAAACATTGTTTGTATGCTACTGATGAAATACTATTACCTTAAAACAACACATGTAATAGCTGGATACAAACTAGCTTATATACTTCCACCTCCTCAAAAGATTCTGGACTTTCAAAACCATGCATTTCAAAGAAAAATGAAAACTTCTTGAGGTGGTCAAAATTATACATGATGATAATATACTATGAAGACTCTAATGGTGTACTATTTTATATCTTCATTGATTAAGATCCTAAAATTTCTTATCTATGTGGTTCGAACTACAAAGCTAAACATTAGAGAGTCATCATGTTTAAAAAGGACAACATCTTTTCTACCACGAACAATATGAACTTACCAACGGTCAAGGCCAATTTACTCATTTACTCTACCCAAAAAGAAAACCCTGCAATAACCAACCTAATCTGAAAACAAATTCACTAGAGAAGTCAATCCCTGACATGCCAAAATTATATTTATAGAACAAAAAGACAGGAAAAAGACAGAAAGGGTATACTTACGGAATCCAGAGAGGAAAAAATTGCACAAATCGAGTCCAGAATGGTTGTAAGATGTATTTGGCCAAATATGAGTGATCCACACCACTGTACTTGTGTCTATGTAGCGCCGCGACACCATGAGCCCCAATATACCCCATTATTCGCTCTCCCAGTATCTGTCATACTCCGAAAATTTCAGATTCTTTAACACAACAAAAAGAACCAATGCAACACACCATAACCAGAAATTACTAACTGACTAAGAAAACTTCAAATTGATCCCAAACCAAAAAAAAAAAAAAAAAACAAAACAAAGGCAATGAGCATAAAGGACAATTCAAATAAATTTAAAGGAATGTGGTCACAGAAATAATATAGAGGTTGCCATGTAATCCTACTAACAATATGACCTTATTATTCAGTTATTATTTGAAGATTAATGTTATCTTGAAAATTTAGAGATCATTTTTGAAAAATGATATTTTCAACCAACGAAACCAAGAAACAATCTTAAGATATGAATCAACGATAAAGAAAGAAGCAGCTAGAAAATAATCATTGAAATGCTGCTTTGACCCCTCTCTATATGTATCACTAAATTTGATGATGTTAGAAGACAACGTATTGGGGTGCGTTCGCTTCACCTAAATTCTCCTACTGAACTTATTAGAAATTAACAGAACTAATCTAAACTTATTATTTATCAATGTTCATTTTATAAGGTGTTAAAACTTATCTGAACTAATTTAATCTTAAGTGAACTTATCTGAACTTATTAGACGTGAAACTTACATTTTTAAGGAGAAGAGAACACAACCTTCATTTACAATGCAGGAAACACTTAAAGGCGAGCTCTAGGTCTAAGAAAACAAGTCCTTTCAACTTGTATTTTCTTCAATAGAAGCATGTCTTGAACTCAGATTGATAAAACCTAAGTTCTTTTAAATGCCCCATATTCCTTTTTGGGATGCTTTGGATTAGTCAGACCATCTCCTTCTTGGAAAGAGGCTTCCTCCTGACATGTGATTTTTCAAATTGTTCATGATACCTTCATACCGCTACCCCAAACATGCATGTAATTGGCTATAACTTACAAGCACGGAGGAAGTAGTATAGAGTCACATACAAACATCCCAAGTTAATAGTTGTTTTTCATTCATACTACCTCTGTCTCTTTTAATTGCTACATTATTTTTTCACAGTTTTCGAGCACAACTTCAAACCTTAATTCTTGAGTTATGTATATAAGAAAATTATAAAAACTATATATTTCTATTCAAAAATAATAACTATATATTTGAAAAGTTCACATTGAGAGGAATCAAACAAGATTCCACATGACTAAGTTTTCTTTAAATACATAAAATTAAAGGTAAAAGTTGTCATGTGAATAGTACCCACAAATAGAATGTAGCAATTACAAAAAGACGGAGGGAGTATTTGTCGAAACACCCATAGAGTTCCCAATTTTAGAAACATTTCGAAGGGTTTGGTTTCCGTTCTTGCATGGTGAAATCCAGCCGTGCATATTGTCTAAACCAAAGTTCTAACAAGACATCAAAATAGACATACATACTCTGTTTGTTTCGGAGGAAAACGATTTTCCGCATTTTCCATTGTTTGGTTGGACGAGGGATTTTAAGGGTGTGTTTGGTTGGACGGAAAACATTTCCAATAAAAATAGAGAAAAATTCAATTCTAGATTGATTTTCCTTTGTTTGGTTATAAGGAAAGTAACTTTCCTTTGAAGCCATTTTCCATTATTTGTGTTGTGTTATTGTTTGATAAAGTGCGGGAAAGTGTGGCTTCATTTGCTTTTATAGGTAATGTAATTTTCCACCCTTGGGAAATGAAGTTCAACCCATATTTTTCCTTCTTTGATCCGATGCAAACCAAATACAACCTAAGAGGAAACTAAGGTGGAAACGAATTTCACATCTCTTTGTAAACATTTTCCACCAAATTTGAAGGAAAACCATTTCCCTCCACTCTCTCATACCCAACATCTCCATTTCCGCCTTCTTAGCTTAATAGTTTTCCACCAATCCAAACAAAGAAAAACTAATATTCATTTGCATTTTCCATGAAATATGTTTTCTGTCAAACCAAACAGACCCATAAAGTGAATTTCCTCTTTCCCCTCTTAATATTATAACAATGGAAAGCATGGTGAATAATAAAATCAACTTCAAACAGGAAATTCGAACATCTGTAATTGAAGGAATACACAAGAATAAAGGATTAGCATGGAACATCAGCACCAGAAAATTAGTGCAATTCAAAACAGAAGCTGTTCAAACAGGAGATTTCAGTCGACATAATATGATAATAAACAGCAGATAGTTTACCACAAAGCTAAACGATTTGAACCCTAAAATCCTTAGAAATCGAAAAGTAATTAAACATTTGAAAACTCAAAAGTTAATCAATCAAAGTTCTGTATAAAATGGAGGAAAGAGATACTATATACCTCAAATATTGCTTCAAAGTTGCTCGAAATTGAAGATTAGTGACAGATTAAAGATTAGTTACCCACTGAAATTTTCATATCTGTTGGAACTGATTTTAAGGTTGGATATTTGATAAATTCGGTTTCATTATGGGTATCTAATTCCAAATTTAGTAAATTTATAAATTTTTACCCCGTGGTACATATTTCATATTTGCCCAAAAGTTGCCAAAATTTTTCAGGGTTTGCAAGATCATTTGTTTTTTTTTACTGTGACATATTAATATTACCAAAAAAATTATTATTACAATTTCATATTAAGTGAAACTAGCTTTTTTTGCAAGCCATGCGTGCGGTGACATTTTAGGCATAACTATTATTTGGTATAAAAACAAATGAAAAATAAAATAATGAAAGTACGTATCTATGTGGTGAGTAAGAAGTATTTAAATACTTACCAATAGTATCTAAAAACATATTTAAAGTAACTATAAGTGATAAAAATGTATATCCAATTAATGAAAAAACGGAATATTTTTTGGAGTTTGTATTTGTGATTAATTTTGTATATGAGTTGTCTTTGTAATGAGAATGCATGTCATATTTTTTGTTTATTGTCTGTGGTATTAAATTTGGGTAAGTTCTTGATTACGAATTTTTTTAGTTGATTGAATCTAAATTTATTTTGATTGAATATTTTTTATCGACAGGTTTTTGTGATTGACAATTATATGAGTTGATTGGATTTAATAGAGATTTGGTTGAATTATTTTTGGTAAGTTTATGTGTGTAATGATTTTAACTTTTATGTTATGGAGGGGTGATTATGTAAATTCAAAGAGGACACTATTGCTCCCCCTTGGCTTATATAATAGAGATATGTTACTTGCAACACTTTATGCACTATTTGAAAATCATTATTTCTGGCAAGTTTTCTTAGACCTTTTAAAAGTTGGAGTTCACTACACTATTCATTTCAATAGTGTTATGAGAAACAAAACCATGAAATTCACTATTCATTTGCAATGGGCAATCCCAGCCCTCCATCGTTAACCTAATCTGAGCCGCACAATTCTCTTGATCTTCTCCCCTTTTCAATTCAATTTGCCTCTCTCCTCTTCTTCACGTCTCTCTTCTCTCTCCTATCTCCTCTCTCTCCTCTTCTTCACGCCTCTCTTCTAATGCATCAATTTTTCTCCCAATTTTTCACTCGTAATTTTTTCGTTACTATTATATTGATTTATTTGATGATTTTTTTTAAGACCTTTTAAAAGTTGGAGTTCACTACACTATTCATTTCAATAGTGTTATGAGAAACAAAATCATGAAATTCACTATTCATTTGCAATGGGCAATCCCAACCCTCCATCGTTAACCTAATCTGAGCCGCACGATTCTGTAACAGTAGCTTAGTTTAGCTACTATCAGATTAATCAAGAACTCAAGCAACTTGAGTTGATCTTGACCTTAAGGAGATAGAATACCTCAATTAGAGAGATAAGAGAGATAGAGAGAGAGAGAGAGAGAGAGAGAGAATGAGAGAGAGAGAAAGATAGAGGAGGAGGATTATCAGATATATTTCCGAGATACCCAGATTACAGCCTTTAGCAGGTATTTATAGAAAATTAGTTACAACTAATTTTCCCGCCAATATTCAGTTATAACAGAATAACAGACTATGTAACAGATTTAACAAGCTACTGTTACATTCCTCCTTCCTTAAGACAAAACTAGTCCCCTAGTTTATTACAATCAATCAAGTAATATGACTTAGGAAATAACAAATGAAGGAAATTGTTTCTCAAAGGCTTCAGCAACCTCCCAAGTAGCCTCTTCTGGCCTCATGCCTTCCCATTGAATGAGGTATTGAACCTGAGCTGTATTGAGGTGCTTGACTATTCTTTTATCAAGAAGAGCAAAAGGCTGTAGAGATATATTTTCTGGCTGGCCTTGTAACCAGGAGGGAATATGAGCTATTGCTGGTAATGGGCCCCTACAAGCCTTTAATTGGGATACATGGAACACTGGATGAATAGCTACATCTTCAGGTAGCTTTAGTTTATAGGCAACTTTTCCTACTGCTGCAATGACTTCAAAGGGGCCTGCATACTTAGAAGATAACTTCTATTGTATATATTCCTCAGTGTCTTCTGCCTATAAGGATGTAGTTTCAGCCATACCCAATTTCCCACCACAAAGCTCCTTTCTGATCTTCTTTTATCTGCCTGGACCTTCTGTCTATGATGTGCCCTCTGTAGATGAAACTGCAGCAATTTAATCATAGCATCTCTCCTTTGAAGAGATCTACCTACAGCTGCTACCTTAGTTTCACCAGGTAGGTATGGGAAGGTGTAATGGAGGGGGTTGGTTATAGACTATTTCATAAGGTGTGATACAAGCAGAAGTGTGGTAATTGGTATTATACCACCATTCAGCAAGAGGTAGCCACATTGACCACTCCTTGGGTTTATCACAACACATACACCTTAGGAAGTTCTCCACACATTTGTTAACAATCTCAGTATGACCATCAGTTTGAGGGTGGTAAGCTGAAGAAAGTAACAAGTCTGTGCCCTGAATAGAGAATAAAGCCTGCCAAAAATGGCTTATGAATACAGGATCCCTGTCACTCACAATGGATTGTGGCCAACCATGAAGCTTGAATACTGAGTCTAAATACACCTGTGCAACCTCCATTGCTGTGTAGGGATGTTTAAGAGCTAGGAAATGCCCATATTTGCTAAGCCTGTCCACTACAACCAGGATAACTTCCTTCCCTTGTGACTTAGGTAACCCAGTGATGAAATCCATAGAGATGTCTACCCATACAGCTGTAGGAACAGGTAAGGGTTGCAAGAGTCCAGGTGAAGCCACAACTTCATTTTTATTGGCTTGACAAACTTGACAGTTTCTTACAAAGCTTGTAACAAACTTAGTCATCCCTCTCCAAAAGAAAAGAGACTTAACTCTTTGTAAAGTAGCATCCCTACCAGAGTGGCCACCTTGTCCTAAATCATGAAGCCACTTTAGGATCTGTATCTTCAATCCATCATCAGGACCTACTACTAGCTTATGATTCTTTCTCAATAAACCATCAATATAAGTGAACTTGTTTACTGTGACTCCTTGTTGCAACTGAGAGATGAGATGTATGAGATTATCATCTAAAGCATAGCTTTGTTGAATAAGAGAGCTCAAATTGGAGTCCAGAACTGATAATGCTAAGCATAATACCTCAGAACCAGAAACTCTAGAAAGAGCATCAGCCACTACATTCTCAGATCCACTCTTGTAATGGATAGCATAATCAAATCCCATCAACTTAGACAACCAAAACTGCTGAAATGGAGTTGATATTTTCTGTTGCAACAACCATTTCAAGCTTTTCTGATCAGTTCTAATTATAAACTGTTGTCCTGAGAGATATTGTTCCCATTTTTGCACAGCTGTGACAACAGCTAGTAACTCCTTCTCATACACAGACAGCTTCTGCCACCTGGGACCCAGTGCCCTGCTTATGAATGCTAGTGGGTGGCCTTGTTGCATAAGCACAACCCCAATTCCAGAATTTGAAGCATCAGTCTCAACCTTAAAAGGAAGAGAGAAATTTGGTAAAACTGATACTGGTGCAGAACTCAAAGCCTGCTTGAGTTGTTCAAAAGCTTCAGTAGCCCTTTGAGACCATATAAACCCTCCCTTCTTCAAGAGTTGATGCAAAGGCCTGCTAACTTCAGCATAATTCTTGACAAATTTCCTATAGTAGCCTGCCAAGCCTAAAAACCTTCTTAACTCCTTCACATTTTTAGGCTCAGGCCACTTAACAACAACATCCACCTTTTGAGGGTCTGTTTCCACCCCTTTACCAGAAATAAAGTGCCCCAAATACTCCACTTTGTCCATAGCAAAAGAACATTTGCTCTCTTTAGCAAAGAGAGTGTGTTGTTGCATGAGCTCAAAAACTTGTTCAAGATGCTGTAAATGAGCTAAAAGATCTGCACTATAAATCAGAATATCATCAAAGAATACTAGGACACATTTTCTAAGAAGTGATTTGAAAATATGGTTCATCCAACTTTGAAAGGAAGCTGGAGCATTGGTCAAGCCAAAAGGCATGACTAAAAACTCATAGTGACCATGGTGAGTTTTAAAAGCAGTCTTGTATACATCATCCTTGTGCACCCTTAATTGATGATAACCAGCTCTTAGGTTAATTTTGCTAAAGATAGTAGCCCCAGCTTGCTCATCAATCAATTCATCAACCACTGGTATTGGAAACTTGTCCTTCATAGTCTTCTTGTTCAAGTCCCTATAATCCACACACATCCTCCATGAGCCATCCTTTTTCCCTACTAACACCACAGGGGAAGCAAATGGGTTATTGCTATCCCTAATGATACCTTGATCCAGCATTTCTTGAACCAGCTTTTCAATGATATCCCTCTGCTTCAAAGGGTATCTATATTGCCTTATATTAACAGGGTTTGCTCCAAACTCCAGTGGAATTCTATGATCATGCAAGGTTCTTGATGGAGGTAAGGTAGTAGGTTCTTTGAAGATATGGCCATACTTAAGCAACAAGTTAGTAATACAAGAGGGAGATTGTTGCTTAGTTGAACAAGTTAACAAAGTCATATCCATGTCCCCAAAACTGCCATCTCCATAATTAGGAACTAACTGAAGGAAATACAACTGTATAGAATTAGTTGTAATATCCTTAGTGTTGTGGCCAGCCACCTGTACTTGTTTAGGAAGAGTTCCCTTCAGCTTCATAGGGTGTCCCTAATACTCAAACTCCATCACCAATTTCCCAAAATCCCATTTAACTACTCCTAAATGGCTAAGCCATTGAATTCCCAGAACCATATCACAGCTGCCTAAGGGTATGATCAAAACATCAGAAGAAAAAGAAGTGCCTTGCATCTTCCATGTAAAGTCTCTACACACTGATTGACAAGCAAGATGGTTGCCATCTGCTACAGTAATAGCTTGAGGAGCTATATTTTCCAATGTCAATCCATAACTTGGCCATACTCATATCCAAGAAATTATGAGTAGACCCAGAATCATCATCAATATGTGAATTGATTGTTTACCACAAACTCCCTGAACTACTCTCATAGTCTGAAAAGCAGACTACCTGATAAACATGAACAGATATGTGGGGTTCCACTTCATCAACCTCAAATGACATATCACCAACATCTCTATTATCCAGCTCTTCCATACCTGCCTTCTCTTCCATTTCTTCACTAGGTATTTCCACCAAAAACAACTGGGTTTGTTTAAGCTGACATTTATGTCCTCTTTCATAAGGTTGTGCACAAAAATAACACAGCCCTTTCATTTGTCTTTCCTTCCTTTCAGCAGGGGTTAAATTTATGTGGGGTCTAGGGGAAAAAGAAGTTTTCTGGTAAGTGTTTGGGGTAGGCAGAAGAGGTGGTTTGGTGGATGTTTTTATAGTTGAAGGATAGGTTTGTCTAAGGGTTTGTCTATTAGCTTCTATGTTTTCTTCCTGCAACCTTGCATATTCTACAGCACTGGCAATACAAACAGGTTTGAAAGCTCTAACAAAGGGTTTGATATCATTTTTTAGACCTCCAATAAAGCTGTCTAAAAAATAAGATTCAGGTAAGAAATGGTTTTGTTGCAACATAAGGGATCTCATGTCCTCAAATTCATCAATATAAGATTCAAGAGAATCTTTCTGTTGAAGTTTATTAAATTTTTATACCACATTAACACCCACTTCATCCCTAAATCTTGCAGTTAAATCAACTACAAACTCAGTCCAGTCCACATTTCTTCTTACTGCCATATAACTGGAAACCCAATTTTCAGCCTTATCTACCACATTTAGACAGAAATCTATTTCTGCTCTTCAGGTATTTTACACAACATAAAGTATTTGTTGCATTTTTTATCCACATTCTAACATTTGAACCATCAAATTTTGGGAAGTCAATTTTGGTACATACCCTTGAATTCCTCTTGCAAATTGATTGCCATTGTTCATGTTTCTTGGAGAAGCTTCTGATGATCTTGTTTATGTTTCCTTCAATTTATCGCCCAAATCAGTCACCATTTTCAGCATGGTTTCTTGAAACTCCAAGCTCTTCTGTGATTGCAGCTCCAATTGTTGTTCAAGAAATTTCAGTTGTTCCTCCATTGCTTGCACCCTTCTGGTTACTGCAGGAGCCAGCTTTAATTGATTTCCAAGAGAGAAATCTAAGTTGCGTAACAGCAACTATTTTGGCTCTGATACCAATGTAACAGTAGCTTAGTTTAGCTACTATCAGATTAATCAAGAACTCAAGCAACTTGAGTTGATCTTGACCTTAAGGAGATAGAATACCTCAATAATAATGAGAGAAGAGAGATAAGAGAGAGAGAAGAGAAAGAATGAGAGAGAGAGAAAGATAGAGAGAGGATTATCAGATATATTTCCGAAGATACCCAGATTACAGCCTACAACAGGTATTTATAGAAAATTAGTTACAACTAATTTTCCCGCCAATATTCTGTTATAATAGAATAACAGACTATGTAACAGATTTAACAAGCTACTGTTACAGATTCTCTTGATCTTCTCCCCTTTTTAATTCAGTTCGCCTCTCTCCTCTTCTTCTTCACGTCTCTCTTCTCTCTCCTATCTCCTCTCTCTCCTCTTCTTCACGTCTTTCTCCTAATTTTTCACTGGTAATTTTTTCGTTACTATTATATTGATTTCTTTGATGATTTTTTTAGTAAAGTTGATCTGAAATTGAGTAATTTTATGGTTGAACTGTGAAATTAGGGTTTCGGTTTTTGGATTTTTGCAGAGAACTGTGTAATTTGAGAGATGAACAAAGGTCAACCGTCTGATCCTCTCGATTTCTTCAGCTGGACTATGCTTTCAGATTTTCGGTCATAATGGAGCAAAACCTAAGAATGGATCTCTTATCTACCTTCTTCATGTTTTGGTTTGTTTTAGGTTTTCCTATTTTTATCTCTTTAAAGTTTCTACTTTCACACCTTTAATTTGTTTGGGTCACAATTTGATGTGGGTTTTCGTTACTATTATATTGATTTCTTTGATGATTTTTTTAAGTGAAGTTGATTTGAAATTGAGTAATTTTATGGTTGAATTGTGAAATTAGGGTTTCGGTTTTTGGATTTTCGCAGAGAACTATGTAATTTGAGAGATGAACAAAGATCGACCGTCTGATTCTTTCGATTTCTTCAGCTGGACCGTGCTTTCAGATTTTCGGTCTTAATGGAGCAAAACCTAAGAATGGATCTCTTATCTACCTTCTTCATGTTTTGGTTTGTTTTAGGTTTTCCTATTTTTATCTCTTTAAAGTTTCTATTTTCACATCTTTAATTTGTTTGGGTCACAATTTGATGTGGGTTTTCGTTACTATTATATTGATTTTTTTGATGATTTTTTTTTAGTAAAGTTGATATGAAATTGAGTAATTTTATGGTTGAACTGCGAAATTAGGGTTTCGGTTTTTGGATTTTTGTAGAGAACTGTGTAATTTGAGAGATGAACAAAGATCGGCCGTCTGATCCTTTCGATTTCTTCAGCTGGACCATGCTCTCAGATTTTCGGTCTTAATGGAGCAAAACCTAAGAATGGATCTCTTATCTACCTTCTTCATGTTTTGGTTTGTTTTAATTTGTTTGGGTCACAATTTGATGTGGGTTTTCGTTACTATTATATTAATTTCTTTGATGATTTTTTTTAGTAAAGTTGATATGAAATTGAGTAATTTTATGGTTGAATTGTGAAATTAGTGTTTCGATTTTTGGATTTTTGCAGAGAACTGTGTAATTTGAGAGATGAACAAAGATCAACCGTCTGATCCTCTCGATTTCTTCAGCTGGACTGTGCTTTCAGATTTTCGGTTTTAATGGAGCAAAACCTAAGAATGGGGCTCTAGTCTACCTTTTTCATGTTTTGGTTTGTTTTAGGTTTTCCTATTTTTATCTCTTTAAAGTTTCTATTTTCACACATTTAATTTGTTTGGGTCACAATTTGATGTGGGTTTTTGTTACTATTATATTGATTTCTTTGATAATTTTTTTAGTAAAGTTGATCTGAAATTGAGTAATTTTATGGTTGAACTGTGAAATTAGGGTTTCGGTTTTTGGATTTTTGTAGTGAACTGTGTAATTTGAGAGATGAACAAAGATCGACCGTCTGATCCTCTCGATTTCTTCAGCTGGACTGTGCTTTCAGATTTTCGGTCTTAATGGAGCAATACCTAAGATGAATCTATTATCTACCTTCTTCATGTTTTGGTTTGTTTTAGGTTTTCCTATTTTTATCTCTTTAGAGTTTCTATTTTCACACCTTTAATTTGTTTGGGTCACAATTTGATGTGGGTTTTCGTTATTATTATATTAATTTCTTTGATGATTTTTTTAGTAAAGTTGATTTGAAATTGAGTAATTTTATAGTTGAACTGTGAAATTAGGGTTTCAGTTTTTGGATTTTTACAGAGAACTGTGTAATTTGAGAGATGAACAAAGATCGACCGTCTGATTCTTTCGATTTCTTCAGCTGGACTGTGCTTTCAGATTTTCGGTCTTAATGGAGCAAAACCTACGAATGGATCTCTTATCTACCTTCTTCATGTTTTGGTTTGTTTTAGGTTTTCCTATTTTTATCTCTTTAAAGTTTCGATTTTCACATCTTTAATTTGTTTGGGTCACAATTTGATGTGGGTTTTGCAATTAATTTGTGTTTATTTCTTGATTTGATTTTGGGTTCCTCATATTTATGAAATTGATTGAAGTGCAAATTACTTTAGGTTCTTCTTTTTAAGTCATCTGAATTCATTCTTTGTTTTGCTTGTTTGATTTTCACTTTATTCAAGCACACTGACGCCGGTCGGAATGGCCGGAATCCAGAGTTTGCTGTTGTATCGCCGGTGTTGTCGTTGTCCTCCGCTACAGCTTCACAACAGCAGCAACAACATCAATATTTCAACAACAACAACATTAGAGACATGTTAGTGTTTATAGCTTGACTTTTTATATCTCAATTTTGGATTTTTTTTAGTTGTAGGTAACAACCATTTCTCTCTTATTTCAAATGATTTATGTTGTTGATATTTTTACACCTTTAATTTCTGTCTGTTTTCTTCTTCATAGTTTGCCAAATATTGTTTAAGTTCTCAGTACTTTTCGTAAACCACTATTTTATTTTTAGAAAGTATGCTTTTTTTTTCGAACGATTCTATAACATTGTATGTGAATGAATTCCAAACCGAAGGAGTGCATGAAAGTTATGTAAGCTGCATACTTGTCAATTGTCATCTGGTACATGCTTAGTTTAATATAAATTTTTATTTTCGCAGTGGAAACCATGAAGTCAGATCTGTAAAAAAAAAAGTCTTATTAGAAACTCTTGTAATTGAATTACCCACCAGTACAATTAGGTTCTCTTCCAAGGTTGTTAGCATCGAAAAATCAGGATATTTGAAGCTGCTTCATCTTGTTGATGATTTAACCTTGAAGACCAAGGTATAAAGATCAGAAACAAGTCAAACAACTTTTCTGTAAATATGTACTTTACTATATGATCATATATTTCTTTCTTATTTGCTTTAAATTCAAATGTATATTTGTTTCTTCTTTGCTTTAAATTCAAATGTACTTTATTGTGCTATGCATTTCCTCTTAAAAGTGTTAGATGTGTTTCACCTTTGAGAAAGTGGGGTCCTCTTAAAGGAATTAGATGTGTTTGACCTTTGAGAAAGTGTATAACTTACTGCTGAATCATGGATATTTGGGCAATCAAAGAAGTCCTCTAGATTAATTTTGTCCATAGATGTTAAATATATTGATGCAATAGTTCTCATGGCGCTATTTGATTTTTTGCTTCCCGAAATCGAACTGTTCAGAATGACAGCCTTATGGGGATATATAACTCATATATTCCAGGTTTTCAATTTTATTTATTGTTTAATGCTGACTTCTAATTGGTTTCGAGCAGAAAAGTGGGAGGTGTAAATCTATAACTACATTGTGCCTATTCAGTTGGTTTAGCAACCTTCCTTTCCCTTTTTTCTATTGTTGTAATTGTCCTTGTTAAAAATGAGAATGCTGCACTTTTTCTTACAGTTCACATCTTTTGCTGCAATGTGGTGAGATCGGAGAGTTTGCATCTTTATGTAGAGTCCAGTTTTAGCATAGTCTAACAGTTGTTCTGTATTGTCCCTGGAAGATTGTACTTTTAACTTCATAAAAGGGTTGATATTTGGTATGTGTGGTCTCTATATAATTGTATAGTAGTTCAAGTTGATTCTTCCTTTCTTTAGTTATGTAGGTGAGTGTGTATAATTGTTAGATTTTCATTCATAGTGCTCATGTGTTTACTGATCTGTTTTTTAACAGCTGTTGTAAGTTTGGTGTTAGATGTGTTAGATTTTCATTTATAAGAGGTGTTAGATGTGTTAGATTTTCATTCATAGTGCTTATAAGATTTATGCATAAAAGCCATAATATATGAGTATGCTTATTTAAAATACAAGCTCGTGTTATACTATTATGGATCAAATGTACACATTACGTTGAAAATGTTAGGACCTGCTTAATGATCAAGAAGGGAGATATCTTTGTATAGGAAGTATGTTGCTGTTTTTCAAGTTGCTATGTGCTGTTTTATTTTTATAATGATGTATATACTATATAGTAACAACTAACTTTATGAACATTCCTTCTACAGATGGTAGAGCTAAGCAAACACATTCGAGATATGAAATGTATTTTATATGGAAATAGCGAAGCAAAGCCAGTTGTACAGGCTTGCATGTAGGGATGGCAACGGGTCGGATCTGGACCGGGTCCAGGTGGACCCGGATCAAGATTCGTTTCCAGACGTTGGATCTAGATTCGACCCGGATCCATCGGGTCTAAAAATGTTGGACCCAGATCTGACGGATCCCTACTTTTTTACTTGGTTTTTAACAATTTACCAACTTTATCACAAAATTGAAATGAACAAATTCACACAAACAGTACCACAATTGCAATCAACAAATTATTTCAAATTATGCTTCACAATTGTAGCAACAAAATCGAAAGAACAACAAAATCGAAAGAACAACAAAATCAAAACAAAACCGAAACAGCAGCAAAATCAAAACAAATATCAACATAAACCCAAAAATCAACAAATAAACGAAAATGAACCAAAAAATTAAACGAAAATCCACTGATAAACTAAAATTGAAACATAAACCCTAAAATAGAAATAAATTACATAATGACTAGATCTAAACGAAAATCAACCAAAAAATAAATTGTTATGAAAATACAAGAGAACGAAAATATATATGAAAATAAAAAATAAATGAAACAAAAAAACTAGAGAAACTAAACGAAAAATCAGTCAATTCTTCCTTTGTGTAATGTGCTTCCCCCGGTTGATGAGAGAGAAGGGTTGGGAACTCCTTCGCGTTTATTTGCTTTTCCAGGCAAGTGGTAGTGGACTGTTGGTGGTGGGTAGGGACTGCTGGTGGTGGGTAGGGATTACTGGTCGCGTCGCGTGCCTGGGACTTCTCTTTTGCTGGCGAGTGGCGGCTGTATGTGGGTGGTGGTTGTTGGTGGCGGCTGACCAAGGAGAAATTGGGAGAGAGAGAGAAGCGTAGTGTTAGAGAGAGAGAGATAGAGATAGAGATAGAGAGAGAGAGGATGAGGAGAGAGAGATAGAGAGAGAGAGGATGAGGAGAGAGAGAGAAGGGGCAGATAAGATGGTAGGGGGTTGGGGTCTTCGGGTTTTAGTCCTTAGGGTTTTTTCTACCAGGTCTGAAATTTAGCGAGGCCTTTATTAAAACGGATCTACGAATCTAGGTCCGGGTTCGGGTCCTGAAGAAAGACCCAGATCCAGACCCGTTTTATAGCAACAGATCCAGATCCGACCCGGATCCACCGGGTCCAAATTTTTCAGATCCGGATCCGCAATAACAGATCTGGATCCACGAATCCAGTTCGGGTCCAATATTCATTACCATCCCTATGCAGTTAACCCAAGAGTTCTTTTAAAGAGAACACATTTCGCTTGCTGGTCAATAGTCTTCCCAAATTGAACCTGGAGGTATGTCACTTGTCTACGTGTGAAATGGCAAAATTTGGAACATCAGTTATATCCCCAGCATTCGGTGTAGCTTCTTTTGTTGAGTTTTGAGTTTCGACATTGCCAAAGTTTTTGATTGATCAGACACTTGCTTTAAGGGCACATGCAGTGATCACTCTAACATTATTCCCGTTAGTTTTCCTAATTTTGTGAGGGTAATCTTTTCTATTCATTGCTTAACAGGCATCTTCTTCATCTATTTTGCTCTTCAAGTTTTTCTACTTTTTATGTTGTTTACTAATTATTTCTTTTTACAAATTTCTTCAATTTTAGAGTCGGAAGAGAGAAACTCTGACGTCCTACAATCTGAAGGTTTGTTTATCACTACTTTAAAATTAACTCAAAATCTATTCAATTTATCCAGCTAAATTTCTTTCATAGCTGTTGTTTATCTCTAAGTTTGGATTTCTTTATCAACTACTATTTCCTTTGAAGTCCTTTTGGCCTTCTTCTCTGAGTGAGCGAATTAATTGAATTGTGGATTGTTTTTTTTACAGTTTATTGCTAATGTTGTACTGCTACATTCTCTTCTTATTTTTTTTTTAATGTTGGAAATTTGGAGCTAATCACTTTGTGTTCATTGTTGCAGTGGACTTCCAAGTTTCCAGGGCTCGGTCTTTTGATGTGGTTCTACTTTTCTTGCATAGATGTAGTGAGTTTTCATCATTTGTTTTCTATTTGCTCATTTGCTAGGCGATTATTGGGTCTCTGTTTCTTTCGTGTGATTTAGAGCTTTCTTTTAACTTTTTAATGTCTTAATGGTTTCATTTGCTCTAGGAAAATTTTTGCTATATTTTGCCTTTTGTTGTTCCTTACCTTTTGAGTTTCTCAATAAATTAGACTATAATGAAGATTCTCAACCCATTTCTTCATGATCTAAAGGTGTACTTTGATTGGTTTTGAGGTTGAAATTTGAGTTGAGTTTTACAAGTTGAACATTATCGAGGATCGTTGATGGTCTAATAACAACATATAATCATTTGTGAGGGGCAATGTGAAACTGAAATCTAGAGTAAACATTGATTTTTATTCATTTTATGAGTAGTTCATGCTTGAATTATCTCTTTAGAAGATCTATAAAATTTATCATTTCTTAATGTTGAAGTACGTGTTGTAATTTTCTTTTTGTTTTTGCCAATTTTTCAGTTTTATTTGCTTTGGCAAGGTTCAATTTTTTACGGCGAAAAAGTGTGGAGAAGTGAGTATTTCTCTGTGAGTTGTATCTGGAAAAAGACTGGAAATGACTTTTACCAAGAGTATTTCTTGATTTGGATATAAGTGTAAAAGCGCCAAAGCACAAACAATCATATAATTAATCATTTTCTTTCAGTGCACATTTTTTTTTCTTCCTTCTAGAGGGGAGGGGGAGTTGGGAGTGGGTCGAACGGGGAGTGAAGTTGGAGTTCTTAGTGAGAATAGGTTCATCTTACCTTCCAATTATTGGTTAGTCTTACACTATCATAAAGGTCAGCTTTTCTAAGATCAACTTCTTTCAAAGGCTGAAGTTATTGATTCCTTTTGCTTCTCATCCATAGCCTATCATATTAGATGTTGAGTGAGTGATTACAACTACCCCATGGCACAACAATTTCGTATATACAAGTAATGACAAAAAATGAGAGTTTTCTAGAGCTGATAATCTTCTTTACCTTGTTTGGATCTTTGAAATAGTATATTGATCTACAAAGTAGCATTAGTGACTGAATTCTTGAAATTAAATGCAATGAATTGAAGTGGGTCAAGTAAGGTAGAGTAAACCGTAGTTAAAGAAGTTAGGAGAGATGAACCCACAAGAAAAAGGAATGAATGACTATGATTTAATCCCTAATCCCTAACCCCTAACCTTTTGAAAGTTGGAGGTGAAATACTGTTGAATCCAATAGTGATATAGGTAAGAAAACACCGAAATTCACTATTCCTAAGCATTGCTCTATCTGATCCATCCAACCTTCCAATCTCAGCCACACAAATTTTCTCTCCTTACTTCAGTCATCTCCTTTCTCTCTCTCTTTTAATTTCTTTTTCTTCCCACCAGCCGACTCTCTCTCCTCTTCCTCTTTGTTTCTCTCACTATTTACTCTTTTGTAGCTTTCTAGGGTTTGATATTGTAGGCATTTTTGGCAAATCCATCATCTATCTATAGCGAAAATTTGGGATAGGGCTGAAGATTTCAATTTTCTTTCATAGCTGTTGTTTATCTCTAAATTTGGATTTCTTTATCAACTATCATTTCCTTTGAAGTACTTTTGGCCTTCTTCTCTGAGTGAGAGAATTAATTGATTGGTGGATTGTTTTTTTTTACAGTTTATTGCTAATGTTGTACTACTACATTCTCTTCTTATTTTTTTATTGTTGGAAATTTGGAGCTAATCACTTTGTGTTCATTGTTGCAGTGGACTTCAAGTTTCCAGCGGTCGGTCTTTTGCTGTGGTTCTACTTTTCTTGCATAGATGTGAGTGAGTTTTCACATCGTTTGTTTTCTATTTGCTCATTTTCTAGGCGATTATTGGGTCTCAGTTTTTTTGCTATGTTTCTTTTGTGTGATTTAGAGCTTTCTTTTAACTTTTTCTTTTTAAAAAATTTTTCTTTGTCTGTGGGCTTCTATTGATGCCGCTACTAGGAGCTCTTTGAGCTTTTCTCAGCCAATGTGATTCAGCTAGCTGATGGATTTTGCTCAGAGTGTAGAAAATACTACAGACAGGAGATCGAATTCTTTGATTCTTTCATGTAGCTAAAATTCTTTTGCTCATATTTGTTTGTGGCATTTTCTAGAGAAACCAATCCTTTCGAAACAAATGAGGACATTTTTATCAAATGCTTATGTTGTGTATACTTCCTTGAATTCCTTCGCTTCTTCCTCTTTTTTATTCTTTTTAATTTCGTTCCTCCCAGTTTTTGTTTAACCATAAGACATCGTAAATTTTGGAAAATTTCATTATTGATGAAGATAACAACTTATGCCTTACTACACATTTTATAATTGCAAAATTGAGGACGAAAGTTATACATTAAAACAAAGTTAAACAGAGCAAGAGATTGAAACTTATGAAATATTCCCGGCCAAATATTCTTATTAGATTTAATGTTATGTTTTATGTTGTTCTTCCATCTTCCATCATTTTAAACTTATATGTATTATTGGAAAACCTCAACGCTTACAAGGCTTCTATAAATTTGATTATTATATTTACATTGAAGAATATGAAAAAGTAAATTTAGGAACTTAAAGTTTTATAGCAAATATTTTTTTACTTCTTATGTTATAATGAATTTTTTACTCATTTTCTTATTACTTGATTTGGTCATAACACGCTACATAAATATGATATCATATCAAGTTATTACTCATTAATATGTTATTGGTGTAAATACATATATAGATCATTTGACCAACATAGTTGTCAATTTAGGTATGCCTAATGCGCGCAACAAATTAGCAACAATTTCATGTTTATTTTGAGAAGGTATCCCTAAAGTCGGGATTATAAAAAATAAATAGAGTCCTCCAATGGAAGCTTATATTTATTTTTTGGGAATAGGCTAGAGCCCCGTTTCAAAAGCGCTTCAAAGGCATATGAAATAACCACAAGTAAGAAACAAACTCCAGTTTAAAGGACTCTTCTAAATCGTTAGCTTTAAGCCTAAATTTTCCCTTGAAACAGGCAGTGGAATGTATATTGTCTGCCGATACTATGGGAGTATGGATAAACTGTATATGCACACCTTTATCTATTGCATTGCCCTATATACCCCAAACAATAAATACAAACAACTTTCCTAAGTTCTGGACTACATGATTTTTATCCCAAATATGAGTAAGTGGTGTATTGCTAAATGTTTAAGTAAATGTAGAAGTAATAGAGTGGTACACTAGCTGCAGCCTATGATGAAATAATTCTTGTGTAAGACTATTTGATAGAATTGTGATTTTCCTTTTTTGTTTACTTTCCCTTTTGATTATTTGTGGCACGCATTCTGAACTTTTAATGCAAATTAACAAAACCATTGTTTATGTTATCTCATTTATAGGTTTGACTTGAGGGCTTGTAAGATCATGGAGTATACCTTTCATATTTCCGAATCATTATTTGATGCATCTACTACATTGGATGCCTTCCACATGGTGGTTGATCCGTTTTATGAAAAAAAAAACAACTTAAATAGGGGGAAGAACTCATCTTTTCTTTAGATCAATTTTCAAAATAAAATCCTGCCATCAAATATACCTTCACACTTTTGCATCAGTGTCCTTTACTACTATGTTTCTTTTGGGTTAAAAAATGGTCTCTTATTGTTAGTTTATTGTGTTGTCTAACACATGTATATATGATTTCAAAACAAATACAAGGTTTAAGATTGCAAGCGGGTGTCAGTTGGTGCAGCGTCTAAATTGGTAGAGTAGGGAGGAAGGGAGCCTTTTGTTTACTCTGTTTTGGTTATGAATAAAAGCACTTGTAGCACATATCTTGTGTGACTAAGTGATATTTTGATAGCAGATTATCAATGATTAGCTACTTTCCTTTTAATGTCAAATCCTTGTTCATGCTCTTCCTCATTTGGTTGAATAAATTATTCATGCAAAGTTCAAATTAAATAAACTTTCTCCATTTTGTGGGAAACATAATATTTCTCGAAAGTGCAACATGTCTATAAATTTCTAATTAAACATTAGGTAATACTACTTTGTTAACATCTACTTTCCATTTTTATGTTGATAAAACAAACAATTCTATTTCTATAGGAAAAATTAGTAATGCATATATATAGTGTTGATCTTATCGATCAACCTTCATTTCTTAACAATTGTAACATATTTTTGGATGTTTCATATTACGTGTGCTATTCTTTTTTTGGGTGAGTTTTATCTAAAGAAAGTCTTATTCTATTATAATTATATGGGTATAGCTCATGGTCTCCCAATGATTTGTGCGCCATATTCATAAGTTCCAATATTATAGAATGAAGGAGATATACTTCGTGATGTATTTTTAGTTTGTGGATTCTTCGGATTTTGTCGGTCAAGGACGATTGTTGTTCAGGAATCATTCAAAGATCTTGGCCAAATTCTCTTTAATTGGTACTATTGTGGGTAAGATCAATTTATTTTTCTTCACTTGATTCTATTTACATTTTCAATCCTTTTTTAGTTTACAGGAAAAAAAAACAAGTGAAAGATGGAGAAAGGACGAGAGGGGAGGGAGTAAGAAGGCGGACGAGTAGGAGTTGATTTTCGAAAAATTGAAAAACCATATAAAGATGAGTAAGAGAGAAAGGGAAAGAGAAAAGAATACATTTTTCTTTTCATCGTAGAATTATTAATATTAACCTAAATCTTAAATTGTTCAAGAGTCGGCGCTCAATTTTTGAACTACAGATAGCTGGAGTTAAGGAAGATACATACAATTACGAAAAAGGTAGAATTACGTTACAAAAAAGGCGATAATATCTAGAGCGAGCTTTGGCTTGTATTACTCAAAATTTATGTTTTCGTATTTAACCATTTGGGAAAACTATGTTTTTTTGTGTTTGATTTTGGGAAAAAAATTTAATACTTGTCATTACGATATTTTAGGGTAGCGTGCGCGTAGCGCGCGGTACAACAACTAGTTTTCCAAATAAATAACTCTTCTATCCTTATTCATCGTCTTTGTGGATCAAGATCAATAATCACCGATGGTTTGTTTTATTAGACATCTATACATTCCAATAGTGTTCATATAACTGTAAATGAGATTATGTGTAATTAAAATATTATAGTCCTACCAATTAACTTTTCCAAATGTCTAATAATACTCATCACCTCAAAAGCTCAGTTAGAATAAAGGTTATGCTTAATTGATATAACTGCATTTAACTCCAACGTCCACGTTTGCTAATGCCTAATACAATGATCACTATAGTTCAGATTATTGTTGTTAATTATATATGGTGTTTATTTGCTACTCCTTTTTTGAAAATTTAAAAAACGTTGCTTTTAACAAAAATAAATAAATTGTATACTTATAAAGTAGTTTTTGATAAATTTTTCTTTTTTATTATTATTACGAGGAATATACTCAAATTATATCACTTTTTCTATTTCAAGTATCTTCCACTCCAAAGATTACAAGGTTAGCTTCAGTTTTTGAAAAAGCTATCCATCTTTTACAAATGGATGATATCTTCCACTTCTAAATATTACAATATATATGCATCTTCACATATATCATTGCTGTTGCATGGTACACTCTTCATCAACTTGTTTTGGAAACTCTTCACGATTCAACCTGCTTGTGCAGTTGTGCCCTTAAGTCAACTAAAGACCTCACATGGACCAAATTAGGTATAATTACTTACCATGTGCTCTGTTGCTTAGTTTTCATTGGACTACACTTTTATTTAATCTGCACGAAAATAAAGAATTTTTTTTGTCTTCTTATAGATCTGAAGTCAAACAGAACCTTATAAAGGACCTCAATTTGTATTTTTTCTAAAATTTTGTCAGGGCATGTGAATCAATTAAGAGAACATGCTCTAGTAGCTCAATTTAAACTGGTTTATGGGAACTTGTTGGATTTATATTATTCCTATTATAGTATACTTGTTAGATCCACATTGGATGCTATTACCTGTTAACTTCTTTTTCTTTTTACTTCTGTACGACTGTACCTGAGATAATGGTTTTCTTCTATGCATGGTAGTTTTGTATGAAAATAATTAACCAACTGTAAAAGGTGTTACATCATGGAGTATCTTTATGGAATTTAATTACGCAGTTAAGCTGCGATTGTTAATACGAAAAATGGGATGATTACTGATAGTGTATTAATCCTCAAGATGATCAATCTAATGGAGCTTGTGGCTGGATATATACTTTGGCTCATCTTAGGACTTAGCTTAGCTTGTCACCCTCACATCCAAGACTCCAAGTTTGAGCTAAGTCTCCAATTTTTTCAAGTTTAAGTATATCAAATTTTGACTTAAGTCAAAGCCAAGGTTTTCCTTAAGCAAATATTGTTTTGAGGTTATCACATAACTACATATTTATACTACTAGTTTTATATGCACATGATGCGTGCGAAAATACGTAGAAAATTAATTTTTTTTAGAAGATGTAGAAAATTTAATTAATTGTTAATTATATCTAATAAATTAAGAATTTTTGAATTGTTGACAGTTTTCTTTTTGTAATGCCTTTTTTTTATCTTTCTTTACTTATTTAATTAACGCAAAGTCTTATAAAAGACCGTCTCACGTTGACACTAACGTGAGACGAGTCTGTTTTTCCTCCAATTCGTAGCCTCGGCCTTTATTTATGGTTTTATGATTGATAATTGTGATTCTGGCTATTAATTACTGCTTTCTCATAAATAGTTATGATATTTGGGTATTTAGTTACTATTGTTTTTTACACAGAAAAAGCACAAAACTCAGATTATCTCCTGCAATTTCACCACCTTGAATCTCTCCAATGGCGAAAATGTCGACGAAATTTCAACACTTCTCAAAAACAACAACTGGAAAATTTTAATGAGTTCTTCAAACATCACTGAAAAGCTAAACCCATATATTATTCAATATGTTCTTCATCATAATCAGTTTTTTGATCCAACTAAACTTCTGGTTTTTTCAACTGGTTACATTCTCAATTGGGTATTCATCAATATTTGTTTTCTTTCTCAATTTTGGTTGTTCTTCTTTGATATAGTGATCAATGTTTGTAAGAAAAAGGCGGTTTCTTGATTGAAGTTGCTAATGTGTTTTTGTGTGTTAAAGATGGTGATTTTTGTCCTAGTTTGGTTTGTTTCAATTCTTTGTTGTCTGACTTATTGAAGAACAGCATGATGGGTTTGTTTTGGAGGGTTTATGATAGAATTAGTGCATTACTTTTTTTGAGAAAGACATAATTATCTATGCGTGATATTGAAGTTATGGCCAATAATAAAATGCATTATAATTTGATTTTTATGATATAACTAATATACTTTAGCGCTTAACTAATACTCCCTTTGTTTTTTTTATCATTCCTACTTTTCTGTGCGCGTCTTCCAATGCACGTTTTAAAACTTAAATATCTTTCATTATATATTAGTAAAAATTATAACGATTGAATATTAATAAAGTACTAATTGAGACGAATCAAACAAGACCCCACATGACTATGTTTTTTCTTATAAATTGAGAACATTTGAGAAGATTCTCTCTATGTATGAATAGTGTCAAGATTCCAAGTGAGAAGGATAAAAAAAAACAGAGGGAGTATACTTTTCAGCGTTTAACTAATATACTCCAGCGATTAACTAATATACTCCAACGGTTAACTAATATACTCCAGCGACTAACTAATATAGTTCAACGCTTAACTAATTCATCCATAATCAATTTAAGGCTAGCATAACTAATAGATGCAAGCGTTTAACTAATTCTACTGCTGGTTTGATGTACGCGCGTGATGTCAGTATAACATCAGCGGTCTCACATTAACACTAACGTGAGACTGTCTCTCCAAAAACGAACTCTATAATTAATTAGGTAGTTCTCTTTTCTATTTTTACTTTTTCTATTTTTCAATGAAAGTAAGTAGTTACTCTTTTTTTTTCTATTTTTTTGGTGTCCTACCCCTCTTCACACTTTTTAGAACATACTTAAATTTTTTCTTTTTCGAACATATTCAACACTTTTTAGAACATATGCTATAGTTTTTAGAATAATAACTTATAGAACATATGCTATGATTTTTAGAACATGAACACATCTTTTTAGGTAAGAACCTAAGCAACACATATACAAATATTGGTATATACATGTTTTATATATGAGTATGTAGGATTATTAAACAATATCCTCCCAAATAACAATATATACCAAGATTATCATAATCTTATTACCGAGATTGCAACTTCATGCAAGAACAAAAATATCCAACTTTCATATTCAATGGCATTGGCTCTGTTTGGGGAAGCATTTTAGCTACCTTAAATGATAAGGTGCTAACATATTTTAGGTGCTAAAATGATTAGCAGTGTTTGGGGAGCACCTAAAATAAAATTTCAGGTGGCTAATATGACTTAAATGATAAGTTAAAAAATTTAGCTTTTCACAATCAGGTGACTGAAATTTTGGAAAATCTTTCCAAAATTTTGACAACAACTAATTTTGCTAAAATAATTTATCAACTTAATCAACTAATTTTGCCAAACAATTAAACTAATCAGTTACCTTATCAGTTTCAGCACCTTATCAGTTTCAGCATTATCTTATCAGTTTCAGTTAACTTATCAGTTTCAGTTTATTTTCAGCTAGTAATGCCAAACAGAGCCATTACAAGAGCAAAAACAAAAACAAGTTTACATATATAGCTATGGAGGACTCAAAATGCATGAGTCAAAAAGCTGGAAGTTCAAAGTAAAACACATGGTGGCTTCGGTTAAGATAACTCATAAGCCGGCCATAACATAAGTAAGTAGTAACTACCCCTATTACATTAATATAATCTCAAAAACTCGTCAAATTACATGAGTTTTTGACATATATTACGTTATTTAATAACCAGCATGCATGCATGCTTTTTTTTGGTACTCACTGTTAAACTACATATTGATAACTCAAACGTAAGTAATTATCTGCACATTGGGCTTGGAGGTTGGTGAGATTGAGAGAGGCTTTGATTTTCTATTGATCCACATACAATCCCATTCCCATCGATTCTGGTAAACTTAAGACTTTGTTTGGCAAGTACATTATTCTTTTCATCAACCATCTTCAACATACTCTCAAAAACTTCAACTTCACAGGGAATCCTGAGCACACCTTCCTGCTGAAACCCGAATTCGTCTTCGGCTTCTTTCAGTAAGACGCTGAATGCTTGGTGTCGCAAATAGTTTGTTGGTATGATGAATCGTTTCATCTCCTCCCCGACATGTACAGCAAGGAAACCTTTCGGGACTGCCGCGTTGCTCGAAATCGCCCCACCGTTGTTGTTGTTGTTGCTGCCTGAGAGGTCTGTAAACGAGAGTGTCCTCTTCAGAAAACTGATGCCTTTTTTAGCATTGCTGTTGCTGTTGTTGTTGTTGCTTGGAACCCCGTTGTTGGCTGAGAGGTCAGTGAAAGAGAGGGTTCTCTTTAGAAAGGTAATGCCTTTGACACTATTGCTCCTACTTAAGGAGCCCTTTTTAGCATTGTTGCTGTTGCTGGTGTTGTTGTTGTTGTTGCTAGTGTTGCTGGTGTTGTTGTGAGCTTGTTTCCTCCATTTCTTGAGCATTTGTTTGAGTCTTACAATGTCACTAATTTTGTTGGAATTTTTGGGTGAATCCATTTTGGCTTTTTTGTATGTTTTCTAAATATATAAGACAAGCTTATATATTATCTATCTTAAGAAAGCTTTCCTAATAAGATTTTTTTGGGAGTTTAAGCTTAAGAAATGGCTTGGTAATCCAAATCTGAAAAATGCATATATATAGAGGATAGTGTCACTGGAGAATTAGTACTTCTAATAGTTGTTTAATGGTGTAATTATTGTACTCTTTGTCCTTGGTTGAAGATAAAGGAGATTTGAATTAAATTAGTAGGTTTTTGATATAAGAAGCTGACCTTTTATTGGTTATCGTGATGTTAATGTTTAATCAAAAGTCTTAATTCTCTCACTATACCACTATTAGTTTTCTCATCATCCTCTCCACATTCTCTTCCTGATTTCAAGCTTACAAATCACATGGGAAGACTGTTTATATATCATTGATGAAATGGAGTGATTATAGGAGCTCAATTAAGTTTCTCTTGCAATTTGCATAGACTTCAAGCTCAAATGTGGAATATAGAAAGTATTTTCCTGAGAGATTTTCGATAGTGAACTAGTATTTAGGTCCGGGCGATGTTTGGAGTTTCTTTATGCTACAATTTAGTATAAGTTAAATAAGTCATCTCATTTATTATATGAATTTCAAAAGTTTTCCATTCATATACCATCATTAATTTTGATTAAATAAGCAATAATTCATACTTGAGGTTGTGGGTTTGAATCTTCACGTTAATAATGTTTTTTTTTTATTGTATGAGAAAGACGTGGATAAAATGTTATTTGTATGGATTTGATGAATATTCCATATTTTATACAATGGTTTAATTAATGTGTGTACATGCACATGTTAAACTACAAGTGAAATTTAATTTTGCTGAAAATAAAGAAATGTTATATATTAAGAGCAAGATGAAATTATTAAAAAAAATTATTATCCTAACTTCTTTTTTTTTTTTTTGGAGAGGCAATTATTATCGTAACTTTATAAAATATATATTAGTTTACGATGGAAGGGTTCATATTTTATCTAGATTAAAATCTTAGCTTCATTAAGTATATGAATTTTAGCTATTACTATGTGTGACCATTGGCATACAACTTCAAACCATCATTCAACTAATTGAAGTCATGCAATAAAGGCTTTATTTTCTTCAACCTAACTAGCTAACTATGCTAAACTTCTTTTCTTTTTCTTTTGCTACTAAACTTAATTTTAAATTTATTTATAAGTTTATTTATGACTTAGCCTTTTCTTTCGTGATCAACTTAAATTTTATCTTAAATGTAACTTTTATATTGAGAATTCAATTAATAAGTTGAGAAGTCGAGTCTACCTCAATTAAAATCGAATTTTTTTTTGGAAAACTAAATCAATGAAAGCTTTAACGTTATTTTTTGTTATATTACAAAACTAAAAAGATATTGTTCAACCCTAAATCCTTCAGTTTAGCAGACAACAACATATGTCTTGAAATATAGGACTTGTCAAATATATGAGCTACCAATTGTTGATTTGATTGTATAATCATGTTGTTGTGTTTTAAGGATCGACACACTATAAGATTGACATAATATGAAATATATAAATCTGAGGTAAATTTTGTGTACCATGCAATAGGCCAATAGTGGAGTACAGTACTAATTTTGAGACTCAATTATTAAAGTACGTTGATGTGGATTAAAGACAAAAGTAAATTAATTTAGATGGTAAAGTTTAAGGATAGGATGTTATAATATTACTCCCTCCGTCCCATAATATAGTGCCTATTTCATTTTTGGTGGTCAAACTTTAAAATCTTTGACCGAATATTCTCATTTGTATATATAAAAAAACATATTCATGTAGGATCTTGTTAGATTCGTCTCAATGTGTAGTTTCATAATATCAACTTTTTATATTTTTTATTAATAAGGAATTGAAGATACTAAAGGTCAAAGTTACGTTTTGGAGACCGTGAAAAAAGAAACAAACACTATATTATGGGACGGAGGGAGTAGATAATTATCAATATACATTACTCTCTGTGTGGTTCTATGTGGACAAAAAAGAAAATGGATTAATGATTTTATTTGCCCATATTATGGTACGTAAATAGAATGAAAGACTTCAATTCTAGAAGTTATTCATAAAGATATTACGCATTGATTTTCTAGCTTTCTTAATAACAAAGTTTAGTAATAAAATAAAGGGAAAGTGTTTATTGGATTCACTAATCATCATGAATTCTGGAGTTTAACCGACTAAACTGTCAATCACCATGTGGACTGTGGTACTGCCTCCTTGTACGTTCATATTCATATTTGACCCCCAAAAAGAATTGCCACTTGGCTTTCAAGAATATAAGTACCGCAAAATTTTGTATATTTTCTGTGGTATCTCAAATTAGTAGTGTACGGAATGAAGAGAGATTAGAACATGGTCTCAAGGATAATTAGAGTGAGATGCTCCCAAATAATTTCGCCTTAACTTTAGCAGAATTAGATAATTATTTTCCATTTCATAAATGTTGCATATATATATATATATATATATATATATATATATATAAGTTTAAGTTCATATGAGAACCACCCTTATGGTGAGAACCGTAAGAACCACTCATTTTTCCTCATTTTACGAAGATTTTCATCATTTCATAACATTTTTGCTCATTTTTTGTTTCACTTATTTTATGGTTTTGCTCATTTAACAATCTTGTGCTCATATATTTCAAACATCATTCGCTTATGTATTTCATTCTTTGTATTTTTTTTTGTGTAAGATCTGCCATATCTGCAATTATTTAGTGTAGGCTATGGTTGGGTATTTATTTTTTTTATTGAAAAATCAAAGATTTGCGTCGCATGTCCTACTTGATCCGACGCAGAAGAATAATGTGCGTCGCATGTGGCACCATGTGCGATGCACATTAGTCTTCCTTGGGCTTCCTATGCTGTTGGGGAGTTAGATGCAGAGGTTTGTGATGTGCGTCGCATGTTGACAAGGATATGACGCAAATAGCCATTCATCTGCGTCGTTTCCTTGTCCGACGCAGATCTGTATCACTAATTTGCGTCGAGACCGGTGCCGTCGGACCTAAGTCCGACACAAATGGTGCTCCTAGGTCCGATGCAAATTAACATTTTTCTACTAGTGATTAAAACAAAATACTACATCACTTTTATTCATAGGAATGGTAGTCGTATACAATAACTTGAGCTCTTTTGTGATTTCGTTTGACCCTTTGAACTTAGGAATTCCTAGGAAGGGTATCCATCACAATTGACTCCACAATAAACCCATTCCTTGTGCTGACTCCAGCACTATTTTTCTACAAAATTAGAAGAAGAAGAATAATGATCAACTAATTTCCCTTTGATTTGGATACGGTTATGCTCCTCAATCTTAATATGGGACACTAACTCCTGAAGGGTAAAGTCTTTCTCCCTATGTTTTAAGGAATGAAAAAAATTCTCCCAGGAAGAAGGCAATTTTTCGAGTAGGCAATTGGCTTGGAAAAGATCAGGAATAGCCATACCCTCAACGACAATATCAACAGATAAATGTTCATACTCATGAACTTGATCAAGCACAGGTTTAGCATCAATCATCGAAAACTTCAACCAACGACTACATGCATATTTCTTAGTCCCAAAATCATCAGTCCCATACTTAGCATTCAAACCATCCCAAATATCCTTAGCATTTTTTGACTTACTATAAATCATATAAAGGGCAAAAGTCATATAATGCAGTAACATCCCACGACAAGTCTTATTATCTTTCACAAAATCCCTAACATAATTCTCAGGAGCAGCATCAGTAGATAAGCAATAATCGACACCAATTTGACCCAAGAAAAATTCCATTTCATTAGACCACATTCTATAATGTTTCCCATGAAAGGGCTCTAACTTAGACATATCAGGAACAAAGGGATTGGTAATATGTATAGCATTAAAAATACGCACATTTTTATCATGAATTTCACCAGCCATAGTTCCGAAAAATAGATAAAAAATCTACAATTCAACTTTACAATGTAGGAACGAAAACTGTAACAAATTAATCTAACTTATCTGATAACCGTGGCGTGAAAAGATCACTGCCCTAAAGTTGAATTTGCCCCGCAACAACACACAGACTCATACCAATTAACCTCCAGTGATACACGGTTTCTGTGTTTCTAGTGTTGATGGAAAAACATATTAAGAACGATCTTGAATATTGCCCAGAATTTTAGAGGAGAAAGAAAGCAGAGAAGAAGAAAGTGTTTCGTGTTTTTTCTATGTTTAATGAAACAAGAAACCTCGGTATTTAGAGAAAAGAAAACCAGAAGGAGACTGAAAACGTGGGCACAAACAGCCACATACTGGGAAGAATAATGGCAGCAGTTATGGCATGAAATTAGGGAAAACAGACACATTAAGGGAAAAAACGGTAACCTAATATTGGATTAAAACGACCATAAATCTGACAGAACGTTGACCTAAAAAGTTAGTTGACATAAGTTTATTCCCCAAAGCCCAAGGCCCATGGCCCATGGCCCTGGCCCGGTTCGGGCGACGCGCGCTTGTGGTAACTCCACTCACCACATACCCACTAAAAGTCTCATTGCTACACAACTCAAAGGGTAGAGGAAGAGTAATGTATAAACCTTTACACTCCCTTTTATTCTTTCAATGTGGGACAAGATACTCTTCACATTCTTTTGAAGCAAACTTTTCAGTTTCTAAACAAACTTCTTAAAAACTCAAACAGATTTTTTTTTTGAAATTAACATTAATTCATTGATTCAAAGCCATACATCATCTACAATAGAATTGAAAACTAAAAAATACATATCAAAATGAAATAAATACAATTCTAATATGACAAAACCACGATCGTCGGGTAGATTCAGCACTTTTGAAAACTCTCGTCTTTCACATCACTATCTGATGCAGCCTTCTACAAGGGGGTATGTCGATCTTTTGTGGTTTTGAAGTAGAACTGGATTTAATTCAAGTGATTGTAAGTGATGTTTTGACAGTTGTTGCAAATCCGCATAAACTTGGATCAACAAATCAACATCTTGAATTACACAAACACTCAAAAACAGAATCTCCAATCTCTCACATGGAGAGAGATAAAATCGAATATATGGGTAGATATAACCCAATATATGGGTAGAAAAACTCTCTATTATAGAGAGAAACTGAAATTTATTAGAAATATAAACATAAAAAAACTAGTAACAAAAGGAGAAAAAGGGGCTTACCACTGTCCAAAAGGGTGGTGGTAGTCCCTAGGTTAAAATTAGGGTTTTGTGGGAGAGGAGAGAGAAGAGAAAAAAAGAAGAAGAGAGGAGGCGACTTACATGTATACCCTTTTTTTTCATGTGTGTGTAAGGGATATTTGTTAGGATAGATTTAGAATTTATCTATTGAGAAGTGTTTCCTAGACATATCTATCTAGAAGTGTTTATTTAGAAATGATATTTGTTAGTATTATATTTAGTTTAGGATATGTTTTCCTAATTCTACCTATACTATAAATATTCTCTTTGGATTAATAATAATTGGGACCTTCCTCCCTTCAATCTATTTTGTCATGGTATCAAGAGTCAATTGAGATTTGGGGTCAAAACTCTAAAATATTATTCTCTCCCCTCGGCGGGTTCAAGTTCCAAATCCTTCTGCCGGAGATATTCTCATAAAGTTGAGATTTTTTCCCTAATGGTGGATAAATTTTCTCACTGGTGAATTTTTTTTTATCCCACCACCATTGCGATCAAATATAAAATTGAAAAATACACGATTCAAAGAGAGGTCTAGAATCACGGGAGGGAAATAGAAGAAAAGTGAACGAAAGAGATAAACCATGAATTGTGACCGAGGCACTGAAGTTCGGTTTGTACGTTGCGCAATTCGATTGAGACCTTGATCAGATAGTTTGTGAGTGCTTTTATAAACAAACCCTGTTATTTTGAATTTTTGATGGTAGCATGAATTGGCGACAAGGGTCAAGGGAGACGACTACGAAGGAAAGAAGTTTGACTTATATTACCTTGTATCCTTGTCTACGGTAATATGCATAGAAACCTTATCACACAATTTATTGCAAAACAAAAAGAAAGAAAAAGAAAAAAAAAATAACTTATCACAATTCAATGCGGGGAAATAGACCATGACTCAGCATGAGAGTTCATGAAGTGTGAAAGAGATGAATACATCGTTTTTTCATCTACTAGATCTGTTAGACGAGCGATTTGGAAGCAGTTGACAGTTGACACAATATAACCTTTAGCCTTTGAAAGTTTGTACGTGAGATCCAAAATTTTCCCCATTCATGTGATATATTTTTTGGGTTCGAAAAGAATTGTTCCCGTTTAATTTATTTCATGTACGTTTGTTTGATGTCCAAAAAAAAAAAAAAGAAAAGAATTGTTCCCGTTTTATTAAAAATAAATGGTGAGCGTGAAAACTATTATTGAACCAAAAAAAAAAAGAAAAAGAAAAAACTTTTACAAGAGTTTGTGAGGTGAGAGGAAAACATAAACATTACAGGTTCGAATAGGATGGCGATCCTGTTTCGTTGAAATAGTTGATGAGTTCGAAAAAAATGACGTTTTTATTTTAAAAAAAGAAGAAGAAAATTACGGGTTCGAGAAGAATAACATTCTCGATTTGTTGAATTATTTGATGATTTAATTAAAAAAGAATGGTGTTCTCATCAAGAAGACAAAGAAAATTTTGAAGGTTCGAAAAGAATGGCATCCCTGTTTGACCGACGATTGATGGATTCGAAGACATTATTAATGTTTTCATCATCAAGAAAAAAATTTGTTGAAGCCGGCATCACCGGTTTTATGCATCTCGATTCCAACAAAGAAGACGAATAAATCCAGTTCATCCGAATCTGGTAATAAAATAGAAGATATTTTTTGTTTCTCCAATCATAACTCTCGTGTTACTGCCGTAGCGATTGCGGGAGGGTGTTAGGATAGATTTAGGATTTATCTATCTACAAGTGTTTACCTAGACATATCTATCTAGAAGTGTTTATTTAGAGATGATCTTTGTTTGTATTATATTTACTTTGGGATATGTTTTCCTATTTCTACCTAAGTTATGATTTATATGATGTACTGTAAATATCCCCTTTGAATTAATAATAATTGGGACCGTTCAAGCTATTTTGTCAATATTGCATGTTTGTGATATACTAAAATATAGTATATATTAAGATTATTTATACTAGAATATGATTTGGTAAATGATGTCTTTAGGAAATTATAGTATTATTTTTTAAGAAGATAGTTCCATATCTGATGTTTTCTATAGTTTATATGAATACTCAAGTATTGATGGATAGTATGATCAAACTTTAATTTATTATCACCGTGGTCGTGAACTTTCTATTAGAACTATATGGGGTGAGTTGTCTTATTATTATCCAATATTTCCAGGCCCGTCCCGAACTATATAGAGGCCCTGTGCGATCTCGTATTTGAAGAATTCAATAATGTAATAGCTCATCCATACCTCACATGACTATAAACTTTTTCTTTTTACTACTTGAACTTTCTCTATTTTGGGGCCCTCACAATTAAGGGGCCCTGTTACATGGAACATGTTGAACATGCTAAAAGCCGCCCCTGAATATTTCTATCCTATAAAAGTAATCTAAAGGATCCAATTAACTTTATTATCATACTAGCTTTTAACTTGTGTAAAAATGTACAAGAGCTATATGTTTAGAACCGTACATAATGCATGGGTTGCATTTTGTTTATTAAATAATTTTTTTATTCGAGATTTATTAAATTCATAATTATTATAATTCATGCATTTAAAGTTGAAAGATTGTAAAATGTAAAATCATATTTCATGATATTTGTTACAATATTTTAAAGTTTGAAAAATATTATAATTGTGATATGCATTGATAAATACGTAAATAATGAAACAAAAAACACATCAAAATGCATGGAAGTTTTTGTTTTATGAATTTTAAGATTTTAGGATGGCCTTGTAAAATCATGATTTGAATATTTGCTCGTGATTTGAACTTTTTATAATAATATTGCGTATCAAGAATACATTTAAAATTGATTTTACACCCGTGCAACTTGCATGGGCATTTTTTTTTTGTTTAATAAATTTAAGATTATATTTTATGTTATCTCCCCTAAAATCATGGTGGGAGTATTTAACCCATTAATCTATAAATAAAAATAGATAATATAAAAGTTAACAATATAAAAAATAAAGCATACATACAAGTTTGAAAAAGTGAATTTTAATTTGCTACTCTTATATACAAGTTTTCTTAAGCATGAAGGGTCAGGTATAGGAAATCAATGGTTTATTCCATGATTATTTACTTATATAAAGAAAAAAATGTGTTCAATACTTTGGAATTGGCAATATGAAATACTTTATTCTTTTTTACATATTACTATCAATTAGTGACTATAGTAAATACTTTTAGACTTTAAGAACTCATGAGAACAATTCTATCTAAATTTCAATATTAATAACTTGTTATTTAATTATAATCTTGTCCTCATGTTTTGTGAGAATTTCAATTTCCCAGTAATTTTCATTTTTCCCATTTTTCTCACATCCTGTCAAGCAAACAACTACAGAATTTAGAAAATTATGAAAATTTCTTTTGTCTACATAATTTCTTGTATACCAAACAACCACTAATAGCTAGTGTTATATCGTACAACATGTATTATGCTAATAAGAGGTTGAAGTGGTGGAGTAGTGGCATCACTTCCCACCTCATATCCCTGAGGTTTAGGGATCAAACCTCATGGGACTCATTTGAAGATTTTCCCTTATCCCCCCTCAAGTGAGTTCTCTTCATCTTATCTAAAAAAAATATATTATACTAATAAATATTAATTGAATATGTAATATAATTTTGGAAATATTTTCATTCTTCTTTGCTCGAGTTAATAGATATTTTAAATTTTTTTCTCTCTTCATTTCACGTAGCTAAAATTATTTTGTCTTTAGATAAATATATAGGTTACTCATACTTTTAAAATAATGTATGTTTGAAATTGTGACATTTCACTATTTCAATACTTGAAAAAAAATATTTTCAAAACTTTCCTCAAAGCTTGGATTGAGTTGCCGCCGTCGGTCCTGCCACCGACAATGTATGTAATTCTTGTTTTTATTTTTTTATTTTTTGTATTAATGTATATTAATCATGTATTTTCAAGTTATCTTAATTTTTTTAGGGGTTGCTTTGAATAATCTTAGTTCTAATTTTTGTTAAGGGGTTAAAATTAGAATTCAAATCATGATAAACATGTGAAATAATTTTGAGATTGAATCTAGGATGTTTGTAGCTTATGAATTTGAATTTGTATAGTTAGTGTAGTGTATAGTTTCTTGAATACTCACTTTAGAATTATGTGTTTCGATTATGAGTTAGAATTCTTGAATGCTCTCTTTAGAATTACGTACTTCGATTATGAGTTAGAATTCTTGAATGCTCACTTTAGAATTTGAAACTCATGTCATTCCTTTACATTGTACTTTAGTTGCCACGCACCTGAGTCCTCATCGGTTTGCCGGTTCTCCAAGCTCGCGTCTTTGTGCTTGTCTTCGCTGCTCCTTGAGAGCAGATGTATGTATTATGCCTTTTGTTATTATTTTATTTACGTTAATGTAACCATTAGTTTGGATTTGTGGATTTGTATATGTGAATTGTTTGGTTATTATGTGATTGAGAAAGTATAAGTTGAATCATAACCAAACCTATATGGACATACCTTAATGGGGATGGGGAGGGAAATCTAAGAGATGGATTGGTTTGTGTTTTTTTATTGCAATGTGCATCATTTTCCTAGATACCTGTTCGAGGCTTACTCATTAGGAGTAAGTCTTGAATAGTCCCCGGTTTGGGACTGTCTTTGAGTTTCTTATCTCACTTGGGATGTGAATGAATGGTTGATTTTCGATTCTAAGAAAGATCCCGCTCATTTCCCACTAGTAGAAAAAGCATGATTTGCGTCCCCGTATTTGCGTCGCATATACACGGACATGACGCAAAACACCTATTTGCGTCGCATGACAGACAGTGTATGACGCAAAACAACAAAAACAATACCCAGACACGCCTAATATGCGTCGCATGGTACGTCTGTGCGACGCATATTAGGGTTTTGCGTCGCATGTTAGGCGCGTGCGACGCACAATGTCTTTGGCCCACTATCTCAGTATTATTTCCCAACGGCCTTTTTTTTCGAGCCCTAACTTTGAATCAACTGCTGCTCTACTCTCTCTCTCTCTCTCCTGCGACACCCTCGTTCATACTCTCGTCCTCACTCTCGCCGGCGGCCGGCGCTTCTCCCAACGGCATTATCTTGTCGGCAAAAAAAACTCTCTCTCTTCTCTCACTCTCGGTGCTTCTCCGCAGTCCTTACTCTCGCCGGTGCTGCACAACCACCCACCGTCGCTTCTTGGTTTCTTTCCCCAACCTACAACAGGTTTTTTCTTCTTCCTTTACCCTATTAGACAATGTCCTTACTCTCGCCGGTGCTGCACCTGTTTGTAGAATGTGCGAATTTTAGTGTTGCTCATTTTTTTTTTAATTTCAGTTGCATGTCGTGTTTTTTTGCCACGGACTGACTTTCCGCCGCCGGTCCCGCCGCCGGCAATAAGCGCGCTCATCAGGTATGTCTCAAATTCTTAACTCTTCTTTTGTCCTTCAAATTTCATATTTCAATTTAGCGTTTGCAAATTGTGAAATTAGTTGTATTTAGAATTTTCAGTTTAAGGTTTTCAACTTTGATTTTTAGTTTTAGTTGTTAAACTAATTGTATATAAAAGATGACTGATTTTTTTTAATTTAAGTTAGCTAAGTTTGAAGCTGATTTTACAAGTTCCTGATTACATGTTTACTATTGTTGTTTAATTGAGAATATAAGTTTAGTGTCTAAGAAGTCTATTTGATGATTTGAATACAATTGCATAGCTAAATAGAGCATGCTATGAAATATAAATTGAACTTCTATTAGTTGACAATTGACATTTGATTGTAGTTATAATGCTGAATTATTTTAGTTGTTGACTTGCTGTGAATTAATTTATGCCTAGTAAGTAGTTTAATTGATATCTTCTTTTCTGATTTTTTGATTTTTCTATTGAACTGTCCATCTTCAACCTCCCATCAGTGTTATAGCAATTGTAAAGCTGTGCGAAAATTGAACAATTTGACGAGCAAATTCTAGAAATTTCAGTAATAATCTTTAGCATGTTTGTCTCGAATCATTATGCGTTTTTATTTTTTTGTAATCTACTTGCACAATTATTTTTGAGGGAAGGGATTGAGAAAAGAAAGTAAAGAAGAAGTTTGTAACCATACCTCTTAAAATTCTATTTCGTAAAATTTGCTGCGATTATAACATCTCTCTACATATTACAGATTTCATTCTTGTTTCTTGAACGTATAGTTTGTGTAGTATATAGTTTCTTGAATGCTTTATTTAGAATTATGTGCTTCAATTATGAGTTAGAATTCTTGAATGCTCAATTTAGAATTTGAAACTTATGTCATTCCTTTACATTGTAGTTTAGTTGCCACCTTAGTCCTCATCGGTTTGCCGGTTCTCCAAGCTGTGCACTTGTGCTCGTCTTCGCTGCTCCTTGAGAGCAGAGGTATGTATTATATCTTTTGTTATTTTTTTATGTATGTTAATGTAACCATTAGTTTGGATTTAGGAATGTATATATGTGAATTTGGTTATGTGATTGGGAAAATATATGTTGAATCATAACCAAACCTATATGGACATACCTTAATGGGGTGGGGAGGAAATCTAAGGAATGGATTGGTTTGTGTTGTTTTATTGCAATGTGCATCATTTGCCTAGATACCCGTTCGAGGCTTACTCATTAGGAGTAAGTCTTGAATAGTCCCCGGTTTGGGACTGTCTTTGAGTTTCTTATCTCACTTAGGATGTGAATGAATGTTTGGTTTTTGATTCTAAGAAAGATCCGGCTCATTTCCCTAAGCGTTCTCTGGGTACATATGTTGATAGTTTAACTACTATCTTCATCGTGTACTTGGAGAACTGTAGGGAAGTGCTGCCGGATTTTTCTTAGAATTGAAAACCAAATGTTCATTCACTAGTGAGATGAGAAACTCAAGGATGGGTTAGGTTGGAGTGATAAGGACCCAAATGGTCATGACTGCATTTGATAAACTACTTTGAATGATGTGATCGATTGTATTCTTGTTTGGTGTCTCTAGTGTATGAATATGGATCGAAACTGGATGTATGGTAATCGAATTTCGACGACATTTCTACAAGGGGTTAATGAATTATATCAGAGTTGCGTTAGAACATCAATCGGAGAATGGGTCAAAGTTAGTCTTGTGTCCTTGTTGTGATTGCAATAACTCAAGGGGGTATCGTGATATGGATCAAATTAAAGATCATTTGATTCGTCGTGGGTTTAAGAGTAACTATACTAGGTGGACATGGCATGGAGAGTTTTATGATGTGGGTATGAGCTCCACTAGCTTGTTGATGTTTGCATGTTGATGAGGTTGAGGTTGAGATTGAAGGAGATGGTTATAATGAGAATGATAGGGTAGATGATGAAAATGACATGGTAGATGATGAACATGATAGAGTAGATGAGATGTTGCACAATTTGGAGGATGAAAGAACCGATCGTCCGCATATGTATGATAGTATTTTAAGTGCAGCGGAAAAACCTATGTATCCGGGGTGTGAGAATTTCACTAAACTTTCTGGAATCCTTACATTGTTCAATATGAAATCGAAGCATAGTTGGACAGATAAAACTCTATTTTCTACGTTATACGCTTGTATTTTTTTCAATTTCTACGTTGTACCCCAAGCTTTTCAAAATTCCACACGGTACCCTTAAACTTACCTTTTTCAACGGACAATGCCCATACCGCTGATTATACATCATTAATTTCGTCTATTTTTTATATTCCGGTGGAACAAATCTAATTAGTGAATAACCTTCTAAGGGTTAAACTATGTATAAGTCAAAGTAGTTCCAATAAATTTAAAAAAATAAATGAAATTAATGACATATAATCAGCAGTTTGGGCATCGTGCATTAAAAAAGGTAAGCTTGAGGGTACCGTGTAGAATTTTTAAAAAGTTGGGGTAAAACGTAGAAATTGAAGAAACACAATAGTGGTATAACGTAGAAAAACCCAAAGAATAATGATGAGGGGATGAGAAAGGAAGAAACTCCGGCGAAAGTTCTTTGGTATCTACCAATCATTCCGAGATTTAGGCGTTTATTTTCGGATGAAAATAATGCTAGATTACTAAGATGGCATGCGGACGAGAGGAAGAAAGATGGGATGCTTAGACATCCGGCCGATTCTCCGCAATGGAGAAATATCGACCGAAAGTTTCCCGTTTTGGTAAAGAACCTCGAAATCTTAGGCTTGGACTTTGTACAGATTGGATGAACCCATTTGGCACACGTACCCAACATAGCAGTTGGCCGGTTCTACTGACAATTTATAATCTCCCTCCCTGGTTATGTATGAAGCGTAAATTTATTATGCTATCGCTTCTTATTTCGGGTCCTAAGCAACCCGGAAACGATATAGATGTGTATCTTGACCCGCTTCTTCAAGATCTGAAATTGTTGTGGGATGAAGGTGTTTCCATGTTCGATGCGTATGCGAAAACTGACTTCACATTGCGTGCCATGATATTTTGCACGATTAATGATTTCCCGGCTTATGGGAATTTGTCAGGGTATACGTTAAAGGAGCAAAGGCATGCCCTATTTGTGATGAGAATATGATTGATAAGCGGTTACATCATTGTGGGAAGAATGTGTACCTGCATTATCGTACATGGCTTCCTTTAGATCATCCATTCCGTAGGAAGAAAAAGTTGTTCAACGGAAAAGTGGAGATGAGAGAAGCCCCTGTACCTTTACGTGGAAAAGAGGTTTCTAATAGGGTAAAGGATATTGAAACAATTTTTGGCAAGCCCTTCAAAAGTGTCTCAAAGAACTTATACAAGAAAAGATCTAAGTTTTGGGACCTTCCGTATTGGGAATGTTTGGAAGTCAGACATTGTCTTGATTTAATGCACATTGAGAAAAATTTTGTGATGCCATTGTCGGACATTGTTGAATATGCCCGGGAAGACAAAGGATGGAGTTAAAGCTAGGAAAGACATGGCTGAGATGGGCAGACCGAACTAGCACCTCAGGAGCGGGGACAACGCTATTATCTTCCACCAGCTTGCTACACTTTGTCTAAGAAGGAGAAAACTAGTTTTTGTGAGTCCCTGCATAGGTTAAAGGTTCCTGCTGGATACTCGTCAAATTTCCGAAACCTTGTTTCACTGAAGGACTTGAAACTTGTTGGTTTGAAATCTCATGATTGTCATATCTTGATGCAGCATATATTACCTGTTGCAATACGAGGAATTTTGCCTTCCCAAGTAAGATATACAATCACAAAATTGTGTTTCTTCTTCAGAACTATCTCTAACAAGGTGATTGATCCTAACATTCTAGATAATTGCAAGCCGATGTAATAGAGACGATGTGCCGATTTGAAATGTACTTTCCACCATCATTCTTTGACATCATGCCTCATTTGATAATCCATCTTGTAGAGAAATTAAACTTTGTGGGCCCGTTTGTATGAGGTATATGTGGCCTTTTGAAAGACATATGGGTACTCTGAAGGGTAAAGTGATGAATCCAGCTAGACCAGAAGCAAGTATTGTGCAAAGAACAGTTGCTGAGGAAGTATCTGAATATGCAAGTCAGTATTTAGCACGTGCACAAGCAATTGGTTTGCCAAAATCTAGACATGAAGGAAGGCTTGAAGGTTGTGGTACCATTGGGAGAAAAAGATTGTGTCTTGATGGAGAGTTGAAAAGAAAAGCAGAATTGATTGTGTTACAAAATCTGAAACAAGTTCATCCTTACTTAAATGAGCACATGACTGTGCTTAGTGTTCAGTATCCATTGTTTAATGAACGTGACTTGATGATTGAGCATAATCGGACGTTCGTTGATTGGTTTAAAGAACGAGTTATGAACCAATTATCTGATACTCCTAACGATGTATCGGATATATTGAAATGGTTGGCATATGGGTCAAAGACGCAAGTTCTTTCCTATGAGGGGTATGACATCAATGGTTATACATTTTATACTAAACGGCAAGATGACAAATCCACGATGCAAAACAGTGGTGTTACGATGGGGGCTTTGTCATCAGAGTATAAAAGTAAAACAGATAGAACGTTGTTGAGACAATGAAGTCTTACTATGGGTTCATTGAAGAGATATTAGAACTTGACTATGTTGACTTCAAGATTCCGCTGTTCCAATGCAAGTGGGTTGATATTCGTCGTGGTGTGAAGAAAGATGAACATGATTTTTTACATTAGTCAATTTCAGTCGGTTAGGACATCATGAAGATAACTTAATATTGGCATCACAAGCAAAACAAGTATTCTACATGGTTGACCCTGCCGATTCAAAATGGTTTGTTGTCATGGAAGGAAAAAGGAGAATACTTGGAATTGATGATGTACACGATGAAGAAGATTACGATGCACAATTCAATGAAGTCATTGCTTCGTCAGTAGTCATTCCAAGTACATTAGGGGAAGATCTAGACACAAATTACATTCGTCGAGACCACAATGAGGGATTTTACGTTGGCAAAGAAATAGCTGATTAATAGGTAAATTATGTAATATTAACACAACTACTAATGTTTATAATCTTTAATTATTTATTTTGTGTTTTGCATGTTCAAATAATTGTGTATTAATTTATTGATTAATCTAACATGTACATGGTTTCAGGTGTAGTGATGGCAGATGATGAGATAATGCGTGATGCATCTGATGAGCCCCAGATTACTGATGCAGCTGTTACGAAGAAGAAAAGTAGGCCAAGAGGTCCTACAAAAGGGATACGTTCCAAACCCGGCATTCAGAGAGTTCTTGCTTGGGATGAGTGGATACGTCCGATTGGGCGCTATGCTGTGAGTACAAGATTTATTGTGGGGAGATCAGTAGAAGCAAAGTGTCTATCTTGTACGACACTTGGGATGATGTTCCAGAAGGCAGAAAAACACTTTGTGGGAAGATGCTATAGTAAGTAACCTTATTTTTTAATAAACTAATTGAGATTATGTTTATTATTTTAATCGTTTATTATTAATTGGTTTATTTTTGTATATTGAAGAGAGAATTTGGAATAGAAGAGGATGTTTTGAAGAAACGAGATGTCTTGACTACATGTGATAAACGGTGGAGAGATTTCAAGTCAAGATTGGTGACAGATGGATCACAAAACGAGGAAGGGGCCTAACAATGATAGGCAGCCATACGTGATGTATCCTTTCATCACGCGAGAGATATGGGACCAGTTTGTAAAAAATGTAGCTCTAAGGAGTTCCAGGTATGTAATATTATAATATGAAATTATATTTTCATTACTTTTTTAATATTGACTAGTTACTAAATCCTATATTAGGCTAAAAGTGCAAAAGCAAGAATCTCTCAGGCTGCTAACAAGCATCCTCATTTTTTGGGCCAAAAATCATATGCGGAGATGATTCCCATTTGGCAAAGCAGAGGGTATCCCTTCCGCTACAGCATCATCTGTTGACTCTTCTACATCATCATGATTTCCTCCTTGCCGGATCAGACATTGCCTTGGCTTCTCGCGAGATCGAAAAAAGATAAGGATGGAAATTTCTTCTTTCCTAATGAAGAAACACAAAGATAAAAGAGTCCATTGTAAGCATTGTTCAAATTTTATAACGTTTTTCTTGTCTCCTTACTCGTTCTCTACTACTAATCATATGACTTTTTTTTAACTTGAACGCAGGATGATTGGAAAAAGAAAGAAACTGAAGGAGAGTTTGTTCCAAGTCGGATAGATGATGCTCTTTCACGTGCTTGCAGAGGAAAGACCGACCTGGGCGTGTGCTAACAGCTGGGCGTAGCATTGGGATTACATCTGTTTGGGGAGATCCTGATCGGAAGAGTAGTGCCTCCAAGGGTAAGGGCATGGATGATGAGGAGATTCAGGCATTGGAGGCTAGAGTGAGTCAAAGAGTTAGAGAGCAGACTATTGAAGAGATGAACTCGAAGATAGATGCTATGGTTCAAGAAAGGTTAATGGCTTATGCGACGCAGTTAGGTATTCCATTACCGACTCCTTCCACTCCAGTCGTTCCTAGTAGCTGTCAATCGGGGGGCAATGATCCATTTGCGGACTTGCAGGTATATTGTCATTTTATATTTCTAATTATTATATTATGCTTCTAAAACACTTAATTGATGTCATTTTTCTCTTATTGGATGTTAAGAGTCAAGTTCCATGTCGCTTGGCAATAGCGGATGTCTCGGGACCGATCATTGTAGCTGTGGTACCGTTCATCCACGACAGGAGTCATCATCACACGCTACGACGCCATGAGAGTGAGTGTTGATGAGTTTTATGTGGATTACGCAGATGTTCCAGTTCCACTCTCTACTCCATTCATCACGAAACTCAGTCAACCGAGGGTTCTGTCATAGAATGGCCTAAAGAGTTGATATTTGGTCTCAGATAATCAGGTAACTATGTTTAGTATTATGATTTAGTATATAATAAGAAATCTAAATGTATATACTTAGAAATCTTGATTTATATAAATAACCAATCTTTATTTTATATATAATATGAATTAAAAAGAAGTCGATTTGAATTAGGAACATATACCTAAAGAAGGTGCGAAGAAGAAGAAAAAGAAAACAGTTGCTAATGATCCTTGCACCGATGAGTCTGCACATAGGCACATAGATCCATTGATTAGCTGTCACTTGAGGATATGTCTGATGCGGTCAAGGAGATGCATCGTTTGTTTTGCCAAAAACCTGCAGATGAGCCTTTTAGTATCGAAGTTAGTAGGGTTCCTGCTTCAACTATCCTTCTGATCAGATGATCATTCTCTCCCGACAAGATGTTTTCCAACTTCTGACGGGAGAATGGCTTAATGTATCCGTTTTGCAAGTATTTATGATGTGAGATTTCTCAAACTCTAAACTAATCAAATTTGATATTTATTATTATTATTGCATCTAACTATAAATATTTGGAGTGTAGGTTCTTGTCAGATGATAGTGATAGTGAATGGAGATTCAAATATTGGTTTCATGTGTCCTAGTATGATTTCGGGACCATGCTACCATGAACCAGTTGCCCGATCAACTACATGCAAAGGACATTGAGAGCCAATCGAAATATGAAATACATCATGCTTCCATACATTGAAAAGTATGCTTTATTTTCCAACTTCGTACATTGAAAAGTATGCTTCCCTTTTATCTTTATATATGAACTTATCACATTTTGTTGCATGTTTAGTCAACATTGGATTCTTCTCGTCCTTTCTCTACACAAAAAACGGTATATGTATTTGATTCGCTTAGGAGATCAGATAGATCCTTAGCTATCAAGGAACCTGCATACGTAAGTTAATAATTCTTATAATTCTTATAATTCTTTTATTTTATTGAATATATTTAATTCTTTATTGTACTTAGCGATATACATCATTTGTTGTTGTTGTTGTAGTGCATATACATCATTCCTGCTCCTTGAAGGTATAAAAGGCAACAAAATTGTCTTGGATATCTATGAAGGTAAAACTCTTATGGTTTTGTATTTGATATGCATTTTATAGTTCTATTTAATATTTCTTAATTTTTCGATTCTAATATGTGTATTTCAATGTGGTGTAGTGTGCTCAACAAACGGGAGGAGATGAATGCGGCTATTTCGTTATGAAATACATGTTTCAAATCGTCCGCTTCTCTATGATCAAATGATTTGAAGAAGGTATGTATATGTTGTAAATTGGTTACTTTATTATATACTTTAAAGTTTATTAACCAAGTTAACATATTTATAGGATTTTCCTACAAGCATACACCATAGAAGATATCAACGAAATCAAAGACAATTTTGCGCGATTCTTTCAAAATCTCGTGGGAGAAGAAAGGGCCAAGTAGTTTTAGTGTAGTAAGTGTAGTAGATGTACATAATTGTTTATTATTGCAACTTGGTTGAGTATATATGGCAAAATTGGTTTGCTTGGGATTATTTGAGATGTATTGAAACAGGTTTTGATATATATATATATATATTCCCAACGATTTCTTGGGTTATCCATATTACAAAGGAGACTCTGCCGAATTTTCCCCTCACAATTATTAATATGAATGTTTGTTTAGTTTTGAATCATCAATTTTTAGTTAAACAAACCAACAGAAAATCTGAAAAAAACGAAAAAAAAAATTTCATGACCCATTTGCGTCACACAAGGCAAAGTGCGACGCAAATTACTCACAATGTGCGTCGCACCTTGGCAATGTGCGACGCACATTTCCTTGCCCTGCTTCAATTCCACCAAGGGAAGGGCAATGTGCGTCGCACATTGCCAAGGTGCGACGCACATTGCCTTCTTGTGGAATGAGCAGGCAATGTGCGTCGCCATAGGTGCGACGCACATTGCTCACCCATTTGCGCCTTTTGGTGCGACGCAGATAGTTCCCCAGTAATTTGCGTCGAGGGCTTTGGCGTCGCACACGGGTCCGACGCAAATGGGCGCCTCACATCCGACGCAAATTGCCTCACATCCCTAAGCGTTCTCTAGGTACATATGTTAATAGTTAACTACTATCTTCATCGTGTACTTGGAGAACTGTAGGGAAGTGCTACCGGATTTTTCTTAGAATTGAAAACCAAATGTTCATTCACTAGTGAGATGAGAAACTCAAGGATGGGTTAGGTTGGAGTGATAAGGACCCAAATGGTCATGAGTGCATTTGATAAACCACTTTGAATGATGTGATCGATTGTGTCCTTGTTTGGTGTTTCTAATGTATGAATATGGATCGAAACTGGATGTATGGTAATCGAATTTCGGCGACATTTCTACAAGGGGTTAATGAATTTATCATAGTTGCGTTAGAACATCAATCGCAGAATGGGTCAAAGTTAGTCTTGTGTCCTTGTTGTGATTGCAATAACTTAAGGGGGTATCGTGATATGGATCAAATTAAAGATCATTTGATTCGTCGTGGGTTTAAGAGTAACTATACTAGGTGGACATGGCATGGAGAGTTTTATGATCTGGGTATGAGTTCCACTAGCTTGTGTGATGATTTGCATGTTGATGACATTGAGGTTGAGGTTGAGATTGAAGGAGATGCTGATAATGAGAATGATAAGGGTAGATGATGAAAATGATATGGTAGATGATGAAAATGATAGAGTAGATGAGATGTTGCACAATTTGGAGGATGAAGGAACCGATCGTCCGCATATGTATGATAGTATTTTAAGTGCAGCAGAAAAACCATCAAGAAATTTTGGAATTTTGCTGGGCTTGTGGCGCGCCTTCAAAAAAACCACCAGATCATCTTGGACTTGAAATTTTGGAAGATCCACCTCCGGAAGGGTGCAAATCATGGCAATCTTACCTTCGGTGGTATAAAAACCATTAAGAAATGGTTTTTAAACGTACTCTTGTTGATTTTACGGGAGATCGGTCCACTCCTTAACTTTAATCTCTGTTTTTACATTTTTGGAAGTTTTATTGCTATGCTTTGTCTGCGGGATTGCGTTTGGTTAGTTTGCATGTTTAGCTTAGGGTTTCTGTTTTTTTTGTTGTTTTTGCCTTGATTTGTTTATAAATATGTTATTTTTGCCTTGATTTGTTTATAAATATGTTATTTTTGCCTTGATTTGTTTATAAAATATGTTATTTTTGTCTTGCTTTGTTTATAAATATGTTTTTGTTTTCTTCCTTGTTTCGCCATGATTATAGTTTGTTTATAATGTTGTTTTAATTTGTGATTTGACTTGTGTATAAATATGATGTTTTTTGCTTCTAAGTTTATATATGTGGATGATTTCATGTTTTATGTTTTTTTTAAGGCTCGATCTGTTTTACTTACATGCACTCTGCCTTGTTCTTGTTTCACCATAATTTTTGTATATTTTTGTCTTGTTTTAGCCTTGATTTGTGTATAAATATGATGTGTTATGCCTCTAATTAAGTTGTTGTATATACAGTGATTTCATGTTTTAAGTTTTTTTCAAGGCTTGATCTGTTTTACTTACATGCCTTGTTCTTGTTTCGCCATGATTTTTGTATATTTTTGTCTTGTTTTAGCCTTGATTTGTGTATAAATATGATGTTTTATGCCTCTAAGTTGTTGTATATACAATGATATCATGTTTATGTTTTTTTGAAGGCTTGATCTATTTTAATTACATGCACTCTGCCTCGTTCTTGTTTAGCCATGATTATTGTATGTTTTTGAGTGAGTTTTACCCTTGATTTGTGTATAAATATGATGTTTTAAGCCTCTAATTTATTGTATATACACCGATTTCATGTTTTATGTTATTTTTAAGGGCTTGATCAATTTTTATTACATGTTTTAGCCATGATTCTTGTATGCCTTGTTCATTTTCTGCCACGATTCTTGTATGCCTTATTCATTTTCTGGCTTGTTCATGTTTCAGCCATGATTCTTGTATGATTCTTGTTTATTTTCTGCCATGGTTCTTGTTTGCTTCTTGTTTATTTTATGCCTTGTTCTTGTTTTAGCCATGCTTATTGTATGCCTTGTTCATTTTCTGCCTTGTTCTTGTTTTAGCCATGATTCTTGTATGCTTCTTGTTTATTTTCTGCCATGATTCTTGTTTTAGCCATGATTCTTGTATGCTTCTTGTTTATTTTCTGCCTTGCTCTTGTTTTAGCCATGATTCTTGTATGCCTTGTTCATTTTCTGCCTTGTTCTTATTTTAGCCATGATTCTTGTATGCCTTATTCATATTCTTGTATGCTTCTTGTGTAGCCATGATTTGTATAGTGGTGTGATCCTGTAGGATTATATGGGATGTAACATCCAAATTATTACTCCATTTTGCATCTAATCAGTGGTAAAATGAATAGGATTGTAGTGTAAATAACTGATGAGGCATGTGTTTGATTTATTTTGGTGTTAAGTTGGCTGTCCAAAAGAGTTTTAATGACTTATAATATGTTTACATGAGAGGTGCATGCACTATATTCCACAATGATGAATGAGGTCTGATGATTTATACTTTGGACATGATGCCTTTCACACCATATTAGTCATATTGCCACCAGTTATTTATGCTCTTCTTTTCAACTTTCTCTCTGTTTGAATTCATGTGTTGAGTATTATGGATGAGTGGGGACTCCCTGAGAGGAATTTTAATCATACCTAACTTTTATTTTCAAATTGTTTAAATTCATTATCATTTTGTCTTAAATATGAGTGATAAAAAAATAAAATCTGATTGAATTTATGCTGCACCAATGTATCTTGTGCATGTTTAATTTAATTTTCTTTTTTTGTCACCTTGTTTGATTCAGTGATACCCTGTTTTTTTGAACTAACTTCATATGAATTGTATGTTTGTACATCCAAACTTTATATGAACTGTTTTTTTTAAATTAACTTCATATAAACTATTTTTTTTTAACTTAACTTCATATGAACTGTTTTTTTTAACATTAAGTGATGATGCATGTTTTTTTGACCTAACTTCATATGAACTGTAGGTTTGTACATCCAAACTTTTTATGAACTGTTTGTTTAACTTAACTTCATATGAACTGTTTTTTTTTAACTTAACTTCATATGAACTGTTTTTTTTTTTAACATTAAGTGATGCATGTTTTTTTTTTTTTTTTTTACTTAACTTCATATGAACTGTATTTTTTTCAACCCAAAATGTTTACATATTATAAATGTAAAGTTTAAATACAAAATGTTTTCATGTACATATACAAAATGTTTAACCAACCTATATATGGTGTATTTTACTTACAAAAAGTTATGTTCTTCTTGCACTCTAATGCCCAAAAAAATGGCCTTCAAATGCCCATTGCTTGCTGTTTATGTTTATATTATGCCAATACCATCATCTGAATCTGATTCCCCATAGTTTGCTTCTTGTTGTTCCTCTTCAAAATGACCTTCCTATGCCCATTTTTTAATTTGCTCTCTTCTACTAGTTGTGGACTGATGACAATAGATGTTGGTAACTCACCCCTCCTCTCTAGTGATTTCTTCTCCATATGTGGTATGTGGTAATAATTGTTGTTACCCTTCACTATAAGAGTCTCCTTCATCACTTGCTGTAGAGTTGGCCATATATGATTGCATAGCTTAGGATCATAATTGTCATAGGCCTTGTTCACTGCCTTCACCAAGTGTTTCACACTTCTAGGTGCAAGTTGATCTTTTAATATTTGAATTGCATTAAAGAAACCAAGATCTAACACATTCATATCAGGAGATTGTGCTGGCTGATTGATTAAGCTTGTGTCAAATCCATCTTTTTTTGCCTCTAAGTTGAATTGAGCATCATCACTTGCTATGTGTGGCCTTGCATTGTCTTGAACAATCCATATTTGCTTGCATCCATCCTCTGGCCACTTCTCTCTTATGGCTGGCAGTATGTGCTTTATTAGCTTCTTTCTTATGACTTCTTTTGTGATGCTTAGTTGAGGTTTGGTTTCAATCACCCCTGCATCTCTGTTACAACTTGACCTCTTTTCTGCCACCTCTTCTATGAATGAGAAGATTCGTATCTTCCCTTCAAAAATGACCTCTCCATTGACTGTGATAATTGGCCTTGCTAGTGCAGCTATGAACATGATCTTGATTATGAATCTCTTGCTTTTGCATCTTCTATATGGTTCTGCTTCACTTATGGCTAGGTAGTACCTCTGAGAAATTTCGCTCATGCAAAACCATTTCTCATCCACATGAACCAAATTGTACATGTTGCTGAATTTTGGTATTGTTTGGATAGTGTTTGGTATGATGGAACCCAAACACCACAACACCCTTGCAACCCTATGTGCTGGGGTCAGATGTGGTTTGATGGCATTAGTATGTTTTTTTATAGCACCCCTTTTCACCAACCTGTGCAAGGTTGACTTGTGCATACCTAATGCTGCTGCTGTTGATCTTATACTTGTCCTATTCCTTAGTTGTCGAGGATGATTGAGATCAAAAGGTGGGTGAATTTGTGGTGTGGGTTGAGCTGATGGGGATGGTGTTGAGGTGTTATCAGTAGAACTGTTTAGGAGGGCCATAGCTAAGCTATGGATGCTAGACATGTTCAAGCTGAGAATGCTTCAACGCTTTCCTCAAGTGAAGCTTTAAAATCAGAAATGGCTTCTAAAAAACTCAATGATGAATTTTCTGAGAGTTAATCTACCCCCCAAACACCCCCCCAAAAAAAAGGAATTGGCTGCTGATTGGTGTCTTTGATGGTGTTGGTGGTGAACTGCTGAAGATGATATTGTGGTGGTCAAATTTATTGCAAGTGCAAAATGGTTCTGTATATATATAGTCCCCTGAAATTTAGAAATTTTTTTCAAGCTTTTGGGGGAAATTTCAATTCCCTCATAATTTTGAATTTTGGGGAAATTTCAACCCCCTGTTCTGTATAGTGTTATGTTAAATTTTGGAGGGAAAATTAAATCTCCCTTTGGTTGTATATTTGTAACTGAAATTCACTTTCAATATATGTCGTGAAATTTTGGAGGGAAATGAATTCCCACTTTCAATAAAAACTGGCGCCTACTTTGTTACATGTGGGCCAAGTCCCCTTTTTTTTGCCTTTTAATCACCCTTCTCACCATCTAATTAATCAGCTAACATTTCACTTAAAATACCATCTGCACAGTGGGCCCCACATGTTTTCTTGGTCAGTGTGAAAAAGTAAATGTAGCAAATAAATTGGGACGGAAGGAGTATGTCCCGTCATTAAAAAAATAAAAAGAATATTTATAACTTCCTAATTAAAATAATAAAACCGACTTCGCAAAACGCGTCATGGAGCAGATCACCACGGACGTGTCAATAATGACACGGACGTGTCAATAATGACACGGACGTGTCAATAATGACACGGACGTGTCAATAATGACACGGGTGTGTTGACATGTAATTATAACATGTAATATGCGAAAATAAGCCACTGCCGTGAAGAAATCAGTGTGACACGGTCGTGTCAAAAGTGACATGGTCGTGTCAAAAGTGACACGGGCGTGTTGTCCTGTAATCGTCAGATTCCCCAACGTAATTTTGAACAGCTATAACTTTTGATACCGAGCTCCGTTTGGCGCATGTCCTATATCGTTGGAAATCTACTCAAGTATAATTTCCAACCAAATTATAATTACTTCATTATCATTTTTGTATCAAAAGTTATGGGTATAATGGTGCATAGGTGTCATATGTTGCATAAGTATACAAAGTCATTTGTATCTTGTTCAATTCCCATCCGTTTTGAGAACATGATATATCGTTTTGAAAGTAATCAAGTGCCTTAATTATCATATCCTAAAAAAGAAGTCCAAAGTACATGAAATTGCATCAAAATACCAAACAACCCATGAGAGCACTGTAGTTTATAAAAAGGGGCCTAAACATGCATAAATGCAATGTAAATATTTTAATGCTACATGAAAATGCACCCTAATATGCAACTAAATAATGTTAGAATATTTACTTATCATTTGTCATATGTATGAAGTATCTTTTCAAGGATTGTTCATCAATTGAGTTAGTTAGAACAGTTTTAGTTTCAGCCAAGATGCAAAGAAGTGAAATTAACTCACATGCATTTTCTAGATGACCTGATCTTGTGTAGTAAAGGTGATTTTACTTCGATATACTTGCTACTGGGAGCATTCAAGTTATTTTCAGAGACTTCAAGTTTAAAAGAGAACATTCACAAGTCTAGAATTTATACTTGTGGGATGCCAAAAGAGGAGATTTAAAGGGTGATTGCTGCTTCATAATTTACTAGATAGAAGTCAGTTACCATTCAATTATCTAGGTGTTCCGATCTGCTCCAAGAGGATTACTCAAGCACATTGTGATATAATTGTTGAAAAGATGACAGTCAAATTTGGAGTATAATAAATCTTTCTTATAGTGCTAGAACTCAATTAATCAATTCTGTATTATTGAGTTTCCATATATATTGGGCACAAGTATTCATTATATCTAGAAGTGTATTAAATGAGGTGATAAAAGTGTGTAGATTATTCCTGTGGAATGGTCAACCCTTTACACAGAATCCAAAAGTAGTAGCATGTGATGATCTGTACCTGGATCAGAGTAAGCCCAGTGGTGGTCTTGGTTTTAGAGATGTGAGGATATGGAAAGTTGCTTGCTCATGGAAATATGGGTTATTTGCTTCCAAAAAGAATAATGTATGGATCAAATGGGTGCATTCAGTATACATTAAAGGTGAAAATTGGTGGGATTACTCTCCCAAATCAGGAGGGAGCTGGTACTGGAATAAGATTTTTCAGATCAAGAAATAATTGAAGATTCAGTTTATGGAAGAACTTAGTTCTTTAACCGTATATTCTATACATAATATCTGTGATAAATTGAGATGTGAAAAGGATAATGTTCCACTAGTAGAATAAATGATATTTGCTGCGGTGATATTGTTGCGGTTTTACCTATACGCAGCAATATTACACGCAAAAAGAAAAGAAAAAATAAAAAATAACAATATTTTTACGGTTCCCACCCAAAATATAAATAGGGGTTCTAGTCTGTCTTTACCATATATGATTGTGCAGCTTGATTTCTCTAGTTTATATTGTTCAGATGGCTTATATTGGTCAAAAGGTCTGCACCGTAGTTCATCATTGGCAAAGTTTTAGTACCATGAGCTATAACAGAAAATTGGGTTTGTTGTAATGATGTATTGTTATTATTGGCAATAATAGTTTTCCTACAAGTCTAACAATATTTTATTGCTTTTTAGGAGAAATTTTACAAAGTAATAAGTACTCCAAAGTATATACACTTTAATGTTTCCATCTCATGTCTCTTCACCTTCTTCAACCATGACTTTCCCCCTTTCTGTAAGTGTAAGTCTTCCTTTTTGTATAGCAGTTTTTTTTTTTTTTTTTTTTGTATTGTTATTTAATTTTTTGGGGTTTTTAATGTTTTACTTCAATCATGAAGTTTGGTTACTTATTCTTTTTTTGGTGATTTATGTGTATGTGGATGTTTTTGTAGTTTACATTAGCTATTATTTTCTGTACTTATAGCTTGTTTTGCTCATATATCATAAAACGTTGATACTTCTTTTTTACTCTGGGTTGATGGGTTTTTCAGATATTCGTTTGCTTAATCAAGAATTATCTATTGATTAAAAAAGGAAATAAATTGGGAAGTATTTTAGCAATAAAAATTTGGAAAATTATGATCTTTAAAGAGATATCATGCTTGAGTTTATCTGATTTTATATTTTATGTCTTTAGATAGTTGTTATTGTTAAATTTGATTATAGCCCTCTTCTCTTTTTCAGACTTCTGCATTCTCAGACACCAAGAACCGCTTGTATCTGTACAAAATTCTCATTGGAGTGTCTCTGATTTGCTTCACTTACTTCATTGGAAATCTTCTTATGAGATCTGCATGTTATGGAAATCGAGTTAGTTTTTGTTTTGCTTACTTGAGATTGATATTAGTTATGGTTTCTTCACGAGAAAGCAGATAATTTTTATGCTGTGTTTTGGCTTTGGGCTTCTGCTTTGAGAATGTATCAAAGGTTCATATGAATGTGTTTATATCTGTGGAGTTCTGTTGCATAGATAGAAATGATTAACAATTATCTTTTACATATAAATTACGAAATATTTGTGTTTTGAGATGCTGTGCTTGTCAGCTAGCTCATTTTCCATCTGATATTTGCTTATTAAAGTGTGGGGGGAGGGGGGGTGTGAAAGAATATTTTTTGAACTTCATTTTGTAGATTCACATTCTTGCTACAGTTGTCTCTGCTTCAAATTCTGTCTGTCTTCTGTATCTTATCAGAAACGGCTCTTTGCCATTCTGTTAAGAAGGTGTTCTGAATTACGTCTTATGTTATTAAGTGATACATGTAATTCTTTGCCATTCTGTTAAGCAGGTGTTCTGAATTACAGTCTTATGTGATTAAGACCTACATGTAATATCCAAATGACCGGATTTTGTCTTAACATCATAGTGATTATTTATATATATCTTTGTGTTATAGTATGCTAAGTTTTCTTTTCAATATGTTTTTTAATTGCCAAGGATTACAGAGAAGTTAGTATTTGTACCTCATATAATATGACTAAAATTTCTGATTCGCATTCATTAGCAATACTTCATGTTTGCAATATTGCTTGACGTAGCCGTATAGGGGGTCATGTTCTTTAGTTTGAACAGATGGTGTCATTTGTATGTAGCTCGAACTTAAGTAGATGTCATAATGTACATGAATGTACCAGTTTTATCCTTAAAAGTACTATAGTGGAAAGCTGAATAAGTTGTCGAGTAGGCGAGGACAATTTAAACTGTGTTCGAAATGAACATTACACAAGAATACAATTGGAGGAATATGTGAGAGGTACTCAGCTTATAAGATTCACTCTTTCTTCTTAGGGGGGAAATTGGGAGGATGAGGCAACTCAAGGGTATGTGATATCTGGTTTGCAACTCCTGTTGATTTGCTGAGCTCACATGTGCTAGGATAGTACGAGTTTTGCAGACCTATTACTCATGCTGCTGGCCAGCAGGGGTAGCAGGTCTGAATTTTTTTTTTATAAGAAAAGCTCAAATGCTCCGATTGTTAAGGAAAAACCGGAGCATTTGTTATAACAAATGCTCCGGTTTTTCCTTAACAACCGGAGCATTTGTAAAATGCTTAAATGCTCGTATGACGTTTGCTACGCGTTAAATACAGAGCATTTGGGGCCTAAACAACCGGAGCATTGAGGTTTTTTTTACTAGTGATGAAAGTGTTCCACTCCTTGTCCCACGAGCTATGATCATTGCTCCCTTGACAATCTTCCAAGAACCCCATCAAACACAACCTTGTAACCCGATGTAGCAAGTTGTGCTACCGAAATCATGTTTTTCTTCAACCTTGGGATGAACTTGACATTCTTCAACTCCAACGAGCCACCATGAGTGAGTTTCACACTCACATCACCTTTCCCCATGACTTCCACTGCCTTGCCATCCGCAAGGTAGACCTTTTCAAGTTTTCCAGATTTGAAATTCCAAAACAGCTCCTTGCATGGTGAGGAAAGATGAGAAGAACCCGAATCCAAGACCCATGATATTCCCGAGCACCCAACCAACTCTTCCTGATCATCCATGCTTACCATCAAAGCATCGGAATCGTACTCAGAAATCAAGTTAGTTGATGCTTCTTCTTCATCATCACTTTCTTGAACCTTCTTCTTCCTTTTCCAATTCAATTTTGTTAGGACAATCTCTCTTTAAATGTCCTTTATTACCATACCCCCAACAAGTAACACTAGCCCTGCCTTTTGACTTACTCCGGTCCCCCTTTGACTCCGATTTTCCTTGAAAGTTCCTCCCTTTTCCCCTCCCTCTACCTTCTACACTGTATGCTCCAGATGATTCTCCACTCTCCTTCCTTCGAATGCTCTCACTCAAAATCAGATCACGGACAACATCATAAACCAATTTTTCTTTACCAGAAGAATTACTAACAGCAGTTACTACAGTTTCCCATGCATTAGGTAAGGAGGACAACAAAATTAGGGCTTTCACTTCATCCTCAAAGACAATATTAACCGAAGATAATTGACTTATCAATGAATTAAATTCATTAATATCTTCAGCAGCAAAACTACCATTATTCATCTCTAAATCAAACAAACGACGCATCAGATATACCTTATTCATTGCCGAGGGCTTCTCATACATATCTGACAGTGCTTTGATCAATCCAGCCGTTGTTTTGATATCCTTGAAATTGAACGCCACAGTCCGAGCCAATGTCAAACGCACCACCGCCAGTGCCTGCCTATCCAGTACCTTCCACTTAGCCTCCTCAATCTCAGCAGGCTTTTCAGACAAAGGTTGATACAGATTTTTCTGATATAAGATGTCTTCTATTTGCATCTTCCAATATCCAAAATCTGTCCCATCAAACTTCTCAATTCTAATATTTGAATCATCCATTGTTAATTATTCTAGATCTAGACAATAAACCAACCTAGTTCTTGATACCAATTGTAAGTTCTATTGACTATCAATCTAGAAATAATAGCAAACAATAATAGAATATCAAATAAGAAAGCAGGAAAGAACACACCAGAACTTTTACGTGGAAATCCAAGAACTGGGAGAAAAACCACGAATATGCACTAGGAATCGATGAATACTCAAGAAAGATTACAAAAACACTCAAGAACTCTCTCTAAAGCTTTTTCTCTCTCAAATATGTGTTTAGAGATGAAGAATACATTAATCATAATTAGGGCACCTATTTATACCCTCATTAAGCAAAACCGGAAAATAACGCGTCCTCGATAGGTGAGGGCGCACCATCCCTTAGTGCGGGCGCACCATCCCTTTGTGCGGTCGCACCAGCCCTTGGTGCGGGTGCACCAGGCCTCAGGTGCGGGGGCACCTGAGTCTTCTGTCATCAGTTTCGTCAATTCTTCGTAAAATAGTCATAACTTTCTCGTTTCTCACCGGAATTGGACATATGACCTATCGTTGGAAAGCACTCGGAACAAGCTATCACCTGCAATTTGAATCGCCTCAAAATCATTTATAGATTGAAAGATATGTGCATTCAAAGTCAGCCTTATGTCCCAAATGACGTTTTCCTTCTACGCAACCTCATCTCCACACCCATACACCTCCATGAGCTTCATATCACGCCATATACCCAACATACTTACTATTCCGTAACACAGCCACACAGGTTTATAATTCGGTTAGCAGTTCATAAGAAGTTGCAAATTACAGCAGAACTTGCAAGAATTGGAGTGAGCAGTTCTGATTTGTGCTTGATTTGTTAAGGTGGTATAAAGTCCCATGAACATTTATATTTTCATTGTCCGTACAACATGTAGTGTCTTACTATGATCAAGAGATGGCTAGATATTCAAGTAAAGTTCTATAACATTGCATGAACTTATCAGATGGGTGAGAAATAGTAGGAAAAAACAAAGTTTAAGAAGCATGTCATAAGTGCAAGATGAGCAGCTATGGTGTATTATGTTTGGCAAGGGAGAAACAAGTGTTTTTGGATGCATTGTAGTCCAAGCATATTTTTTTACAGTAAGGCAGATTAAGTAGCTAGTGAGAATAAGAATTGATACTGTTTTAACAAAGAAAGTGAGTAGGAGTGTTACAATTGGTTTTAACATTGTAATCTTGTAATGTAACTAGTTGTACGTTTTACCTCCTTTGATTATTTATGGTCCAACTTAGTTGGTCTATAGTTATCTTATTATTGGTTTAGGTTGTAACTGGTTTTAGAGTAATCAAATTACTTATGAAGAAAAAGGTTTGAGTAAACCTTTTGTAAGAGTTGTGGGAACTCTTGAGATACTTAGAGTTAATTTATGAGTAAAGAGAGACTGAAGAGTAGCACTATGATTGAGATATCATAGTGAGGAGAGTGGAATTCCGATTATAATTTGCAAGAGTTTGGAGTTTCGAGTGGAACTTGCGAGAGTGTGCATTTAATAGGCTATAACTAAGTTGCTCCTCTATTATAGTGAAGAGTTTAAATCACCAGTAGGTCGTAGATTTTCTTCTTATATTAGAATAAGAAGTTTCCACATAAAAAGTAACTCTCTTACACTTTAAGTTCCTTATTACTTATATTTTAAATTGTATATTATTTGAACAATAAATTACACACTACAATTCAACTAACGGTTATAATATTGCTTTTGAGTTAACAAAGATTTTAAACACTCCATTTTTTATGCGGCTTATGTGGCTCCATAAAAAAATGACCACCTAAACGTCCGAAAGCGATCGACGTGGTATTAGTTAGGTAGATCACTTATAAAACAAGCAATATCAATTGGTCAGATGTGGTTGCCACCAATCAAATTGGAGCTACGCACCCAAAAAAGGACCATGATGAATAAAAGGCTAAAACTGTTTATCCCACCTCTTTGAACTATACCAATGTATAAATAAATATTACTAAAATGAACCATGAGCCAACTTGTTGAAACAAACCTTGTCTCTTGTTTGCTCTCCTCACATATCTTAGGATGGACTTGCCAAATAAAGAGCAAGGAAAATCTTCCCTTATATGGAGTATGTAATTAAATGATCTAATTCTTGTTGGCATAAATTTATTAAATAGTCATATACCCTTCTCTCAAGATCAGAACCATATTGCGAGTGTCCAAATTGTGAAATAGCATAATTCTGTCTCATTTTACATTAATTGTTATCAAAGTCACTATCATTTTATTCTGCCAATAGCTGTGTATTCTTGATCACCTAATATACGAAGTTTAGGTTTAAATCTCTTAGATCAATTTGAAAGTCTTTGTTATGAGTTGGTCCCATAGTCTAATTAAACCTCAATATATAAGATTAAAATACTATTCCGGAACATCTGATATGAAATAAATTGTAATATTGGACTATACCTATAGAAAATGATAAAGTACGATGAAATCAAATTTTCAAATCTAGTATGATCATATCAGTAGTTTTTAAGAAAATAAGTAATAAGTTCTTCAAATAAGGTGAAAAGAACATAACCTTAATAACAACATTTGACACGTGAGTTTGGCAAGGAAAAAAAAGAGAACATAACCTTATTAGTAATTTTAGACATGTGAATTTGGCAAAAGAATTGAAATTATTTTCATGTGACCTGGAGGTCACAATCAAATATTCTTCTCGAATTGACAATATTGAGGTTACGATCTTCTCTTTCAATTAAACTTACTGCTAACGATAATACAACTTTGTTAGTTAGAAATTGATGTTGTAACCAAACCCTCATTAAATATCGTATATATAACGCAAAGAATAAAAGCAGTGGGGTAAGCCACACACTCTATTCGTTTCTAATCAAATGACATTTAAATCAAAATATATTGTTTCATAATATAATTTATTCTAAAATACGAATGTAATTTACTATGCAATTTTATAATATCAAGTTAAGGAGACTAAAATTGCTTAGGCAAGAGTATTGTTGCTAATTGAAACTTGCAAACTAGAGTGCTTCTATCTCTAGCTTGTATGCCCCCTCCTAAAGAAGTTAGGTAGTTATATTAATTTGATCATGAGTTATCTTATGGTTTCAAATGATTTTGGAATATGGAATTGATTTTTTTATTGAGACAAAAGGTGATTCAAACTACATGGCTTACCATATACGAAGGGAAATAACATATTTGAGGAAAGAAGAACCATGTTAAGTTTATATGCTAGATTGCTAGTGTTTTGGAGTTTTGCATGGCAATCTAAACTTGAGTAGTGTACTCCACTCACCAGTGACCACTACATGTACAGACAGCTATGCTATCCCCATTACCGTCAATCTCATTTTTATCTGATACAAGAAAAAAAAAAACACAGTGCAAAGCCTTGTCATTTTGCTGTTTCTTCTTTCCTTTCCCCTGATTTGACTGCCTTATCTTTTCTTCTCCTCCTCTTTTCTTTAGGAATCATGATAATCAATCAGGATTAGATGAAATAGAAGAAAAACATTGAAATAATTCCTAGCTTGATATATACATTTCGAAAAAGTTATGATGAAATCTTATATTCCGTGTGTTGCATGGGTCACTAGGTCGAGACCTAGTGTCATATGATATCAAATTTTCTAGGGTGATATGCATAGATAACATCAATCCATCAATCTGAGTTAACAAACTCTTGAGGGATGGTACTTAAAACTGGGATCGAATTTTGTTTCCATCACTATATTATTCTGGTTCCATCACCGCGTCATTCTTCAACTTATTTTAACTTATTTCAGAAAAAAAAAAAACATTAGTTTAAATAAGATAAGATAAAATACAATAAGTTTGAATAAGTTGAGATAAAATAAGATAAGATAAAATAAGTTGAATAAATTGGACTAGTTATGTTAAGCAACATGATAAACTAGCATATAAGTTCAGATAAGATAAAATGAGTTCAGATAAGATAATATAAAACAGTTTCAGATTAATTAAAGTAAGTTGAATCGAATACAGTCTTAGTCGCTCATTTACCTAAAAACATAATTATATGGAAACATTATTTAAAAAAAAAAGGAAAAATTGACAATAGAGGTCTCAACTTTGGGCGATAATTTTTAAAAGGTTTGAACTATTGATTAACCTGTGTAGGTCCCAACTTTAGGGGGTCTTAACTTTTAGCGGGCCTCCGTGACTTAAAACTGACAAATTTTTTTTAAAATCTCACATTGTTCCTACTTCCCTCCCTCAATTAACCCTTCTGGTGTGACCAAAGTTTTACAAGTTATGACCTATAAAGCCAGTTTCAAGTCCCTAAGGCCCGCTAAAAGTTAATACCACTAAAGTTGGGACCTACACAGATTAATCAATAGTTCAGACTTTTTAAAAATTATCACCCAAAGTTGAGACCTCTATCGTCAATTTTTCCTATAAAAAAAAAACTTTATAGTTAATCAAAATTACTTCAAAAATCAAAATAATTAAAATATATATGTAAATAGTTAATTGTTCGACACAAAACTGGTTGGTTAGATCGTTTAACAAGAGAACAATTGTTTAACATATTATGCTTTGCATTTTACGTATCAGCTTTTAGCTAATAGTTTGATACTTATTTTGGTGCATCTTATAGCGTTAGCTAAAGTAAACTTACATTTTAGAAGAAAACGGTGGATATCGCATATTGTTCTGCACATCTCTGAACTTGTGGACGCTTTCAATTTAGTGCTCAAGCAACTGAAGAGATCGATATAGTTTCTTTGTGTGCGTGGTGTCTGGAAACCACTTCTGTTGATCCCATTGAAACGAGACCGATTTTACGAAACTGTCATATTCCACCTCATGACCCATTTACAAAGCCGTGGTGGACTTTGGAGAAGATGAATTAAGCTATTAACTACTTTAATTGACTAATTAACGCATGGTGATAAGATTAGTTTAATGGTATTGCACTAATAGTAGTATAAATTTCCCACTTGCAAACCTTTAGTGCATGACCAAAATTTCCTTCTTTGTTGGCTTTCTTTATTTTTTAAGTAAAATTGATTTATTGATAAAAGAGTTATACCATATTTACAATTATGACTTGAAATCGTGTGAATGGCATAAGGATAACTTTGAATGCACATATCGTTCAATATATAAATGGTTTTAATGTGATTCAACTTGGTGGTGATAGCTTGTTCAAAGAGCTTTCCAACGATAGGTCATATGCCCAATTCTGCTAAGAAACGAGAAAGTTACTCCTGTTTTTACGAAGAACTGCCCAGAGCCATCGCGACTCGCGACATGCAACGCGACACGCGTTTTGCGAAATCCGTTTCTGAATCAATTTTTTTCTTGTTTTAGGGTTTTATGCGGAGTATATAGTATAGGGTTTTTTTTTTGTGCGGGGTTCCTTATATTATAAAAGGACCTCTTGGTGCTCATTATTGAAACACAACTTATGAAACACTTTTACCTTCTATAATTTAGGACTCCCTGTATTATTCTCTTTGGTTTTTTCTCCATTACAGCGAAGAAGCTCTAATCCCCCACCTGTGGACGTAGGTCAAATTTGACTGAACCACGTAAATCCTTGTATTATTTGTTCGTTCATCTTTATTGTTTTCTCACTTTTATTATTCTATTGAATTTTTGTTCCGCATCAAATCACACTACAACACCCTGTTTCCTAACAAACTGGTATCAAGAAATTGGTTATTTAAGATCTTAGGTGTTTGTAGAACAAGTTTGATTTTTTTATTATGTCAATGAAATCCGATATTGAGAAATTTGATAGGCAAGTAAATTTTGGCCTATGACAATTAAAGATGAAAGTCATCCTGGTTCAAAGTGCTTGTCACAAGACTCTAGAAGGTGCATCCAAAAAGCCTTCGGGTATGACGGATGACAAGTGGGAGGAGATTGATTTGAAGGCACTATCAACGATTCATCTATGTGTATCTAATGAAGTTTTGAGAGAGGTTGCCAAAGAGACGACTATTGCAGGTTTATGGTTGAAGTTGGAGCGAGTCATTGTATATGACAAAGTCTGTGACCAACCGTCTATTGCTAAAATCTAGACTTCAAGATCTTAGTCTAGAACAAGGTTAACCGCTTGAGTCTCATTTAGATGAATTCTTCTGTATAATTATGGATTTGTAAAACATCGATGTTGAAATCGATGATGAGGATATGGCTATTAGGTTGTTGTGTTCTTTACCACCTTCATATAAGCACTTTCGAGATACCTTATCATATGGTAAAGATGATTTAATTTGAGTTTACAGGATGTTAAGGAGAGTTTGTTGTTGAGATGAAGAAGTGTTTGAAGAGAGTTTCGTCAATTTGAGGAAGCATGCTTGGCGTTGGTGACTTTATACTCTCGATCTAAACCATGTGATGGTTTTGTATACGGATTTTGTGTTCGAAGACGCATCGGTACACAATTATAGAAGATGTCTATTTTTCGATTGCTTAAAGTGAGTAAGCTTATGGAATTTTTTTAGATGGAGTTATCTTGTTTGATCGGTTTCAAGTCAAGGTGGAAATTTGTTATCTATGACTTGAGATCTTGTGAATGGTATAAGGTTAACTTTGAATGCACATATCTCTCAATAATATTTTTGATGTGATTCAAATGGTAAGTGATAGCTTGTTCAAAGAGCTTTCCAACGATAGGTCATATGCCCAATTCCGCTGAGAAATGAGAAAGTTACGCCCGTTTTACGAAGAACTGCCGAGAGCCATTGCGACATCCACCGCGTTACGCGTTTTGCGAGATCCGTTTCCGAATCAATTTTTTTTTATTGTTTTAGGGTTTTATGCGGAGTAATATTTTAGGGTTTTTTTTGTGCGGGGTTCCTTAATTATGTCATAAACGGACCTCTTGGTGCTCATTATTGAAACACAACTGATGAAATACTTTTAGCCTCTAGTATTTAGGACACCTTGTATTATTCTCTCTGAGTTTTTTTCCATTATAGTGAAAAAGCTCTAATCCTCCATCTGTGGACATAGGTCAAGTTTGACTGAACCATGTAAATCTTTGTGTTATTTGTTCGTTCATCTTTATTGTTTTCTCACCTTTATTTTTCCATTGATTTTTTGTTCCGCATTAAATCAAACTAAATCAAATAGAAGTCTAAGTTGGCAAAATTACGATCATTGTGGATGAGATCTGATTTTAATGAGTATCCTTCTTTACATCGATGTTTGATACGTCCTTGCTTCCAGCACGAAAGGGAATTTTGATTTATTGTGGTTTTGAAATCCAACTACATTTGATGGAATTGATTACACACCAAGAGCTGATTGTTGTTGCAGCACTGCACAAATCTTCATCAACAAACCAACATTTTCTGAAAAAATTGAATTATATAATCCCAAACTCTCGCAAGCAAAGTGTTTGAACTAAGTGTACTAGTAAGAGATAAAACTAGTTAAATAAACATGTCAACTAAACTAAAACAAACAAAAAAAGACAGAGATATTCTAAACAACTGTAGCAACAAAATTTTATAGTAAAGAAACCTTTTAGAAACATATAACACCATATAATATTTCAGAAAAAATATTGCCACACTATATATACTTTCATAAGAAATACATGCCTACTTGAGATATAATATGGTCGACCTAACAAAGTGGCCATATGAGACAAGTTCCACATAATTGATCTATCATGTTGGTAATTTGGTAGGTAAAGGATAAAGGCCATTACCCCCTTTAAATTTTTGGTCTTTTCATCATGCCTAGCTTTGAAAATTGCATATCTTATTTGATCACGTCCACGTACATTCTACTCCCATGTATACGCACAATATATATAGGTGGAAAAACATATGAAGCACCAAAAGCAAAACATAGTACAAAAATAAAACAAGAGAGAGAAAACAAGTCTCAACTCTCAAGCCACTCCAAACACAAAACTTATTAAGAAAATCTAAAGGAGGAGTGGAAAAGAGAGAAAAAAGATATATAAATGGAGTGGAGAAAATGTTATTTGGACTTGTTACTGGTGCCTTCTGGTTTATTAATTTTGACTGCTTATCATGTTTGGCTATGGCACAAGGTTCGAACGCAGCCATTCTCCACCATCATTGGTACTAATTCAAATGCAAGAAGATATTGGGTAGCTGCCATAATGAAGGTAAGTAGTACTTATAATAATCATCATCTTAATTTCCCTTCATTTCCCATATTTTAGCTTAAGATTTGGTAATTAGATGATTGGCATAACCTCAGCATATTCGAGGTTTATACATGCATGATGCATGGTACGGTGAAACTTACTAGGGCATGCCAAGTTTTCATTAAATCATCAATCATGCATCAAAGAATACTTCATCGGTTTTTGTTAATGCGATATCTTACTTTTGGAGTTCAGTGTTTATAAATTTTGAATATATATATATATATATATGTTAGAATTTGGTGTCAAGAGGTGTAATTTTTAAATAATACACCTTATTTAATCTTTATTAATACATAAATTAAAAAACAAACGTTACAGTAAATTTGTGCATTCAAGACAAAAAGACAAATGTTACAATTAAAAAAAACAGAAAAAGCAGTATCTAATCGTTCGGCGAAAATGAACTCAATGATACTATGAAAGGTATAATGAACAAATTGAGGAGGTATCAAAATCTCAAATTTTTTGGTTACAGTAAATCCGGGATAGATTGTCATATGCTATTACGGTATAATTCATTATTAACAACTTTCTGTTTTATAGAAACTGTAAATGAAAAACTCTGATGAAATATTTCGTGTACCCTACCGCACATACTTTAACACGATCTTCCTAGTACACGAGATTTGGTTTGTTTCATTTAATTTCTGTTTCGGACTTTCGGTTACATGCCTTATGTTTCAACTTTCAACCTCGCTTAACAGCATGTATAGCATGGAAAACACAAGTTGCATATATATCTTAATCATTGATTAGGGAAAGAAAGTATATTAAGGAAGAAAGTATGACGGACAAAACAAAACTTGTGAAAATTTGAAATATAAATGTTCCACTAAAAAAAACCTGGAATATAAATATAATCATCTCATTATCTTTATTCATAATTACATGTGTACTCAGATACACAGATACTAAAGGTGAATAGTCGTTCAAAAACTTGAAAAACATGTATATCTCAAATACAATATTTAATACAACTGCAATGAATGCGAAACAATGGGGTCACAACTAACTACAAAATAAAGACAATTTGTAAGGTAACAACATGGATAATGTCTACCTATTGTGAGACTTGGAATACACGTAAAAAAGTGGTGGTGATAACCGTCTAGTAGTTGTCTACACGCAATTTAACACACAATATCAAGATGTAGATATTTATTTATAGTATGTTTAATTTTTTTCTTACCACTTTTGCTTATTCTTTATTAATTATAATATTTCCCCATTTGTCTCCATTATCACACTAAAAACCCACTTAACACCCCTCCCCCATGAGTAATTAATCCTCACCAAACCCCAATTACTTCATCCATATTTCTCTCCACGTTGGTTGTGATATGGGCGATGATGAGGATGAAGATGAAGATGGTAATTGGTAAAAGCTGTATGACAGCAGTGTTTGATGGTGTGCTGGCCGTGGAGAAACATTGGTTTAATTCTAACGCACTAAATTCTACCCCCATTAGCAAATTAAAGCCTCTAATTACTCCTTAATTCTACCCCTATTGCTATTAACAAAGCCTCTAGTTACCCCTTTATTTATGTGATATCTAGTTGGCCTTGGCATCTTTAGTTTTTCAAACCAGAAAAATCAGATTAAATACTAACGAAGCATTTAAGTCAGGAGGATGCATTTATAGACTCCTGAATTTTGTTTTGTGTTAGATTGCAATGATCTTTAGTTAGTGGTAGGATTATTAAATATTGACTAACATGTTCATGATCCACTCATATTGTGAGTCTACCGTATGAATATAAATTGGAACAACCCATCTTTTGTGTGACACGTCGCAAACGCATACTCATAATGGTGGCATTAGCCATTATGTATGACCTAATAATATAACCTCATAATCTTAGTAATTCTATTAGTAAGCTCATATATAAATGCATTTTTGGTAACTCGCTTGTACTAATTCGTAACCCGCATCGCATCATCAACATAAGACTTGGTGTTCTTTTCTATTCTATTATAGGTGAAGGTGTTTTTTTCGGAAAAAAAATAGACAGAGAAACTAGTTATACATGCAAAGCTATTGATTGATAGGTTTAAATAAATTACAAAAAACCACCGTGGGAAGTTCTATTGTTGCCTTTAATACTATGGTCTATGTAGGAAGTTAAATAAAATTCTCATTTTATGATTTATATAAGACACAAAGGCAATACAAAGTAGAAAGAAAGAGAGGGAAAATTCGAACATTTGACCTATCGTTCACATCACCTCAATATTAACCATTAGGACCAAGACATCGTTGCTAGCTAGTAATATAAGATCCTCGATCATGTGTTCTTGGATATCTTATTTTGACCATAAGGTATACTGACAAAAACATAAGAACTAGTATATTATTAGATTTCGATTGAACGTACTAAAAGTTTATCGTTAAACTAACTTTTATCATTATAGTTTGAAGTATTACTAATTTACTACCTTTATTACTTTTTATCTACATAGTTTGATTTTCGCATTTGTGAAAATACATCTTTTTTATTATTAATAAGTAAATATTACTATATAAAGTTTATATTTCGAAAATATATATCAAGATGAATCTATAAAGATCCTACATGATTTTGTCTTTCCTTATGTATAAACCATAAATAATGATGGTCAAATAAAATATGTAAAAATATTAAAACAAAATATATATAGATTAAATATAAACGGGCGAGTTTGTTATTAGTCAAGATTTAGCCTCCGGATATTTGAGTAATTAATTTATATTTAGAAGTATATATCTTTGATAATTTCCAGTTCAAATATCATGTTATAGATTCTAGATAGACCACTCGAGGATTTTCAAAAGAGATAGCATGATGAAATAGCATGTCTAGAAATTTTAGAAAAAAACAACTCAAATTTATAATTTTTTTTGTTATTATTTATCAAATTGTTATACTTTTTCACGCTTGTCAATGCACAATTTCGATCATGGATATTTAGTAATAATTACATATAATTGATATATATATATATATACACACACACACACACACACACACACACACACACACACACACGTACATATGTGCATAATCAAGCTTGCTTGTTAGAGGTGGTGGAGAATCCATTGTGCTTGGAGGTCACAAGTTTAATTTGAACCTCACTATCTACTTGTGCTTGGGAATAGGGATTCCCTTATATAGTTATACCTTCCCTATTCTCAAGTGTTGACCTGTGTAATTGGGCTGACTTACCTGGACAAGGTATTCGTCCAGTATGGTCCTTCTTCTTACCAAGGAATCCCCAGGGGGCCCAAAAATTCATATATATACACATATACATATACATATATGATAGATAAAACTACATTTTACATATTCTACTAAAAATGTGATTTATAGCCAACAAATATGGAAAATATAAATAGGTGGAATTCATAGTAAACTAACAAAACGGAGATAGGTTAAAAGATCATACTATAACCATTATTATGGGAAACTATTTTCATTCCACGCATGACCCGTCAACCTATGTGCCTTCACTTCAGGATGTTTTACCAAACAGGCCAACCTTAACTTTATAATCTCAACAGAAAATTCATTCATCAAAGGGAAAGTTGTAGATAATTTATGAACAATGTCCACTAATGAAATGATACCTTTAACCTTTCATGCAACATAGGATAGTGGTTCAGCAAAAGTGTAGCATGACTCGGCCAATTACAACATGTTTAACTTTACATGCTCACTTCTTCTCATACTTACTGGTTATGTAAAATAAAAATAAGTTTATTCACTTCTGCCTGAAGAAAAAGGGGTCAAAATTCACGTCACATAAATCGTAATTGCATTACCTTTCCATTTTCACGTTCTTTATTATTTTTCATGACCTCATATGTGTTATCTCTTGCGGAAAGTTTGGGTTTAGGGTTAATTAATTAGAGACAAAAGGCATCATTAATTAGTTAGTGCACTTCCTTTGTTGGAATTCTGGATTTTGATGAAATGAAACTCATAAGATAATTGTATTATTGTATTTTATTAGTTGTTGTCACTGCTATAATTTACTGTTTATTATTTACGAAGTTTAGAAAATACTTTATAATCAATGATTAGAGCAAATGGCACATAAATCATAAATGGTATACAAAGTATGGAAGAGAATATTTAAATTCCTAAAATCATATTACGAATCAACTTTCCAAAGTACTTACCGGCTAAATTCTTGACAATAAAGAAAGGAAAGACCAATAAGTCCATTATTATATAGAAGATATTCATATAATATGTCTTAGTCAAATACCTTGGGTTATAGCAATCTCGTATATTTAGGATATCATGTATATCTTTAGTGTATTATCTTTTTCTTGTATAACATATTCTTTAGAATATTATTAGCATAATATCTTTATTTTATGTATTAGTTGTTATCTCTTGTACTATATAAGGTGTACTTATCCTACTATTCAATACAAGCTTTCTCATGAACTCTATCATGGTATCATGAGCCTTGATCTTATTCCGCTTTCACAATCCCACCTCCCTCTATTCTATGGCTACACCATAAATCATGCTTGCCGATACAACAAGCAATGGTGACCCAACTGTTCTCCTTCCTCTCCACGCTTCCTCTTCTTTTTCTTTAATGGCTATACATACAGTGCACTCTAAGATCCTTTTTCAATGGCTACACATGTTCATCCTCTCCAGTCTCAACCGACTTTAAACTCTATCATATTATCCTAAGAACCCTTGTGTAGTTATGTGTGTTCAGTGTGTATATATACACCTATGACCTATGACCTATGCCCTATTGTACCGGAGCAGTTCACAATGCACGATTCGAGACAAACAGGAAACTAAATGCTAAGCATATCAGCTTAATTACTAGCTAATAAACAAATTAGATTGCGCAATGCATAGTAATAAAACTTCAAATAACAATTAGAGTGCTCATACTAACAAACAAATTGAATACAACTTGTGGTTTTTCCCAGTGAAACAAGCGACTACACTTAATTCCTCACATGAGCAAAAGAACAAAAAAAGACTTGCTTAAACCTCCATTTAAATACCATCCTTTTCACTAATCCAGCAAAAAATACAAACTAAATGCTAAGCATATCAGAATACTAGCTGATTGGACATTATGCTCCACAAAGCTAAGGTTACACCATATTGTATACTACCATTTTATCTATCTGCTAACCAATCATATTTGAATGCAATCAAATTTTTTATAACATTTATCTCTTTCTAATCAAACATCTACCTAAAACTTTAGTCATAAAAGAAGTTACGCAGCTAACGTGCTTCTCACTATATATAATCAATTTTTACTTTCTTTATTTCTTTTCCTTGACAGCCATTTGTGTCTCCAACTCCAAAGTCCTAACATCAAGAAAGTGAAAGCACCAACATATAATATGACAGTGATAACACCCATACATATACTAGTATATATATCCCAAACTATGTACTATATGATGTGAGATGGCGCATGAAAAATTGATGGTATACACGTTTGCATGCAGGATAATGACAAGAAGAACATCCTAGCCGTTCAAACCATAAGGAACACAATCATGGGAGCAACCCTAATGGCCACCACTTCTATCCTTCTCTGCTCAGGTTTAGCAGCTGTTTTAAGCAGCACTTACAGCATTAAAAGGCCGTTAAACAACGCCGTTTACGGGGCCCACGGCGAGTTCATAGTGGCTCTCAAATATGTTACTTTGCTCATCTTCTTGTTGTTCTCATTTTTATGTCACTCTTTGTCTATTAGATTCATAAACCAAGTTAATTTTCTTATCAACACCCCACAACAAGACCTATTGATTGCTAAGGTAACACCTAATTATATCTGTGAATTATTGGAGAAAGGGTTCATGTTGAACACTGTGGGAAATAGGCTTTTTCATGCTGCTCTCCCACTTTTGCTTTGGATTTTTGGACCTGTCCTAGTTTTCCTTTGTTCTGTTGCCTTAGTTCCTGTGCTTTACAATCTTGACTTTGTGTTTCAGTCTAATGTAGGAAAAGGGGCTCATGATCAGATCACACATGGGGATTTCTTGTCTGTACCTTAAGTACATGATCGAGTTCTTCATCTTACTTTATTAATTGTGATATTATCATGACATTTGGATTTATGAGAATATATTTAATGGGATTTTGCTCTCTTTCTAGTTTTATATTTATATTTACATTTGCAAATGATAAGGATGTTAATCCATTTATGTAATAACAAACAATTTTATTTTGGACATGTTTACAAGAAATTAATATTTTTAGTCTAGTTGATACTTTAATTATGATATTAATAAATTAACGGTCGCTTCACAAGACGTGTGTAGATTATTAATATATTTCTGGTTTGATTGACATCATAGAGTATGAAAAGTAGTAAATCTTGTAAAGTTAAAGTTGCTAAAAAAATTTAAGTTATGGTTGGCGACACAAAAAAAAAAAACCACTCTTTAGTTATTATACTTCGACAAAATAAAAGAATGAACTTAACTAGGTCCGTAGAACTTCTCATAAGGAATTCTATTAATCATGAAAAACTCTAACAACTTTTTATAGTTCCCAAAAAGTAAAACTTCATCAGTCTGAAATATTTTATGAACTTACAGTTTTTATTTCCAACCAAATCACCATACAAACTACAATGTAATTTTTAACATGAATAAAGAAAATAGTACAATAATAATAATGCAATTCTAATTCGCGTAAACTCAACTTTTCCAAAAAAAAATCTTGAATGTAAAGTAATGAATGTGGGAGTAATGGGTTCGTGTAAAGGTTGTGAGTCTGACAGATATTTTCATAACATCTTTTTTAATTTTGATGGTTTAGTACGTAATGTGACGTTTTTGGTCCATCTCATATACACTTAATAATATCTCGTCCTATTACTCCCTAACAACGATTTTAGAGGCGTTTAAGTTTGTTTATTCCCTTTGCATATCTCCAATACGTGTCAATCCCTATATCTCTACTCGGTTGTTGGATGTGAATTATAATTGTGGTGTTTTTCCATTCTTAGTGCTTTTCCTAATTTGATTCCAATAGTTTATACCCTTAGTTTAACCAAAACTTGACGATTTCTTCGGCTTAGCTTATTGTTAAATTAACACATATTGGTTCTCCTTACGAGTCCTTATGGAAGAATGACCCTTGCTTGGCACTTTACTTAGTAAAGTGGTCTAGTTAAGTTTTGATTGACTTTATAATACTAGTACTAGTTTTTCCTTTGTCATAGAGCTGTTCTGATTCAGTCTAATCTAGCTACTAAGGCTATTATCAAATGCAAAGCTTCACTCTCCCCTCGTCTATCCTTCAAGACTTCGATAAAACCAACACAAATTTCTTTTGTAATAAAGATCCGGGTTGTGGTGCGGCCAATCTTGTTGGTTGGGACTCTATTTGCTGCCCTAAATGTGTTGGTGGGCTTAGTTTCCGGAAGGCCAAGATTACTAATCTTGCTTTCGAATGCAAATTGGTTTGGAAAATTATTGCAGCTCCGGAGAATATTTGGGTTCTTTTCATAGGCTTCTTATTGATAAAGCCATATACGCCAATATATTGCCGTATGAGTCGACTTGTAGTGCTACAACCTTTCATGCTTGCAGGCATTAGATTTTGACTATGTGACAAGTTATGATTTCGCATGACCTGAGCACTGGGACAGAATAAACCAAATTATCACGCCAAAATGAAATATCTTTACCACTACCTACCTGCCACCGCAAATCTCTTTTGAAAGAGGGTCTCAGGCGCATAAGATTTTTCCATTGTCAGGAGCAATTTGCATTCGGAGTATAAGACCAAAGGGACTCATTTTTCAAATACTTTTTCATAACTAAAAGAACCCAAATATTCTCCGGAGCTGCAATAATTTTCCAAACCAATTTGCATTCGAAAGCAAGATTAGTAATCTTGGCCTTCTGGAAACTAAGCCCACCAACACATTTAGGGCAGCAAATAGAGTCCCAACCAACAAGATTGGCCCGCACCACAACCCGGATCTTTATTACAAAAGAAATTTGTGTTGGTTTTATCGAAGTCCTGAAGGATAGACGAGGGGAGAGTGAAGCTTTGCATTTGATAATAGCCTTAGTAGCTAGATTAGACTGAATCAGAACAGCTCTATGACAAAGGAAAAACTAGTACTAGTATTCTAAAGTCAATCAAAACTTAACTAGACCACTTTACTAAGTAAAGTGCCAAACAAGGGTCATTCTTCCATAAGGACTCGTAAGGAGAACCAATATGTGTTAATTTAACAATAAGCTTAGCCGAAGAAATCGTCAAGTTTTGGTTAAACTAAGGGTATAAACTATTGGAATCAAATTAGGAAAAGCACTAAGAATGGAAAAACACCACAATTATAATTCACATCCAACAACCGAGTAGAGATATAGGGATTGACATGTATTGGAGATATGTAAAGGGAATAAACAAACTTAAACGCCTCTAAAATCGTTGTTAGGGAGTAATAGGACGAGATATTATTAAGTGTATTACTAAGGTCATTTGTGGAAGGTTGAGGAAGGAATTACCTGATATTGTAACTGATAATCAAGGAGGCTTTGTTCATGGCAGGTATATTATTCATAATGTCATGGTGGTGCAGGATCTAGTCAAGAAGTACAGTAGGAAGAATGCAAGTCCTAGTTGCATGATTAAAATGGATTTGCAGAAGGCATATGATACAGCGGCGATTGATAAGTGCGTTTCAAACGTACTTTATGCTCTTTTTAGCTCATTTTGATCCTATTTATCCCCTTTCTTCCCTCTTTATTCTCCCTTTTCCCGTCTATTTCATTCACTTGATCATACTTGATCATAGTGATATTTTGCTAGATTTTTAGTCATTTTTGACTCTTTTTAGCTCATTTTGATCCTATTTTTGCTTTCACCTTGTTTTGCCATGTTCTTGATACAGGTGAAACTACTAAGATGGCTACGATTTGTAAAGTTGGAAAGAAGTAGCAATAAAACGAAGCACACATTGATAAATGGTGCGCTTGCATCATTCCCCATGTCCGCTCGCACAAAGGAGCACATTGCACAATGAAATCTTGAACAGAAACTTCAAATGGACATAACTTTAAACCACAAATCGATGAAGGTAATTCCAGTTGGAGGTGAAAGCTCGTTTCGATATCTTTCCAACAGACTGGTCATAAGCTTGATTTGGATATAAAACGAAGAAGTTATTCTCGTTTTAAGTTGAACTGTCCAGTTTGAGGCAGAAGGGTGAGGTGCACCCGCACCTCTGTTTGGTGCGCCCGCACCTCATCTTGGTGCGCCCGCACCAGTCGTTTCCGGAAAATGGAGCTCGTGGCTTCATTAAACGAGTTTTTGTTTTATTTCAAAGACTTACGCTTTATTCTAGTTTTTACAAATATTTTAGGGTTTTGTATTAGAGGAAAACACTTTAGTTTCATTGAGAATTGAGATTAGTGATCATAGTTTGTGATTCCATTACATTCAAGGTACTTTTCATTCAATTCAATTCAAAGTTTTAGTTTTTATTTCATTCTTTCGTCTTTGTTCTTGCTTTGATTATTTAGATCTTATTCTTTTAGTCCCATAATTGCGATTTATATTAGTTTAATCATTACTTAATCATGTTTAGCCTTAGATTAGTCATAGATTTATTGTTTAATTGCTTTAACTCCATGATTAGTGAGTAGTTTCATAATCTAGGGTTAGGGTGAAAGTATGAATTAGGGTTTTAAATTGATGTTGATGTGATTGTGATGTATGGAGAAGTTTATGCATTGATCTTGGTGTTTTGAGACCTTAGGATAGATATTGATCACATTTATACTTTGGTATTTTGATTTCAAATGTTCTTAAATCGGATTTTGAACTCTTTTATCATCCCCAAGAATCAACTTAATTTCTATACCAAGATATTGGATGGAAATTAAGGGGATCCTTCATTAGGGGTTTTCCAAACTTATTGAATCTCTTAATCAATTAACTAAAGACCATTCGAGAGAGGATTTAGTTGATTGATTAAGTGATTACTCTTGAGGACCATTCGAGAGAGGACTAGAGTATTTAGAGGAGAACTAAACCTTGCATAATCGTCTTTGTTACTTCACAATCGCATTAACAATCATCATTGTTCTTATTCATACTAGTAACCTTAACTCTAGTGTCTTTTATTTGATATTTAAACTCTATATTTGCTTGTTCTAGTTGATAGTTGCTTAATTGTTACCAAACATCTTTCAAACCCCCAAATACCTTTCAATTAGGTAGTCTGAACTTGATAGACTTTAATCAATCCCATTTTCCCTGTGGATCGACCCTTGACTTGCCCTTACTATTCTCTTAGTAATTGCTTGTTAGGACTTATAAATATTGTTTGGAAAGCGGTTCTTAGTGCCTTAACGACACACTAAAAACCTCTTATCAGCGATTGGCAATTCCTTAAAGAGATGATGCAGATCTTAGAATTTCCAGAGGAGTTCACTGAGTTGATTAGGGAGTGTGTGACAACTCCTAAGTTCTCTACTATGATTAATGGCTCAATGCAAGGTTACTTTAGTTCTTCTCGTGGTTTAAGGCAGGGAGACCCCATGTCTCCACTACTATTTGTTCTATGCATGGAGTATCTCTCCAGAATACTACAAAATGTGAGCAACATGCCTCAGTTTCACTTTCACCCCAACTGCAAGCCTTTGAAGCTTACCCACTTATGCTTTGCTGATGACTTAATACTTTGCTGTAAAGGGGAATTTGCTTCAGTTTATTTGTTACTTCAAGCTTTTAAGCTGTTTTCAAGCACCTCGGGATTGAAAGCTAATATGGATAACTCCTCCTTAATTATATTGTTGTGGAATGAAAGGAAGTGATGTATAGAGAATAATTGAGGCTTCAGGTGTCCAGATTAGTGCACTTCCTTTTAGATATTTTGGAGTGCCTATCTGCTCGAAAAAGATTCCAGTGGCTCAATGTGATGGTTTGGTGGAAAAATGGCTGCTAGGATAAGAATTTAGAGCACAAGACATTTATCATATTCTGCTAGAATGTTGCTAGTGAACATTGTCTTACTGAGTCTTCATCAGTATTGGGCTCAAGTTTTTACTCTTCCCAAGAAGGTTTTACAGGATATTGAGAAAGTTTGTAGAGCTTTTCTCTGGAGTGGGGATAGTTTCAGTCACAAACCTGAAAATGTTGCTTGAGAGAACATATGTTGCTCTAAGACTTCAGGAGGCTTGGGTTTTAGGAATGTGGTGAAATGGAATGTAGCAAATATGGGGAAGTATGTGTGGGTAGTTGCTACCAAACAAGACAATTTGTTGGTGAAATGGATTAATACAATTTATTTGAAGCAAGAGGACTGGTGCGAGTATGCTCCAAAGAAAAGGGCAAGCTGGTATTGGAAGCAAATATGCAGCATCAAAGAACAACTGAAGCTCACTAGTATAATAAATGCTTATTGTTGCGGCCATTAAATGGCCTATTGTTGTGGTTTTGGGCGCGCGACAATTAAGGGGGCAGCAATAGGTCATAATTATATTGTTGCGGTTTTAAACCGCAGCAATATCTTCAGATATTGCTACGATTTCTAGCCCGAAGCGCAGAAATATATATATTTTTTATTAAAAAAAATACAACATATTACTGCGGTTTCTAGCCCAAAACCGCATCAATAGGGTCCTGTACAGGCAAATTTTTTTTTTTTTTTTTTTTTGCATTTGTCATAAAATTCGAAAGATTAAAACCGGGCAACAAACCCATCCACTATCCACCAAATTCGCAGACAAATGGAAGATGAAATGACAAATATCGTTTAATAGAAACTAAACTAAAAATGAAACCAACATCACGTCTCATCACAATAGATGAAACTAACAATAAGAACCGAAAAATTATATTATAACTGTAAAATCTAAGTAAAAAAAAACTATACAAAATTATAACTGTACCAGCTTACAAAGAAAAGAAAGATGATGAAAATCAGAAAATCAAATCTAAGAAAAAAACACTAAAATCACCGCCATCAACCACGTCATCAACCACCGTCCTCAACCGAAGAAATCACGGAAAGCAAAACACGCATCTTGAAACTTCGAAATTTTCAGATCTAAGAACGATGCCGGAAATTCATCCCGAGAAGGAACTTCGATATTTTCAGATATGAGGCCGAGACGAACGATGAGGGACGAAACTTCAAACAAAACTCGCCGGAAATTCATAGCGAGAAGATCTGGCCGCAAAACCGAATGACGATGGCGTCGGTACCAACAAATCTAAAAAAGAAACAAAAACAAATACGAAAACGAAAAAAAAACCCATTCGCCATTCCGGTGTCTTCATCTCCTTCGTCAATCGCCAGGTATTTCTTTCTAGATTTGTCAATCGTAAACATCTTCTCTTTCTCTCTCCTTTTCAATCTTTGATTTATATTGTTTGTGGGGAAATTAAACATTGTTTGAAATTACAGGTTTTGGATTCATCAAAGGGACTTATTTTGCCATAGTGAGAATTCGGGTTATCGAGGCGTAAGAAACAGTTAGGGATTTTAGGTTTAGATTGGAATAATGGCATCTGTAGACCCAGAGATAGCTAAGACTCAGGAAGAGAGGAAGAAGATGGAGTAGGAGGCGGCGAATTGGCGTCGCACACTCTGGTCGCGTCTGCTCCGTTCGAAGGTTGACGGAGACGAAAGGTTGACAGAGATGAAAGGTTGAAGAGAGGTTAAGAGTGATGAGAGAGACGAGAGAGAAAAGTGCGTGTGAGGCTGAGAGAGAGAAGATAGGGTTGTGAGATGCTGTGAGAGACTGAGGGTGAGAGATGGAAAATGAAGGGAAAACCCTAATTTTGTGTTTTATAATTTTTTTAATGATATTGCTGCGGTTTTTGTCAAAAACCGCAGCAATATATTAAAATATTTTTTTTAATATTATTTTAATATAATGCTGCGATTTTTGACAAAAATCGCAGCAATATATCTGGTCAAATAGTCACACTAGTGGAAAAATGAAGAAGGGCTGCGCTGAAAAAGGTCTGTAGGGCTGCGCTTTTTGACAGCAGCCCTTTCAATAGCAGCCCTTCACATTTTAAGTAGTGCTGCGCTAGAAAAGCGCAGCCCTTCACTGTGAACTATTTTGGATAAGATGGATACATGGAGATTTGAACTATTTTCAGGAGGCAATGGCTCTTGGGTAAAGGAATTGGAGCTTTTTTTCTCTTTCTCTTCCTCTTTCTCTCTCTAACTTTCTCTTTCATCTTTTTATTAATTGTGTGTTTTTAGAGTTGAAATGAACATATCCTTATTTTATTTTTATTTTTTTTTTATTTTTATTTTTTTTTATTTTTTTTTTTTTTTTGGAAAACAGGAACATTATATTAAGGCATAAATAGGTTCAGATATACACGCATTTATCCATGATCATCATGGACCATGTTAAATGCAGAAGAGTAGCAGGTACTAGCATCTTGCTGTAGAAACATTATACAGACCGGGGGAGGGTAGTTGAAAAATTCTATTGAATTAAAAGCTGATGTCCTCCCTTTTGCATATCTTGCTAGAGCATCAGCTAACTTGTTAGACTCTCTACCTTCATGGAGCAGCTAACATATCCTTATTTATGCTTCAATATTCAGATGAACTCATATATTTGTTTACTGGGCCATAAGACTAAAGTTGCTGAGCATTATTATAACCAAGTCCAACCCATGAAGATAAGATTAATACCTTTCGAAAGGACAAACTATATTACTTAACGCCTATGGGCTATGCGCACAACCCACGTTAACCATAAGCCCGACAATTTTGGGTTAGCTATCTTATATAAATTTCTCAATTCTAAACATAGCCCCCAATAATTTGTTATGGCCCTATTAGGTAAAAAGATATTTGAGGACAAAACTAATGATTTTATTCATATTAGAAAATTTCACTAGCCAATCCTCTAATATGATTTTATGGTAAAGAAAGGTTTAAATAATTGATTATGCTCAAAAAATTGAATTTGACAAAAATTGGGGGAGGAATTTTTTGAAATTAGAAGTTTGAAAATGAGTGGGGAATATTACATTTATGTCTTAAGGTTCTTGAAAATTGCATTTATAAACAATAAAAAGTACAATAATAAATGATGTACATATCCTTATTGGTAATTTTATACAATTAAGTTGCAATCAGCTATCCACTTACTTATCGAACACTTTTATTGATACAACTTATACAATCAGCTAGTCAAACCAGTTAATATAATCAATTAACAACTATGAACTATTCGCTAATTCCTAAACTGGGTCAATACCTATCAAAGCCCTCGATATACCAAAATTATGGTTACAAAAACTCTTCGATACCAATCATAGCCATCAATATACCTAAGTGATCCTTATAACTCCCCTCTCAGATGTGCTTATCCCCCTTTCTCTTGAAATCACATTAGTCTTACATTATGGTCGGTCTGAGATAATACTCCCTCTGTTTCAAATTATAAGGCATTTTAGCTAGAAGAATTTGTTTCAAAATATAAGGCATTCTACAATATCAATGTAAGATTAAATGCAATTTTATATTATCAAGATAAGCTTATAGGTTATTTGGTATTATCAATATAATATTTAATGTCAATTCTTATTACCCATGCAAATCTAACTAAAATTAACTAAATTCTTAATCTATGTGCAAAAACCTTAAACGACTTATATTTTGAAACGGAGGGAGTATGTTCTAACTCCTAACTGTGACGAGCATTTTCTCAATACGGTCATCAATCTAGATTGCCATGCTAAACATACAAGGGATGCAGAGGAATCACGTTCCATCGACCAATACTCAAAACATTTGTGAAGAATATCATTGTACATTCCCATGTAATGCAATTTATCCTAAAGTGACTACTTTCCTTCTTGAATTTTCATTCCCATTCCCATCCAATACCAACTTGTAGGTGGTAATGAGTGGTAATGAAAATTGCTTCCCCTTAGAGACAAAAACACAAGTTTAGGGGTGAGATTGCTTGCTAATGGAGAAAAAAAAGCCTCCCCATGAAAATTTTATGGGTACTTACCTAATAAAATTAGGGTGTTGCTAAATGCAACCTCACTTTACTAACGCATCAATCAAAAAATTAGCAAAACGCATCAATCAAAAAATTAGCAAAACGCATCAATTTGCGCCAACCAGCCAGAATTTTTCAAAAAAATAAACCCTAGAACTAACCGATTTGCGCCAAAGTCATGAAATTTGGTTAAAAATCAAGACCCAATTCGCATTGCACGAAGCCAATAACACAATCACTCATGCAAATCTCCCCAAAAGATGGAGAATTGGATACAAATTATTCTTGAATCAGCCCCAATTTGTTCAACATCAGAAAAGGACGAAGAGGGAAGATGGAGAGATAGGAGTTGTTAGAGAGAGAAATGGGGAAATCGCCCCATATGATGGAGAATTGGGTACAAATTAATATTGAATCATAAACATCTTCAAGAGGACGAAGAAGGAAGAAGGAAGAAGGAGAGAGAGAGGAGTGGAGAGAGGAGTAGTTAGTGAGAGAAATGGATTTTAAGGTTAAGGGTATTTTAGATATTTTGTAGGGTTGTAGTAGTAAAGTGAGGTTGTATTTAGCAACCATGTAAAATTACACTTAAAATCCATTCGCATTACCGCAATTTATTAACGACTACCAAACGAGCCGATAGTATATTCCTCGTACATTCTCTTTCATACCTAATTATTCATATTTTACATATCGATTTTTGATTTTTTTTATATGGATTATATTCTTTGCATTTCGTTTTTAGGCTGTAAATTGTTAGTAAGTTTTCATAGACTTCATTAACAAAAGTTAGTTAGATAGAAATCATTCGTTAAAATTTATTAATTAGAATTTAGAAATCATTTACTTCATGTGTTTCAATTTAGTTATGATACTTTTAAAATTATGGACTTCTAGGCAATTTTTGGAGAGAAGAGAGATGGCAAAGGCTACGCATACACTCGATGTATGTGGGCCAAACTAGGGGTGCTTATCGAGCGAGCCGAGCCCGAATAGCACTGGGCTCGGCTCGAGCTCGTTTAAAATTTCCCAAGCTCGGCTCGGCTCGTAAGCTCGCCGAGCTTGGGAGATCCGAGCTCGAGCTCGGCTCGTGATGGAAATTTGGGGCTCGAGCTCGGCTCGCGAGCTCGTTTAGGCTCGGCTCGCGAGCTCGGCTTGGCTCGAAGTAGGTGAGCTTGTTCACTCACCCATCATATGCTTTTATAACTTGATTGCCCTCTTAGCATTGCTAAGATTTCAATGTGGGACTCCATGGTTTGTTAAAGAAATACAAACTCACTATCCCCATTTCAATGTGGAACTCCATGTTTTGTTTAAGATAAACAAACTCATTCTACATATGCTTATATAACTTGGAATCCCTCTTAGCATTGCTAAAATTTCAATGTGGGACTCCATGTTTTGTTAAGAAAAAAAACTCATTATACCCTTGTTATGCTTTTATAACTTGGAATCCCTCCTAGCATTGTTAAAATTTCAATGTGGGACTCCATGTTTTGCTAAAGAAAAAATTATCAAATATTTTAAGTATTAAAAAATCAACTATTCAAAAATATACTTCATTTCCTCTATGAAGAAAACAAAGTATAGTTTTTGTTTTCCAACCAAGGAGATACAAAATTAAACTTTAAGTTGAAGTAAGGAGTAGTAGCTATTTATAAAGAAAATAAGGTTGATCCTTGTTTTCTTAACCAATGTGGGACTTTAGTGCCTAGCGGAGTAGAGGTGAAGTTGGATCACAAATTAAAATATATAATTTGTAATCTAAATTAAAATATAAATTAGTATTAAATTTTTTTAATATAAAATATTTTTTTAATATAAATATTTTTTTTAATATAAAATAATAAACAAGCTGCTCACGAGCTTTACGAGCCGAGCTTTGCCCAGCTCGGCTCGGCTCGTTTAAGTCTCGAGCCGAGCTTCAACGAGCCGAGCTTTGACCGAGCTTTGACCGAGCCGAGCCCGAGCTGCTCGCGAGCTTGTCAGGCTCATTATCACCCCTAGGCCAAACATACACTGGTGATGTGGCAGCTTTTTATTGGTGTTTGTGTTTAAGCCCAAATATGTATTTCCAAAATTTTTATTTGAATTTCAAATGAAAATTTCATTTCAAATTTCAAATCTGATTTTTTTTTTCATGAAACAATTGATGCTCCTAATTTTTCAACTAACTTCTTATCTCTCCTTTTTTTTTTTTTTTTGAAGTAATTTTTTGGATTTTTTAACAAGAATAATACAAACTTTTACCCGTTCTCTCGCAATAATACAAACTTTTGATTATTTTTTAATAATACAAACTTTTGATCAAAATTCCTCCAGTAGGCCAATAACGGTCGTTAACTTGTTGTAGGAGGTAACAAGTTGAGGTGGTTCAGGTGGGTGGGGGGGGGGGGGAGGAGGGGAGGAGGGAGAAAGAAGAAAGATGATTTTGTAATTTTTTTTGACCTGTTTTACCGGTTACAAGTCAAATTGATCGATCTATTGGAGGAATTTTGATGTAAAGTTTGTATTATTAAAAATAATCAAAAGTTTGTATTATTGCGAGAGAACGAGCAAATTAAACATTTTTATTATTGTAGTTAAAAAATCCTAATTTTTTTTGGGTTTGTTTTTCTCTATTCTCTCTCTTCTAATATTTTCATGTTCTTCATGTTCTTGAATTCAATTATTTTCTTACAATGTATATATTTTTTATAATGTTTGAAAAATCTAATTTTGTTATTATTGTTCTACAATATAAATTTTCGTTTTGTATTATATGTATTTTTTTCTTTAAAGATATTGTTTCTTCATGTTTTGCTTAAAAAATTGTTTGTTTTTACGTAAATTCATATGAATTATATAATTTTCGAGAGATAATTTTTTTTAAATGATTTGTTCTTTGCTTTGTTTCAAAGATCTTTTTTATAAAGTTTTCTTTGTTTAGATTTGTAGTAATTCTTTATTTAAAACAAAAAAAAAGAATCCTAATTTTTTATTCCTTTTGTTAAAAAAATAGAGTACAAAGTTTATTTTCCAACCAAGGAGGTACCAAATCAAACTCTAAATTGAGGTAAGGAGTAGTAGCTATTTATAAAAAAAATAAGTTTGGTGCTTGTTTTCTTAACCAATGTTGCGAGCCGCCCTGACTTGTTAACACCCCTAGGTGAGAGTAATGGGTTATAGGATGCCTGGTGATTCGAGTTTAGAGGGTTGATTTATATAGGTTTGATTAGGTTGTTGGAAAACAATAGGTTTTCAACAACTAGGTTTTCAAAAAGATTCTTATTGAAAAGATTTTATAAAAGATTTTAGATAAAGATAGACATTTTTGATAAAAGATACTTTGCAACTATTTTAAATGGGCTAGAAATTAGGTTTTAGAAATTGGGTTTTAGAAGTTGTGCTTTAATAAAACTATTTTAAAAGGTTTTTGAACATGTGCTTTTATAAAACTATATTATGAAAAACGTTTTCGAAGGTGCACTATTTTAAAATTATTTCAAAACATGTTTAGAAAGTGGGCAATTTTAAAACGTTTTGAAAAGTAGACTTAGTAAAGCTATTTATAAAAAAAAAAGTTTTCGAAAATGGGTCATTAAAATTAGAAAATAGATTAGGCTTAAAATATTTTATTTCAGGCTCGTTCTTTATTCATGCCTTGATACGGACCAATTAGAACGAGGTATTAATTATCATAGGTTAATCAGACAGATTATGTATCTACACCATGATGAAATGTCATTGTGAGAAGCGGGTGCTCTGAATACTCTACCTCCTTTTATTGATTTAACTACTGAGATAACTATCTTCTGAGGCTCTTACTCAACAGCAAGATGAACACAAGTTGTTTCAATTTTTGAATTGACTTGACAGTCTATAGAGCTCACAGAAGCAATATTCTCATGATGACTCCAATTCTTTCAATGGAAATTGTTGTAAAGGGCAGCGGGCTACAAGCAGCATACAAACACCTACATAATGCACTATGTGTAGCAAGAGTGGGCACACAAAGGAAAATTGTTGTTTGTAGGGATTTCCAAAGAAGAAAGCAATAAACCAGACTCTGTCTTACAACAAAGGAAAAGGAAAAATCTCATAGTCAGTAAAAATGGAGAAATGGTAAGCAATCTAGTTTAAAGTGGTTCAAATGCTCAAAATCAGAGTGACTACATGTCTATCTCTAGCAGCAACATTACAATTACTGCTCAACCGCTTGAGCAGCTTCTAAGACTCCTATCTACCCCATCAGGGTGAAGATACTGAAGATGAGATGGATATACACTACTCAAGTATGGTTTTCTACTGATTCTATGAAAAATAGATGCTTGGATTATTATGGATTCTAGTGCATCAGATCAAATGACTAACACTTTCTTTTGTTAGAACATGCTATTGTCTTTAAAGACAATTCTTTGATTAATTTATCAACTAGTGAAACTTCCAAAATATCAACAGAATTATCATCTTCTTAAAAGCAATATAAGGTTGAATAATGTTCTATATATCCAGCCTTCAAACATAAATATGTTATCTATGAACAAATTATGTGATATGAAGTGCAATGTCTTATTTCTTGGTAAGTATTGCTTGATCATAGTTTTTGTGACTAGAAATAAGAGGATAGAAAGAGTAAAATGTCTTTATTACATTGAATGAACCAGTGGAGAAGACTCTCAGAGAATCAAGAACAAACAACTAATACCATTTAGGGAAATGGAAAGAAGCAGTTATAAATGCTCAAAATTGCATTATGATTCCTAGTGTACGAAATATCCCACAATAAGAAAAGAAACTTGTGGCATCACAACTTGGGCCATACCCTTATGAAAAAACTTGATATGAATGACTCCATTGATGTGAAGGGTGAATGCCAGGATGTATTTATCAAATGTCCTTTAGCTAAATTCACAAAATTGTCATTTGGTAATAGTTAGTCAAGGGAAGTGAATTGCTAGAAATGATGCATATGGATACATAGTAACCCTATAAAGTGAGCTACAAGGGAAAGCATAGATACTTTCTCACTTTGGTAAATGACTACTTAAGAGTGACATGGGTTCACCTACTGAAATTAAAATTAGATGCATTTAGTGCGATTGAGAATTTTGTGAACATGGTTAAGACTCAACTCGGGAAGAGTGTGAAAGTTATAAGGTCTGATAATGCATTGGATTTTGATGACAACAATGTAGACCTTAATTTGTAAAATTAGAAATAATTCATCAAACATCTTTCCCTGATAGGCCTCAACATAATGGTAGAGTTGAAAGAAGGCATAGAAATTTCTTTGTAATGGCAAGAGCATAGTCTACTTCCTCTCCACTTTCGGGGAGATTATTTGATAAAAGCAACTTATAAGTGTTGCTCATAAGGTTAAAATTTCATATGAAGTGTGCTATAGGAAGAAAACCAAGCTATAGCAGGGATGAAATGCTTTGGTCGTTTGGCCATGGCCTACGACCTTGAAAGGAAGAAGAAGTTTGGTGCTAGGCGTACTCCATGTATTTTCATTGGATACTCAAACACACATAAGGGATACAAGCTTCATAATCTTACTACTTGAGTAGTCCTTTGTATCTAGAAATTGGAAATATCATGAAAACATATATCCATATCATATTTTGGGTTTGTTCATCTCATAAACCAAGAGTGAAAGTATGTGTGGAATGAATGCTTTGATGAAGAAACACATGTGATAAATGAGGAGATCACTGATGCTGAAAGTAGTGATGGTCCAGAACTTGATGGCACTGGAAACGATACTATATTCCTACTAAGGGATCTCTAAGAAGATCTAGAAGAGAACATAGAGCTCCTGCTTAGCATAGTGACTATCAAGTAAGAGCTAATTGTGTTCAAAGAGTGACTTAAACTCAAGTGACTAATCAATACACTTATTTTATGAGCAAAATAGAGAGAAAGCACAAGATCCCAAGTTCTTTAGAGTAGCTAAGCACAACTTCATTGGTTGAAAGCAATGAATTATGAAGAATTAGAAGCTATGGAGAGTACCAGTACCTGGGAAATAATAGATCTTCCTAAATGTAAGCATCCTATTGGGTGCAAGTGGTTGTATACAACTAAGTTTGATCCTCAGAGGCAAAGTTCTAGATACAAGTCTAGACTTGTAGTTCTTGGAAATAGGCAATAATATGGCCTAGAATATGGGAGAGTACTTTTGCCCCTGTGGTAAAATTGCCTACAGTTAGGTCAATCCTTGTTGTTGCAGCAATACAAGGTTGGCATACACATCAGATGGATTTGAGAAATATTTTCCTACATGGAGATGTTGAAGAGACTGTGTATATGAAGTTACCATCTAGGTATGATAAGCAGGGGGTTCAGATTTGATGTTCATGGACTAAAAGAAGTTGTCACAACCAGCATTGACAATGTAATGGTGTGTAAGCTCCTGAACTTACTGTATGGGCTTAAACAAGCTCCAAGACAGTGGTTCACTAAGCTTGATCAACACTGAAATAAGATGGTTTTACATAATCTAGAGCTAACTATTCACTCTTTGTGAAGCAAGAAGGATCTATAATTACAGCGATCCTAGCTTATGTAGATGTTCTTATTCTTAATGGAAACAACATAACAAGCATTGATCAATCAAAGCAATTTTTTAACATTGAGTTCAAAATGAAAGATCTAGGAAACTTGAAATACTTCCTAGGAATTGAAGTTGATAGGAGTACTCAAGGCATTTTCTTGTCTCAAAATAAAATAATCACATACCTTCTTGAAGATTATGGATTAATGTAGTGCAAGCCTTTGAAACTTCCTATGGACACTCATGTGAAATAACTCACATCATCAAGAGGACCTCTCCATAATCCAAGATATATCATAAACTCATAGGCAAGTTAATTTACTTAACTAATACTAGGCCAGACATTGCATATAATGTGCATGTCTTGAGCCAATTCATGCATGATCCGACCTATGTTCACTATCAAACTGCAAAAAGCGCCCTTAGATACCTAGTTGGATCAAGAGAGCAATGTTTTCTTATTGCAACTAAGTCTGCAACCCAATTTCAAGCTTATTGTGATAGTTAATGGACTGGTTGCACTAATATTGGAAGATCAACATATGGATTATCAATTTATCATGCTAGACAACTTTCCTCTTACATGGAAGTCTAAGAAATTAATAGTGTTGTTCCAAGGTCAATAGTTGAATTTGAATGCATGCCTCTTGCTATGACTGTATGTGAAGTAATATGGATTAAGCAGCTATTCAAGAATCTTAGGTGAAAAAACTTGAACACTAGTCCTATTCTTTTGTGATAATCAGGCAACCTTAGCTATTGCCTTTAATCATGTTCATCATGAGAAAACAAAGTGTGTGGTGTTATGTCCTAAAAATTTTGCTAAGCTGAATCTGCAGGATATACATCCGTCCTAGCTAGAAGTTATCAGGTAGCAGCTACAGCAAGCAGGAACGAAGGAAGTTGAATAAATTTGATTCAAAGAGCATTGGATACTGATCAAGATCAAGTCAAATAATGCTGTTGCGCCTACAAAATAGGGTTGACAAAGTCATTAAGCAGAAGTGGAGATACTCCTTGATATTAGGAGATCATGGCATCATATTAGGAGATTAGTTATGCAACGTAAACATGTAAAGCAACGTTATAATAAATGTATGGATATAAATAGGAGTGGAAGTATTGGGGAAAAGGCAGTTCATTAACATTGCTTACATTAGAACATTTCCATTACTTTCACAAATATTTACAAATGTATTTAGTATAAGCTACAAGCTGCTAGCTGCTAGCTATAAGTTGTAATCTTCCTACATAGTGGATTGGTGGACTCAATTCCACCCGCGGTTTTTACCCTCTTCTTAGGGTTTTCCGCGTCACCATTTCTTGGTGTCTTTGTCTTTGCTTTGCATTCTCTTTCAATTTCGTAGCTAGTATCTTTAGTTGTTTGTAGCTGCATCTCCATTAGCTGTAGATCCTCAGCTAAGTTCTGCCTGATCAGAATTTGGCATAAACAGTTTGGCGCCCACCGTGGGGCTCTACAGCTAAACTCTCATCAAAATCCCAAAAAAGAAACACTTCAACCCAACTTTGAAATGGCTGACGATTCTGCTGAGGCAATGAAAGCGGCTTTGCTGAAGGCTCAGGAGGACCTTCACCGCACTCAATCTGAGGCCCAGCAGACCATTGACAGCCTCAGAAAGAGTTGGATCTGTCAAAAGTAACAAAACACCCAAACAGCGTATCCGGAACATAATTCCTAAAGCGCTTAATCTCGAAGATTCCGAGGCCAGCGAAGGTGAAGATGGAGCAGCTAGATCCGACGATGAAGCAGATGAAGCTGATCCCACAGCCAGGAAAATGGCGCTCCTAGAATCTCAGAACAGGAAAATACTTCGCATGCTGACGAAGCTACCTGGAGCACCTACCCCTGTGGCTGAAGAATCTCCTGATGGCTACGCCCAATCCCCCTTCGTGGAAGAAATCGCAAGAGCCAGGATTCCCAAAAAGATCAACGTGACCCAGCCTCACAAGCTGTATGATGGAGCTGCGGATCCCTATGACCATGTGGCTCAATATAAACAGAAGATGTGGACTCTGTCCATTTCCTGAGCATCTGCTAGAAGCCACCATGTGCAAGTCCTTCGGGGCCACCCTATCTGGACCTGCTTTACAATGGCTGATAAGTCTTAAGCCAGGTAGCATTCAAAATTTTGCTGCTTTAATTAACAAGTTTTATATGCAGTTTGCAAGCAGCAGAATCCTAGAGAAGCACACCGGCGACTTATACCGCATCACCCAGAAAGCCAATGAAGCTGTGAGGCAGTACCTAGATCGATTCAACAAGGAAATGATCTCTGTCAAGAACCTGGATGTTCCCACAGCTATCGAAGCATTCAGGAGAGGACTAACCTATAAATCTAGATGTATTATGAATTGACCAGGTACCCATGTGGCACATTCGAAGAGGTCAGGGCCAGAGCATGGCTGAGATACGTGTCGAGAGGACGAGGCGTCCAGGTACGTAAGCGAGCCTAGCTATGATCGGAAATCCCAGAACCAGAAGAAGACTGATTGGCGCCATCACCATATCAGAAGCGCGAAAGTAATAACGTAGCCAGCAAGGCCACAGGTAAATATCTAACAATGATTACCCTTCCATTGCTTCCTACTGTTTTAACGTGGATGCAGGAGGCGTAGTAAACGCATTAGAAAAGCTGGGAACCACAGTTAGGTGGCCTCGCAAAACGACAGACCAGACAGCGAGAAGGACACCACCAAGTGGTGTAGCTACCATGGCGACCATGGCCATCGAACAGAAGAATGCAATGCTCTCAAAAAGGAGGTGGCTGGCTGCTCAAGAAGGGCTATCTCGAGCACTTGATGGGGAAAAGGGGCAGCAAGAAGATAAAGCTGGCCCCAGCCAGCAACAGCCTCTCCGCCACCTGAGCCCCTGCACGATAAGGTAATCAATTCTATCTCTGGAGGTTCAGAAATATGTGGACTAACATACTCTGCAGCCAAGAGTTTGCTCGAGAAGGTTCCAAAATGCACCTAGCCCGCTGAGGAGTGCTGAAGAGAAAAAGCTCAGAAGCATGACCATCAGCTTCGACGAAGAAGATGGAGATGAAGAAGCTGATAATCATGACGGCCTCGTCGTGTCTCTCACCGTCAGCAATTGCCTCATGAAGCGAGTCTGATAGACAATGGCAGCTCAGCTAATATCATTTTCAAAAGTGCTCTAGAAAGCATGGGGCTGCAGGAAGCTGATATCCTCAGGAAAGCAACCGTTCTGTTCGGGTTCAATGGCGAGCCAGCTACAACGCTCGGAGAAATCGTATTGCCCACCTATGCAAAAGGAGTCAACCTCCAAACCAGGTTCAATGTGGTAGATTGTCCCTCAGCATACAACATCATAATGGGGACACCATGGATCCACAAAATGCGAGCTGTACCTTCCACCTATCACCAGACTATTAATTCCCCCACCAAGTGGGGAGTACAAGAAATCAGGGGCGATCGCAAGCTGGCTAGGGAATGCTATAGCATATCTCTAAAAGCAAAAAAGGAATCTATCTAGCAATTACAGCAAGGTCCAGCGCCAGCCAAGCCAACAGATCAAGATGTAGATGAAGTGGCGTTGGACCCAGCAAAGCCAGAGCAGACCGTGCAGATTGGGGCATCCCTGCCAGCTGAGAGAGAAGCAGCGGATATTGAATTCTTAAAGAAAAATGTAAGCTGTTTTGCTGGAGCCATGAAGAATGGTAGGCATTGAGCCTGACATCATCACCCATAAGCTAAACGTCGATCCCAACTCAAAGCCCGTGAAGCAGAAAAGAAGGAAGTTTGCTCCAGAAAGAAAATGATAGTCAACGAAGAGGTGGACAAGCTACTCAAAGCTGGCAAAATCCGAGAAGTCAAATATCCCGATTGGCTAGCTAACGTGGTGGTTGTTGGAAAGAAAAATGGCAAGTGGCGGGTGTGCATCGATTTTACAGATCTCAATAAGGCGTGCCCAAAGATCCATTCCCGCTGCCACATATTGATGCATTAGTGGACGCTACAGCTGGCCATGAAAGGCTAACTTCCTAGATGCGTACTCAGGTTACAATCAGATACTAATGGATCCTGCAGACCAAGAAAAGACCGCCTTCATGACTGAAAGAGGCATCTATTGTTACAAGGTAATGCCCTTTGGGCTAAAAAATGCGGGTGCCACCTACCAGCGGCTAGTCAACAAGATGTTCGAGAAGCAGCTGGGGGACACGATGGAAGTCTATATAGATGACATGCTGGTCAAAACAAAGAAAGCAGAGGATCATGTGGACCACCTGCAAGAAACCTTTGAAGTCTTAAAGAAGTATGGGATGAAGCTCAATCCTAGCAAGTGTTCCTTGGCGTCCCAGCAGGCAAGTTTTTGGGCTACATAGTCACCCAGCGAGGAATAGAAGCCAATCCCAGCCAAGTGCAAGCACTAATCAACATTCAGTCACCGCGAAACCTGAAAGAGGTCCAGAAGCTGACAGGAAGGGTAGCTGCACTGAACAGATTCATATCCAGATCATCCGACAAGTGCCACTTGTTTTACAACGTGCTAAAAAAGAATAAAGGATTCAACTGGACAGATGAGCATGAAGCTGCATTGCAGGATCTGAAGGCCTACCTGGCTCAACCTCCCCTATTATCAAAGCCATCCACAGGAGAGACTCTCCAGCTGTATCTAGCTGTTAGCAGCAAAGCGGTAAGTGCGGTACTAGCCAGGGAAGCTGAAAATCAACAACTCCCAGTTTATTACGTTAGCAAATCCTTGCTGGATGCTGAAACCAGGTACACATCACTTGAAAAGTTAGTGTTAGCTTTATATATGGCATCTCGTAAGTTGAGGCACTATTTTGAGTCTCACCCCATTCATGTTATGACTAATTACCCCATCAAAGCAGTATTACGAAAACCTGAGCATTCAGGGAGAATGGCCAAATGGGCCATATCCCTGAGTGCACATGACATTAGGTATCTACCCAGGACAGCTATAAAATCGCAAGCCCTAGCTGACTTTGTGGCAGACTTTAGCCCTGACTTAGCTGCTACCGCTGAGAAGAAGGCGCCACGTTAACAAAGTAGGTAAATCAGGCTCATGGCAGCTGTATGTAGATGGATCTTCAAACTTCAGAGGGCTGGTCTAGGTATAGTGCTAAAGTCGCCACAAGGGGACATGATAGTACGCGCTATCTGCTGCGATTTTAAAGCTACCAACAATGAAGCTGAATATGAGGCCTTAATAGCAGGTATGACACTAGCACATGATTTAAAAGCTAACAGTTTGCGTGTCTTCAGTGATTCGTTGCTAATAGTAAGCCAGGTAAATGGAGAGTACGCAGCTAAAGATTCTAAAATGGCCTCTTACCTGAGCTAGCCAAAGACAAAGCCAAGTTATTCGAAGAGTTCAGCATAAAACAGATCCCAAGGGACCAGAATACCAAGGCCGAGCCCTAGCTAACCTCGGATCAGCACTCAGAAAATGCGATTTCAAATCAATACCTATAGCCCACCTAGCTGAGCCAGCTATCAGCAAAGAGGTAAACATGGTGCAATCAGATGACACCAGGCAGGAAGCACTAGCTGGACCCAGCCAATCATCGATTTTCTGGAGAGGGGCATCTTGCCAGAAGATAAGCTGGAAGCTAGGAAGCTGCGAATGAAAGCCACAAGATATCATGTTATTTCTGGCACTCTATTCAAAAGAGCTTGCGCCAGCTACGATCTATTACAAAGTGCTTAGACAAGACCAATGGGAGCCCACCTCAAGGAGTTCCATGAAGGTGAATGCGGTCTCATGCAGCTGGAAGAAGCTTATCAAACAAAATCCTAGCATACGGGTATTATTGGCCAACCATGCGTGCTGATGCTAAGAAGTATGTGCAAAAATGCGAAAGCTGCCAAAACACGCAGGCATGACACATCAGCCAGCTGAGATATTGCACCCCACCTTAACACCCTGGCCTTTCATGAGGTGGGGCATGGACATTGTGGGGAAATTCCTGTAGCTCCAGGGCAAAAAGTTTTCATCTAGCACTCACGGACTACTTCTCTAAATGGATCGAAGCTGGGGCATTCCAGCAGGTGAGAGATAAAGAAGTAATATCCTTTTTGCATACTAACATTATCTGCAGATTCGGGTACCAGCGAAATCATTTGTGATAACGGATCACAATTCATAAGTGACAAGACAAGGCAATTCTGTCACGAATGGAACATCAGCTTGATAACTTCCACACCTAGATATCCGCAAGCTAACGGACAAGCTGAGTCCAGCAATAAAGTAATTATCAATGGCATTAAGAGGCGCCTAAAAGCTAAGAAGGGAAGATGGGTAGAAGAGCTACCTAAGGTGCTGTGGGCAAACAGAACAACACCAAGAGGCGCCACAGGAAGAACTCCTTTTTCACTTGTGTATGGATGCGAGGCGGTGCTACCTGCGGAAGTAGCTGTCCCTACAGCTAGATATGGATTGATGACTCCTGAAGCCAACGACAAAGAGCTTAGCTACGACCTAGATTCCATCGAAGATTTGAGATAATGCATTAATACGAATGGCTGCACAACACAAATAGTGGCTCGTAGCTTCAACAAGAATGTCAAAGCTAAAGTATTCAAGGTAGGAGATTGGGTTCTAAGGAAAGTTTTCCAGAATACCCAAGAGTCAATGCGGTAATTAGGGATCAGCTGGGAAGGCCCCTATCTAATCGATCAAGTAGTTGGAAAAGGAGCTTATCGCTAACTACTAAAGATGGAAAAGCAGTACCTAGAAGCTGGAACGCTTCTCACCTTAAGCTATATCATTTCTAACCTGGGGCACTACCAGGTTACTATCAGGCCAAAGACGCCAGAATCTTTAAAGGCAACCACTGCTTTGCACAAAGCATTGGTCCACCAGGTAAACGACCACTTAATTTGTCTAACAGCTTAAGTATTTTATGCTCGTAGCAGCAAGCCATCTAAAGTCCACTTCATACGCAGGTAAACGCAAGGGGTTGCAGCACCCAGGTGGGTAGCTGGAATTTCGAGATCCAGCTACAAGGTCGTAGCACCAGCATCAAGCAGCTAAGGGTTAGTTCACCCAAACTTAGCTGATGGTCGTAGCACCAAGAAACGGGCCCAACCTAAGTTGAACAACACTTACCCCAGGTAAATAGTTTGTTCTAATATCTAAGATCAAAAAGCATGCATGTAACTTAAGTATTATCAAAGTATCAATAGCTAAGATCAAAAGGCAAAGCATAAGTTCAAACGATTAAATTGCTAAAAGAAATATGTTCTTACAAAAACGCATTGCCCCCTAGGCAATGGTAAAAGTATCCAAGCTAATTAAAACTAAATTGTTCCAGAAAGAAAGCTGATAAAGTCTGAAGAAACTAAGAAGCTACGCTGGCATCATCACCAACAGTTCGTCCTTGCTAGCTGAGCGGCACCCTCTGGCTGGTTAGAGTGGAGGAGATCAGCTGTAGATTGTCTGAGTCTTCTGCTTGCCACCTAGTAGCTAGGCTCCAAGGCAGCCATCGAGTCCAGCTTGAGGAATCTGTCAATATAAGTTGAACCCTTGTGTCCAGCTTCTTGAATTTATCAGGATCAGCTTCGCAGTTTCGATAATTTTTGCTTCAGCTTGGATTCAAAGCCCTCTCCTCAGCTTCTCTTACAGCTGCAGCCAGGCGTGCATTTTCTTCTCCGCTCAGCTATCTTCTCATCTTTTTCCAGCCTCTCTTTCTCCATTAATTTTTGCTCAGCAGCTAACTTGCTCTCAGCATCCAGCCGGACTGTTTCTCCCTCTCCAGCTTAGCTTGGTGGCTCAAATTGTCCTTTTGCAGACGAGCCACCTTATCCTGAAGGGTAGCAACAGTCCGCAAGCTGTCCCTGGCAGCTATGCAACTCTGGGAAAGCTGGCGAAGCAATAAAAATCATAAGTATAAGCGGCATTAATCATTTTCTTAATAAAGTAGGTCAAAAGATGTTACTAACCTGTAGGGATAGCTGGACAGCATGGTTCAGGATGACCTCAGGGTCCTGTCCCTTTAACCTCTTTTGTGCAGCTGGGAATACGAGCTTGTCAGCTGCAGGCCAGATCCCACCTTCTAGACCTTCTTCAGCTAGAAAGTCAGCAGGAAAGCTCACAAGGACCTCATCCCTAGGAGAATCAGTCGTGATGTCAATGGTGGTTGGGATGGAGGATGAGCGTAGGTTCTTGCGAGGAACTCTTTCAATCTGAGACTGCCCAGAAGAAGCAGCTGATCTCTTCCTATTCTTGAGCCTGTCCATTGCTCCTCGTCGGACAAGTTACTGGATCTGCTGGAGCTGCATGAATGAGAAAACTTAGTTGGCCTAATATCTAAGATTTGAGCAAAGTAAAACCTGCACCAAAAATCAAAATTACCTGTCGACATCGAGTTAGTGCGAGAAGATGCTCTGGAATCTAAGGGTAGAACCTCGGTAGGAGCTGCGAAGGTGCGTTCCTCAACAGGAAACTTGAGCAGTTCAGGTAATCTCTCAGCTTGTTCAGGGATCTGGGAGATAACGGGGCCAAGACCTGCAAGAAAAACAAGGTAAGAACCTAGTTAATTCATTTTTAGGAGCAAAACGCAAATTGAACAGATAAGTACCTTTATTAGACCAACCCCCAACTAGATGGTTCCCAGCTTCGCCCAGCGAATCCTTCACTACGAAGAAATACCTAGTCTTCCATAGAGAGTCAGAAGCGATTGTGCCTTCTATCAAGGGGGGAAGGGGAGCCTTAGCCCTAAAAGTTATGAAACCCTTGTTTGATTTTCTAACACTATAGGGTCAAAAGCTCGTTTAAAGAAAAGGGTTGTGCCATGTTTTAGTTAGGTCTCTAAAGTCGAGCAAGTTTTCCAAAAAGCCGGCATCAGCTGGCCAGGGGATAGGTGTAAAACCTCCATAAAGGACCTAGTGAGGGGAGAAAACTCGTAATTATACCCTAGGTAGAAAGGGTGTTCATAATAGCAAATGTAGTCTTCCGGGCAGTTTCGGGTCTGCATGTAGGAGTAGGGAGTATGATCTGAGTACTTTCAGGGAAACCCCTAAAACTTTGAGCACTCTATATCTCGCTCAGTAACAGATGAAGCAACATCATCTATAGCTCTGCCCATCAGAAAAAGGAAAGATCTAAAAGAAAATTCTTGAGGAAACAAACGAAAGAGAGAAGGTTTACCTAGGAGAAAAGGAATTCGCAGAAATAAAGTAAGTTCAAGAAGGCTGAGAGAGGTCTTTAAATACTGTAGCTCAACGGTAGCCTAAGCTAACGGATAAGTATTTAATGTTGCTTAAAATTTATCTTTCTATGTTGATAAGTAATCAATTATCTGATAGTTTTATCTTCTCCCAAGAAAATTATCTTTTCAAATGGCTAGATGAGTTTATCTTTTAAAATTTTTATCTACAAACGTTTTTCCTCGAAGAAAAAGATAAAAATCTTCTAAGATAGCACAAATTTATTTAAGTTTTGCTAACAAGTTGTTTTGTGTTGGTAACTTGCGATTTTAACTCAGTTGCGCCTAGGTTGGCATCACAAGTTAGGGGCAATTGTTATGTCCTAAAAATTTTGCTAAGCTGAATCTGCAGGATATACATCCGTCCTAGCTAGAAGTTATCAGGTAGCAGCTACAGCAAGCAGAACGAAGGAGTTGAATAAATTTGATTCAAAGAGCATTGGATACTGATCAAGTCAAGTCAAATAATGCTGTTGCGCCTACAAAATAGGGTTGACAAAGTCATTAAGCAGAAGTGGAGATACTCCTTGATATTAGGAGATCATGGCATCATATTAGGAGATTAGTTATGCAACGTAAACATGTAAAGCAACGTTATAAATAAATGTATGGATATAAATAGGAGTGAAGTATTGGGGAAAAGGCAGTTCATTAACATTGCTTACATTAGAACACTTCCATTTACTTTCACAAATATTTACAATGTATTAGTATAAGCTACAAGCTGCTAGCTGCTAGCTATAAGTTGTAATCTTCCTACATAGTGGATTGGTGGACTCAATTCCACCCGCGGTTTTTACCCTCTTCTTGGGGTTTTCCGCGTCACCATTTCTTGGTGTCTTGTCTTTGCTTTGCATTCTCTTTTCAATTTCGTAGCTAGTATCTTTAGTTGTTTGTAGCTGCATCTCCATTAGCTGTAGATCCTCAGCTAAGTTCTGCCTGATCAGAATTTGGCATAAACATGTGGGAAAGATTGTCATTTCATCAGAGGTCAAGTCAGGGGGATGTCCTTCCTACCTGTGTTCCTATTGCACAACAATTAGCATACTCTCCACTCTTAGCTTGAGGCCCTAGTAGAATAATTGCGGTTTTACCCATACGCGGCAATATATTACTGGCGATAGAACTGAAAGTGATTTAAGAGAACAAGGGCTAAAACAATTGAGACCAAGTTTGAATATATTTCTTGCTTTTCAATTATTCATTTACAACACAAAGGGATTTACGATTTTAATTTAAGTCACTTTGCCCTATATTTTGTGTCACCCAGTTTATTACTTCTCCTATTATTCATACGAAAGTAATTCATTTTCCAAAGCAATGAGTGTATAGAAAAAGAAAAACATATTGAAAATTACTTCCTTTGATATACCAGTTATATAGTCTTTTGGTTTTCATGGATAAAGAAAGTACTTTGATAAATACCAGGTTCCTTTGATGCTAAAAAGAAATTTTTAGAATTTGATATTATATATTTTTAAAGCATATCAATATCCATGGATGTAATAACCATGACCATGCAATGATTGCAATCCATAACATTAAATAGGACAATTTAAAACAATATCACATCACTCACATGGATGTAATAACTTCATAGAGTCTTACGCTGAATATTCAAAATAAAAACATGATCCTTTATCCTTGGTACACTATGATCATTTATAATATATGTAATTGAAATCCTATCTTATGAAACTAATATAATAAAGCTTAAATTCAATAGTCTAGGATTTATGAAAATCTTCAATTTTTGCAGTTGTGTGTTACTTGACTTCCACATGAAATGATTTTCCAAAGGTTGTTGATGCGATGACGCTAAAAGATGATATAAGGAGATTGAAAACTGCCAATGTGTTTCTCCTCTTTGTTAGAAGATATTTATAGATGCAATGGGTATTATGAGGCTTTATATAGTTATATTACCTGAATAAAAGCATAATATAATGCCTAAATTATGGACGAATAAATGGTAGATTTATGCAATCAATATCAATCATCAATCGATATCAATTATCAATATTTGCCATAATTTTGGTTCCTAATCAATGGTCATATCTCGGTTGATCATATTTATTGCGTATATATTATATATCAATCACCTTGATCAATCTATTGCCCAAAATAAAGAAATCAAATTCCTAAGATTATGAAATCAAATTATGTATATGACTAACACCTAAATTTTTTTAACTTTTCTTTTAATTAGTAAGGATTTGAAAATCGGAAATTAGTTGTCAATTAACAGGAAAAATTACTTTCAACGATACCAACAATTAGCGATTTATTTTAAACGGTATCAACTATCATTTATTTAAAAACAATACCAACTATTGGGCCTATTTACAATAAACAGTATATTTGTAATAATTTGTTTGATTATGAACCAGTAAGAGTGTGACACATGTCACCATATACCGTTTATTGCAAATAGGCCCACTAGTCAGTACTATTTTTGAATAAACGATAGTTGGTACCGTTTAAAATTAATCGCTAATAGTTTAGTTGGTACTGTTGAAAGTAATTTTTCCATATGTATTTTAAAAATTCGAAATTAAGTTTGATTGGCAATTAATATAGGCAAAATTAATTTTGATTGAGAAATTGAAATCCTTACCATAAGTTATGTTTTTTTAGTGATCATACATGATAAATCTTTACTATTTGTACACAAAAATGCTATGTCAAATTCGGATATTTAGGTTAATTGGCTAATTAATACCCAAAATTATGGTTGATTGGCAATTAGCATAAATCAGGCATGATTTATAAATTATTTTCATTACCATATTTGAAATCCGAAATATTAGTGATTGGTTTTCGGCCAAATTTATATGGGGATTGATTATGATGATATAAATTGACATAATTGACATAGCTAATTACCTAAATTTACGACTTTTGAAAGTAAAACTAAGGGCATGTTCTCCCCATCTTATTTTCAGTTCAGTTCAATTCAGTTCAGTTCAATTCAGTTCAGTTCAGATCAGTTCAGTTCAGATCAGTTCAGTTCATATCAGTTCAGTTCAATTCAGTTCAGTTCAGTTCAGCTCTTGACAATACTTTTACTCTCACATCACTATTCATTTCAGTTCAGTTCAGTTCAATTCAGTTCAGTTCAATTCAGTTCAGTTCAGATCAGTTCATTTCAGATCAGTTCAGTTCAGATCAGATCAGTTCAGTCCAGCTGTTTTATGCCGAAGAGAACAGGCCCTAAATCTTTTTTTTTGCCAAACTAAGAAAATGCTACATGGACACCGAAATGGAGAGATTTTATTTTGTGAAACTCTAGAATTGCTTGGTGAATTTGAGCTTGCCATGTAAAATTTATCATTTTGATTTAGATATTAGTATAGATATCAATTACAAAAGGATTTAGTAAAACATATTCTTGTATATTCCCTCTCAAATTTCGGATATGAGATGATATATCAAAGCTATACAAGGCAAATAATCTCAAGTTTTAGATATATATGAGCAGTGGATCCATTTTAGCTTTTTTATGGTAGTAATTTATATGTTGAAACATGATTTTCTTCATAGGCCCCTTACAAACATGAGAAAAAAAGAAGATGGTCTGAATGGAACACCAATAACACCATATTAATCTCATATAAAATGGATGAATCTTCAACCAAAATAGCATGAGGAGCGATTTGTTTCTTATCCTACTCATGCTTTAGATGATTGACAATTGCTAATATATATCAAGTGTTTCTGTGGAAAATGATTGATTTTGAATGAAAATGGTGTGGGTTGAATCACTATCTATATCTCACATGATGAGCCACATACTAATGTATTTCGGAAAAAAAACAGTTTTTTAAAATTCTAAATGTATCTTGCAATACACACTAACATTATGATTGCTAAAATCAAGCTAATTACGTACTGATGAAACTGTAGCCATCCATTTTGAATTATTGTCAAGCATCATATTCTAGACCATTGATCTCAAAAGATGATTGAGCATAAATTAAGCATGGTTTCAAATTATTACCTAATTTAGGATATTACAATTAATTGAAGAAATATTCTATCAAGGACATAATCACGGCACACTCATAGATTGGCCAGTTGAACAACAAATATTCTATCACTGCATATCATAATAGTATAGATATGAATTACAAAAGAATCTAGTAAAGCATAAATTCTCGTATATTCCTCCTCAAATTTCGGATATGAGATGATATATCAAAGGAAAGTTTATATTATCGGCTTGAATTTAGCAATTTATTTTCGGCTTTCCTAATCTCAATGATAATAATTGATTTCATGATTGCAATATCCTAGCTATGAAGATCACGACACACACTCAAGATTCATGTATTTACCAAAGGCATGACACATCATCAATATTTAAGTTTGAAATTTATTCAAAAGTTTGACACCTCAGCATTTCAACATAGTCATGACACCTAAACAAATCTTTATTGTTTTATAGTACTAGTTTCTGGACCCGTGCAAAAATGCACGGGAAGTTTATTTTTTGAGATAATTTTGTATATCAAATGTAATATCTGTAAATATTTTGCAACATATTTTGAAGCACTTAAAGTTCGCATGCAATATAAATCATGAAAATCCGAGGTAAAAAAAATACATGTCAACAAAGTGGATGAAAATAAAAATTAATTATTGAGTAACATTAATAATAAGATCGAGTATTTAACCAACATTCTGAAATACTTCTTTGTACACTACGTTCGTGGTAACATTTGATGTTCCACGTTCTTTATCAACTATTAAAATTTTCAAACCCTTCTTGCTAGTAACTCTTGATACGGCCACATAAAATTGTCCGTGGCTGAAAACAGATCGAGGAAGATATAGGCCGACATGCGAAAGTGATTGTCCTTGACTTTTATTGATTGTCATTGCAAAGCACACAACCAAAGGGAATTGTCTCCGTCGGAACTTGATGGGAAATTTTGTTGAGTCTGACGGAATAAGCGTCATTCGTGGAATGAAGATCTTATTGCCCAAATTTTGAACTTGTTTTTTTCTCAATCAGAGTAAATCCAATGATCTCACCAACAAAATCTTGAAACACAATAAAAGGTTAGTTTATTAGCATTGTTTTTATTAAAAATAAATTGAAACATATGATAATAAACAGTGTAGTTTTTTTTTAGTTACACTGAATCAAAATTAAAACTTACCTAGCAAATAAACATCAGACTCTTTTTTAGACAATGAATCGCTAAAAGAAACTAAATCCCATCCATGCAAGTCAATTTCCAAGGCCTCGCACTGTTCAATGTGAGAAGAATAGTTAAGGTGTTCATGAAACAATGCTTAGTAGGTCGATCTAGCCCGGTATTTTCACACACTCCGAAATTTGTAATCTCAATGGACATCCCGTGACTCAAATTTCCAGAAAAAGTCGACATTAAGGATTTCTTGCAAGAAACTTGGATTTTTCCTCCCTATAAATTTAGACATGTATAAGTAATATTCATATATATATAAATGGACGTATAATATTATATAATATAATATGAATAACTTATTGGTAATACAAAATATTTAAAATTAAAATAAAATATCATAATAATATACCTGAATATCCATCAGCACAATATCCATGCTATTCACAACATCGGCCTTCTTGAAATCCGTCACTGACCAACTCCTTATAATTTTACCTTTGATTGTGCTGCGTTTGGTAGTCTTAGTTATGTCAGCAATTTTCATCACATCTGGTTTCCTCCCTTCACCGGAAGACATATTTTGTTTCAGTTTAAAGACGATAATTAAAAGTTTTTTAGAGTTCTAAACAATGTTGAATTGATAGCATGGTAAAAAATTTATGTTTATTTGTATATATATAGCGATAGGTTCTGCTAGGGTATGAGGTCTAGATATTTTAATTAGAATTTATAATATATATATATATATATATATATTATATATATATATATTATATATATAAGGTTACGATATTCTGCTATGTTTAATTCTCATACATTATGATTTTATTATGATTTATAATATAATATGGAGTTAGATAATATTCTATAAAATGAGATTACATATCTTTGAAATAGATTATATGATTTCAAATCATCAAAATATGCCAACTTAAATCACCATATCCGTGAATCACAGGAAGTTCTACAATTTGGAATTAAATCTCCTTGAATCATGGTAATTTTGTCTCATATATTTATCAATAGAATGATTTAGTGAATAAGTACACCACTCAATTACAATGAGTTAGCATAATCAATGATAGCTTCTTTTTTTTTTAGATGTCCCTTGATATTCACGTATGCAATTTCGATAGATGACATGTACCTTGCATGATAACTTCCTTTTTTATAGATGTACCTTGAATAGATGTACCTTGCTTTTTGTTACATAATTTCGATCCCTATTTATAAACAAAAATTAATAAAGTAAGTAACAATTCAAAATAACATGAATCTATATAAAAAAAAAATCAAATTGCATATATATATATATATATATATATATATATATATATATATATATATATATATATATATTAACATACCTAAAAAGATAAGCACATTCTTCATCCCAATGAACATGTGTTATGTGAATAACCTTAAAATCTGGTAATTTTGAATTACAGATTGTTGGTCGTAGTAAGAAAATGAAACCGTCTCCTATACGTGTTTCGAGTATCTTACGTGTATTTTGCAGTCCTATACACTAAGTGTGTCAAAGAATTTTTCTTTAAAAAAAAGGAATATTGAGTGTAGAAATTAAATGATTATGGTATAATTAGAATCAAAACTAAAAGGAAAAAAAAATTACATGGTACCTCAACATTGTCATATTGTAATACCGATTTATACATCGGTAATAAAAAATCAATTTGCTTGTCCCATAGAGTGACATCTATAGTTCCGCTTTTGTCCTTAATTGTAACTTTTAGTGACATGCTAAAAACAAATAATAGGAAGAAGTACGTTATAACAAATATTATGTTTAAAATATAATTTTAATAAATTGGGACATATGTAGCTATACCATTTTTTCGAGGGCAAATTTTTGTTGCGGCACAAAACACAATTACTTTGTGGGCCCACAAAATTGACTCTTTGATTACAAAAAAACATGCATCACACCATTGCATACTCTCCAAATTTACGCCAACTAATCATCCAATTATTCGACAATTGATTTCCTGCATTAATTTTTTTGTATATTAGTTATAAATTAAAACAATAGAATGTATAAAAATTAACTTCAAGTTGCTATAATTTAAATACAATCATGCATGGTCCATGTTCATGAATTCGTTGATTGTTGTTCGCCTTGCATTAGATATTTTTAGAGTTATAAATAACGAAAATGAGCTTCTTTTTATCCAATTTACTTTGTGTTGGGCAAACCGATGTTTCAAAAACCTGTTTCAATTAAAGATGAAATCATGAAAAACGATAAATTACGCCATTACGCTTGAATACTTTATACATAGCTTACCAACACATCATTCTTCTTGCCTTTTTACATCTGGGATCAATTGTTATAGTTGTATCAATACCACAGTGTAATGAAATTCCATCTATTTCAATCAAAAATGTCACATGTCATATTATTGATACCGCAATGTTGGAACAACGCCATTAGTAAAATAAGTTTAATGAATATTATATAGTGAGTAGGCAATTACCATTATTCTTCTTCACAGTTAATCCACATATTAAGAAAGGAATTGCATCCTTAATATTGTCCAGTGCATTCGGCCCATATATGAAATGACTTGATATGGTCAACATAACTGCAAAGCAACTAAACACATAATTCATATAATTTTAATTACACTTTTATGTAATGGATAATTACATTATATGTATTAACAGTAAAAACTTTGTGAAAAAAATTACCTTTTATCAATTAGTACAATATCTTGTAGGTATGTGACATTATCTTTGGCCAATGTGATAGGGCTTGCATATATAACAATATCAATTATACCTAGCATTCAAAAAGTAAAAACTCAAATGGACATGATTAAAGTAAAATTTATCAAAATAGTATTAATCACTTACTTATTAATACATGTTCAACATTTTCAATGGACATGATTCTGCGAATATTGACAATTCCTTTAGTTGTAGGTCATCCTTGTTTGTTTTGGAGCATTTTGTCAATTTGATTTTTTTTTTTCGTGTAAAGAAAGAAATGGAATAAAATAAGTTTATATTAGGGTGTGTACGTGAACATCTTATATAATAACATTCTTTTTTTTGGTAAGTTACATAAATGGTAATGTAAAATGGTAAATTATATCAATATTAATATTGTTTATGAATATTATGCAACTGTGCTGTGAACAATATGATTGTTTACCAAATTACTGCTATAAAGATTTATGCTTTTCTTGTAGAAGTTATAGGCGGATTTCCAAAGATACCGCTATAACTTAATAGCTTATCAAATTTATCATTAGGCTCCAAAAATTCCATTTGCTTGAGTTAAACTTACCAAACTTATAAAATTGTCAATAAAACGTTGCACACGTGGCACATAAAAAATGAAAATAAATATAGTGATGACATGTGGCGAAATAAGCATTAGCTTAACACATAGGCAATTTTAACTTTGCTTTTATATTTCTTTATTATATAAGGGAAGTGGGGAGCAATGGAGTCCTCTTTTGAAACGCCTATTTTGCCCCCCTTCCCTTTCTAAATTACAAAAGGAATGTCAAAATCAAAATCGGCACTCAAAGAAAACTACCGAAAATAAATTTACAACACTCACTCACAAATCACTTAAAATAAGAAACTTTACCATTTACTCATACAATTGAGAAAATCACATTACAAAAATCACGCAAATCACTCAAATAATCAAGAAACTTTATTAAAACTTAAAATTTACAAACAAACTAAAATTAGCTAATAACCTAGAACATCAATACATACAAAAACATTTACAAAGATTTACTTACAAATCACTATTCTCAAGAACCATTCACAATTTATGGTGGGTCGATCATGATAAAAAAATAGAGGTGTATTTGTAGTAAAATTAGAATTTAGAAGTTAGACAAGGAAAAAAAATATTTACTTTTTTATAGTGTTTCCTATATATAATAAACCTTTTACATATATTTGGACCTATTTTTTTCTATTATATAATAGCGATTAATTATCAAGGTAAAGAGGTTTATGTAAAATATCATTCAAGAATCAAAGTACAACATATCTCTATTATATAAGGGAAGGGGGGAGGTATGTTGTCCCCGAATAAAGAGACTGTGTTACCTCCTTCCCATTCTAAATTACAAATTCACTTACAAATCAAAGGGGGCTTCAAACAAAAATATCAAAAATATAATTATAACGATCACTCACAAGTCAACTAAAATCATAAAATTGCATAATTTACGTTATGCAAATCACTAAAATGAGGAAACTTTACAAAAACTTAAAAATTCACTTACAAACTACAACCTATGAAAAAACTGACTTGAAATCAAAGTGTTTACTTTCTTTACACTTTATAAAAAACTGTACTTAATTCAAAAATCAACTAAAAAATTATAATATTAGAAATCATAAATAAATTCAATAAAATTTCTATTTTGTTCATAAAATTTAACTTTGAAAAGTAAAAAAAAAAACAAAACAAAAAGAATGGTGAGAGACTTAAGTGACAGAAACTAAACCAATCAAATTTTGCAACTAAACACAATTTTACTTCGTATATCTAATATTCAAATTTTGACTCTTATGCCGAAGAAAATCGAGTTTCTGTTTCGAAAACAATTCAAGCACGCATTGTGTGCAAAAAAATTCTAGTATATATAGATGCAACTGTGCCGTGAACAATATGATTCTTTACCAAATTAATGCTATAAAGATTTATGCTTTTCTTGTAGAAGTTATAGGCAGAACTCCAAAGATACCGTTATAACTTAATAACTTACCAAATTTATCATTAGGCTCCAAAAATTCCATTTGTTTGAGTTAAACTTACCAAGCTTATAAAATTGTCAATAAAACATTATACACGTGGCACATAAAAAATGAAAATAAATATAGTAATGACATGTGGCGAAATAAGCATCAACTTGACACATAGGCAATTTTAACTTTGCTTTATATATATACTAGCTTTTTCACCCGTTCAAAAATGCACGAGAAGTTTTATGTAGAAATGATTTAGCGTGTATAATGTACGATAATTATTTTGTATATTAAGTAGTTGTTTTTATTCGAAATATATTAAATCCGTAATTGTTAGATACCATCTATTTAAGATTAAAAGAATATAAAATATAAAATTATACTATTTAATATATATATAACTTCTTTGTTACAACATTTTAAACTTTAAAAATCTTATAATCGTGATATATACATTTATAAATACGTAAATGAAACAAAAAACACATTAAAATGCGGGGGAGTACTTTGTTTATAAATTTAAGATTTTAGAATGTTTCTCCTAAAATCATGATCTGAATAGTAGTTATTGATTTCAAGTTTTTATAATCATATCGTGTATTAAAAATAAATTTTAAAAAACCGACTTATGATATGTATGTCCAGTGATTGATGTAGCTAATGTCATGTTAAAAACATGTGACCAACCGACTTTTTTTTTTTTTTGCTAAGCAAGTAATTATATTAATTAGAGCAAACAATACAACCTAAAACCAACTAAGAGGAAGCAAACCAAGGTTCACTTCCTCTTAGTTGGTTTTAGGTTGTAACTGTTTGCTCTAATTAATATAATTTGGTTTCGCTTCCTTTTAGTTGATTTTAGGTTGTAACTGTTTACTCTAATTAATATAATTATTTGCTTAGCAAAAAGAAACTTTTTTTAAACAAAAAAAGTTGAATGAAGAAGCTTGTGTTCTGCCCATTGTTTCATTCAGAGGCTCATATAAAAACACAATGCCCCACTACTGGCACTCAATCACGCAACAATTTCACTCCTTGCTTGTGGCAGTCTCGCTCAACCCCTCTCTCTTATTAAACTATCTTATTACATATTTTTATTTTTTGTATGATATGATTATCTATAATGCACGACTGATGAATCTATATTATTAAAAAATAAAATAAAGCAAACATAACAATACATGTAACAGAGCTAATAATTAAATCAGAAATTATATAACATGACAAAAGTTAATTATGTAGAAATGATTTAGCGTGGAGCCGTGTATAATGTACGATAATTATTTTGTATATTAAGTAGTTGTTTTTATTTGAAATATATTAAATCCGTAATTGTTAGGTACCATCTATTTAAGATTAAAAGAATATAAATATAAATATATATATTTTAATATATATAAAAATTCTTTGTTACAACTTTTAAACTTTAAAAATCTTATAATCGTGATATATACATTTATAAATACGTAAATGAAACAAAAACACATTAAAATGCGGGGAGTACTTTGTTTATAAATTTAAGATTTTAGAATGTTTCTCCTAAAATCATGATCTGAATAGTAGTTATTGATTTCAAGTTTTTATAATCATATCGTGTATTAAAATAATTTTAAAAAACCCTTTGATATGTATGTCCAGTGATTTGTAGCTAAATGTCATGTTAAAAACAGTGACCAACCGACTTTTTTTTTTTTTGCTAAGCAATAATTATATTAATCTAGAGCAAACAATACAACCTAAAACCAACTAAGAGGAAGCAAACCAAGTTCACTTCCTCTTAGTTGGTTTTAGGTTGTAACTGTTGCTCTAATTAATTAATTTGTTCGTTCCTTTTAGTTGATTTTAGGTTGTAACTGTTTACTCTAATTAATATAATTATTTGCTTAGCAAAAAAAAACTTTTTTTAAACAAAAAAAGTTGAATGAAGAAGCTTGTGTTCTGCCATTGTTTCATTCAGAGGTATATAAAACACAATGCGCCACTACTGGCACTCATCACGCAACAACTTTCACTCCTGCTTGGGCAGTCTCGCTCAACCCCTCTCTCTTATTAAACTATCTATTACTTTTTATTTTGTATGATATGATTATCTATAATGCACGACTGATGATAATTATATATTAAAATAAAATAAACAAACATAACAATACATGTAACAGAGCTAATAATTAAATCAAAATATATTAACATGACAAAGTTAATTATGTAGAAATGATTTAGCGTGAGCCGTGTATAATGTACGATAATTATTTTGTATATTAAGTAGTTGTTTTTATTTGAAATATATTAAATCCGTAATTGTTAGATACCATCTATTTAAGATTAAAAGAATATAAATATAAAATTATACTTTAATATATATAAAAATTCTTTTTACAACATTTTAAACTTTAAAAATCTTATAATCGTATATTACATTTAAATACGTAAATGAAACAAAAAACATATTAAAATGCGGGGAGTACTTTGTTTATAAATTTAAGATTTTAGAATGTTTCTCCTAAAATCATGATCTGAATATAGTTATTGATTTCAAGTTTTTATAATCATATCGTGTATTAAAAATAAATTTTAAAAAACCGACTTATGATTGTATGTCCAGTGATTGATGTAGCTAATGTCATGTTAAAAACATGTGACCAACCGACTTTTTTTTTTTTGCTAAGCAAGTAATTATATTAATTAGAGCAAACAATACAACCTAACCAACTAAGAGGAAGCAAACCAAGGTTCACTTCCTCTTAGTTGGTTTTAGGTTGTAACTGTTTGCTCTAATTATATAATTTGGTTTCGCTTCCTCTTAGTTGATTTTAGGTTGTAACTGTTTACTCTAATTAGTATAATTATTTGCTTAGCAAAAAAAACTTTTTTTAAACAAAAAAGTTGAATGAAGAAGCTTGTGTTCTGCCCATTGTTTCTTCAGAGGCTCATATAAAAACACATGCGCCATACTGGCACTCAATCACGCAACAACTTTCACTCCTTGCTTGTGGCAGTCTCGCTCAACCCTTCTCTTATTAAACTATCTTTTACTATTTTTATTTTTGTATGATATGATTATCTATAATGCACGACTGATGAATCTATATTATTAAAAAATAAAATAAAGCAACATAACAATACATGTACAGAGCTAATAATTAATCAGAAATTAATAACATGACAAAAGTTAATTATGTAGAAATGATTTGCGTGGAGCCGTGTATAATGTACGATAATTATTTTGTATATTAAGTAGTTGTTTTTATTGAAATATATTAAATCCGTAATTGTTAATACCATCTATTTTAAGATTAAAAGAATATAAAATATAAAATTATATATTTAATATATATAAAAATTCTTTGTTACAACATTTTAAACTTTAAAATCTTATAATCGTGATATATACATTTATAAATACGTAAATGAAACAAAAAACATATTAAAATGCGGGGGGAATCTTTGTTTAAATTTAAGATTTTAGAATGTTCTCCTAAAATCATGATCTGAATGTAGTTATTGATTTCAAGTTTTTATATCATATCTGTATAAAAATAAATTTTAAAAAACCGACTTATGATATGTATGTCCAGTGATTGATGTAGCTAATGTCATGATAAAAACATGTGACCAACCGACTTTTTTTTTTTTTGCTAGCTAAGCAAGTAATTATATTAATTAGAGCAACAATAACCTAAAACCAACTAGGAAGCAAACCAAGGTTCACTTCCTCTTATTTGGTTTTAGGTTGTAACTGTTTGCTCTAATTAATATAATTTGGTTTCGCTTCCTCTTAGTTGATTTTAGGTTGTAACTGTTTACTCTAATTAGTATAATTATTTGCTTAGCAAAAAAAACTTTTTTTAAACAAAAAAAGTTGAATGAAGCTAAGAAGCTTGTGTTTCTGCCCATTGTTTCATTATGAGGCTATCATAAAAAACACGATGCGCCACTACTGGCATCAATCACGCAACAACTTTCACTCCTTGCTTGTGGCAGTCTCGCTCAACCCCTCTCTCTTATTAAACTATCTTATTACATATTTTTATTTTTTGTATGATATGATTATCTATAATGCACGACTGATCAATCTATATTATTAAAAAATAAAATAAAGCAAACATAACAATACATGTAACATACAGAGCTAATAATTAATCAGAAATTATATAACATGACAAGTTTATCATATACAATAAGAATCCTAATTTCATCTTGGAGGCTGTGGACACTAATTAGCAATAATGGTTGTCTAATCCAACAAACAAAGTTTATTACTCTTTTCCTAATATCTATCTTAGCTTGGAGGGTAACCAATATTATCAAGTAATTAATTTGACGTATAACGCCTCCCCTCAACTTTTTTTTCTCTCTTCTTTCTCCTCTCCCACAAAACCCTAATTTTCAACCTAGGGGCTACCACCACCCTTTTGGCTGGTAAGCCCCTTTTCTCCTTTTGTTACTAGTTTTTTATGTTTATGTTTTCTAATAAATTTTAGTCTCTCTCTAATGGAGAGTTTTTCTACCCATATATTGGGTTATATCTCCCATATGTTGAGTTTTATCTCTCTCCATGTGAGAGTTTGGAGACGTTGTTTTTGGGTTTTTGTGTAATTCTAGATGTTAATTTGTTGATCGAAATTTGCGCGGAGTTGCAACAGATGTCAAAACTTCATTTACAATCAATTGAATTAAATCCAGTTCTACTTCAAAACTACAAAAGATCGACAGACCCCCTTGCAGAAGGCTGCATCAGACAGCGATGTAAAAGACGATGTTCAGAAGTGCTAGATCTACTCAACGATCGTGGTTTTATATCTAAATGAATATTTATTTCATTTTGATATGTATTTGTTTAGTTTCTACTTCTATTGTAGATGTCGTATGACTTTGAATCAATGAATTAATGTTATTTTCAAAAAAAAAAATCTTAGCTTGGAGGAAACCCTTGAATTTTATTTAGAAAGTATTGTTGACATGCCTGACAATGACTTCCTTTTCTTTTTGTTAGCGTTTTAGAAGAAACTTTTAAATTTTCATTTGGTAGCTCATACACGTTACATAAGGTATACTCCCTCCATTCCAAAATATAGTTCTCATTTCCCTTATTTCATAGTAATTTATGTAAGTATAATCTCAGAGTGATAATAAAGATTTTTTATTTATTTAAATAAGTATTGTCTGAGAAAAAATGATTTTAATTAGGAGAGAGAATGAAAAATAATTGGTGAAAGAGCATTAATTGTAACATCTTGGTCGAATAAACAAAGGAAAAAATAAAATTCAAGAAGCAAATAAGTGATGGGACACAATTTTTCTAGACAAATTACGGAAAAATGTGGAACTAAATATGAAAATGGAAACTCTATTTTGGGACAACTAAAATGAAAATGTGAACTATATTTTGGGAGGAGGGAATAATATAGCTTCATTTCTTGATTAAAGTATAAAAATTATGGTAAACCAAAGTTACCAAACCAAACCTATCTATTCCTATCTTCTTGTATGGTCTCAATTATCCCCATTTCTTGATTATAAGCACTGTCACTAACGCAACACTCATCACCCTCTCACTTCAAAGTATCCACTCTCTCTCCTTTATTTTGTTTTGACTTATTTGATGAACCGTAATATTTTTCACTTTCTCTCCCTTCAGTTCTCTCAATCTTGTAAGTTCCTTTTTTTACCCTTTGAGTTTGGTTTCATAATGGTGATTTTGTTTCGATCTAGGAGCAAATGATTTAATGTTGGCATGCTAATTGTATTGATCTTTTGGATTTAGTTTGAAAATTTATTATGGTTTAAATATTCTTAGTATAAATATTATATAGACAAATCAATCTCACTATATCTAATGAATATTCTTTACTATTTTTGACAGCAAAAAGTCATGGCTAATTATGGTCTGAAAATTACCCACGAATTTCAAATTTTGAATCTAAATAATTAATTTAATTTAACCGGGTGACGTAATTAAAGCAATGAGGTAAAACTTGTCAAATTTATATGATTGTAATTGATTCATTTTATATCTATAGACTATATATGTTGCAAATCATCCAATTTAAAGCAATAGTTATGGCTTTCCATAAATGAGACAATTAGCCCACGCACAGTTTGATTGTGGAAGCAAATCTCAGCAAATGTTCATATGCATACTACACGTGGCACTGAAAAAATGAGGATAAGTTAGTGATGCATGCTATGCAATTGAACAATAGCTTGACATGTAGGATAAATGTACTCTGCTTTATATATATACTAGCTTTTAACCCGTGCAAAAATGCACGGGAAGTTTATTTTTTGAGATAATTGTGTACATCAAATGTAATATCTGTAAATATTGTTGCAACATATTTTGAAGCACTTAAAGTTCGCATGCAATATAAATCATGAAAATCTGAGGTAAAAAAATACATGTCAACAAAGTGGATGAAAATAAAAATTAATTATTGAGTAACATTAAATAAGAGTATTTAACCAACATTCTGAAATACTTCTTTGTACACTACGTTCGTGGTAACATTTGTTCCACGTTCTTTATCAACTATTAAAATTTTCAACCCTTCTTGCTGTAACTCTTGATACGGCCACATAAAATTGTCTGTAGCTGAAAACAGACCGAGGAAGATATAGGTCAACATGCGAAAGTGATTGTCCTTGACTTTTATTGATTGTCATTAAGCACACAACCAAAGGGAATTGTCTCTGTTGGAACTTGATGGAAAATTTTGTTGAGTCTAACAAAGTCAGCGTCATTCGTGGAATGAAGACCTTATTGCCCAAATTACTACCAGATACCACAATAGCCTCTATAATGCGATCGCCTAAGTGCTTAACGACCAATCTTGTGCCATTACATAGCCCAAACTTTGATCAATATTCCATAGGAGCATCACTGGTGCTCCAACCTTCAGTCGTATACTATGGTTTGGTAATCCTCCGCATTTAATTGTAATTAGGAACTCTGTTGAATACATCTCATGAATTCCAAAATTTCCTTCCTCCACTGAAATTGCATCTGAACTCAAGTAAGTTCTTTCTTCACCTGGCAATTGAGATAACACGTGATCGTTAACCGTCTCAGCAATTTCATGGGTTGGAGCAAGAATAGCTCTTTCTTGAAAATAACTTGGTTCCCAAATGTGATCCGCTATGTCAGGATATGTGCTTTCTACTATTGTCGCAATAGGTCATGTCCCCCATCTACAAACATTTCATGGGGTATTTCAATATCGGCCTCACCATCATTTGGCCTTCCAACTTAGCCATCTCCAACATTGAGTATCCATTATGAAATTCTCTAATTTCATCAACATTTTAATTACTTGAACCTGTTGTAAGGCGCATGTTCTTTGTCAGCCTAAGTACTCGGCAAAAGTCCCATAAGTAAGAACTATTTATTGCTGAGAAGACAATGTCTTGTCTGCTTCCTTTAGGCACCACGGGTAATATTTTTCTTGAATCACCAGCAAAAACTACAACCTTGCCACCAAATGTGATATCTTGATTTGCAGGATTCACAAACTGCATAACATCCTTTAAACGCCTATCTAGAGCTTCAAAGCAATATTTATGCATCATGGGAGCTTCATCCCATATGATTAACTTTGTCTTCATAAGGAGTCTGGTTAATTCCGAGCCTGGCTTAATGCCAACACATGTTGAGTTCTCAGCAACATTTAACGGGAGTCCAAACCTAGAATGAGTAGTTCTTCCTCGCGCGCAGAAGCAATAAAGAAGCTATTCCGCTTGATGCGACTGGCAAAATGATATCTCCTTTACGCCTTAATGAGGCACACAACAATCTCCAAAGATACGTCTTACCTGTTCCTCCGTATCCATATACAAAGAACACCCCTCCTTTTCCTCGTGATACAGCTGACATAATTTCATTGTAAATTCCACGTTGCTCAGTTGTTAATCCTTGAAACAGTCGCTGGAACTCCTCTTCTAACTTCCCTCGGTCATAGGAAAGCTCGTCCATTATCATTTTGTTTTGCCCGTCTTCTATGATAAGATCATTAGGATATGGCATTTTCGCTGAATTTACGTAATGTGCTGCCATTGCTTTGTAGCTTAGCTTCAATGTCTGCTAGCGCAAAGTTTTGCAGTTTTTTTTCCACATCATTAAACTTTACAATCTATATTTACTCAGATATTATATCTATTTTTTTATATAGTGACTTTTTTTTAATAAATAACATGAATTAGCATAGATCCATACGATTTTGATGTGGGCCAAGTACATATAATTTTTTTACACATTTGAATATCTGAAGTGGTAAGTTCTTTCCTTTAGTGATAAAGAGTGAAATGGAAGCTAGTAAAATAGTGTTTATTTAAAGATTAACTTTGATTGTAAAAGTTATATTTTCTTATATTTGGACACAATCAAAATGCTTCAAATTTTGTATTCTCCATAAATGAGCATACCACTTTACTATAATGATGCTTCAAACAATTTGGCCCTTGGTTATAAAATAATGCTCTAAGTCCACTATGTGTTCTAACTTAATAAAAAATATCATAAATTCTCTTATTATTACAACTACATACATCATCTTCTCCATGAATTGATTCTAAATCTCTCTCTACATACAATCTCTATCTTATTACAACCCACGCCTAGATGATTCTAAAACTTATTAGAACCAAAACTATCTTATTACCGATTATTGCATACAACTTATCTACGTTTTTTTAGCAAATCTCTCTTAGCTACATACAATCTCTATCTTATTACAACCCACGCCTAGATGATTCTAAAACTTATTAGAACCAAAACTATCTTATTACCGATTATTGCATACAACTTATCTACGTTTTTTTAGCAAATCTCTCTTAGCTACATTTTTTTTATACTTTAAACCTACAAATTATCCATCAAAATTATACTCCAAGTCATCGATTTTTGCATCAACAACAAATATAAAACTCATGCATGTGGGTTTCATGAAGAAATTAAGCCTTTGATCTCCATGTTCTTTGCATTTGAAGCATGGTTACTATAATTCCTTGATACAACCAAGGTGTAGAATCATTCGATCTACAAAGTGAAGAAGATTTAAAGACCGCATGCAAAACCGCAAATATATGGAGTTGGATTGATATGGAGTTTGAAGAAATTTTCTAAATGGGTCAATATAGATTAAAATTATTTGGTAAGTTCATTTAAAAAAATTTTGATTTTGACTAATTATGATGAAATTGAACTGATTTTATGTTTCCATGTATATATATATATATATATATATATATATATATATATATTATATATATATAAAATACTAAAATGAGTCATATACTCCCTCCGTTTCCTAAAGATCTTCCCACTTACTGTTCTACAGATACCAAGGAAAATCAAGTTCTGTGGGGCATGGTGTGAGTAAAGTAGGAGAGAGAAAGGGGTTAAGATAAATAAACAAATAAAAGGGGTTAAAGTAGGAGAGAGAAAGGGAGTAAAATTGAATTAATAATGTAATGGTGGACCATATGATAGTGACATGAGGGGGTAAATATGAAAATTTGTTTTGCCAAATAAGGAATAAAGCAAAAGAGGGAAGATCTTTTGGAAACACTCTTAAACGGAAAGAGGGAAGATCTTTAGGAAACGGAGGGAGTAATTCTTAAAATTGATAATAGCGAGTGAGAAAAATCAATAATATAAGCTAAGGTTGGAATGAAATACTCAATATGCCAATGTATTGAAAATTTTGTAATTTATTACAGTTAGTGAGTGAGAAATTTATTGAAAAAATTAAGATTCTAAATTTTAACAGTTAGTGAAAATTAATTCAATATATTAGTAGTATAACTGTCAATTAGGAATTTAAAAATTACCCATCAAATAAAAAAATTTAGAATTAAGATTATTGAAATAAGGATGATTTCTACCGGTGAGTGACACAATAATTTTAAAGTTAGTAAAAATAAATAGACAATATAAGTTTGTTCCATTGTTAAATATTTAGGGTTTTATGAATTTAAATTTTTTGTAGTAAACTTCATCTTTTTTGTTTTTGTTTACGATAACGCCATTTTGTTTTTGTGCTAACATGGTAGTTTTATTTTTTTTTATTTGAGATTCATTTGAATTTTTTTTATTTTTCGTGTAAAGAAAGAAGTGGAAGAAAATCAGTTTATATTAGGGTGTGATTACATGAACATCTTATATAATAACATTTATTTTTTTGATAAGTTACATAAATGGTAATGTAAAATGGTAAGTTTTATCAATATTAATATTGTTTACTATTAGTTAGCAACTGTGCCGTAATAATATGATTGTAAAGCAATTCCATTTGTTGAGTTAAACTTACCAAATTTATAAGATTGTAATTGATCCATTGTACACGTGGCACTAAAAGAATAAGAATAAGTATAGTGATGACATGTGGCAAAATGAGCATTAGCTTGACACGTAAGCCAATTGAACCTTGTTTTATTTATATATATAGATATATAGATATATAGATATATAGATTCTATAGATATGCGATCATTTTTAGAGATTAAGTTTTGCTTAGCTTGTTCAATTTGACACCAAATAAATTGTTAATTTGCGTTCAAATATGCAATTGACATAGACCTTTTGATCGATTATGCGCTTTTCTCTACTTTTCTTTTTTGAGGGAGATTATGCTTTTGCCTTTATTTCGAGGGAAAGCTTATGCTATTTCTTAATCGCTAAGGTAATTTTATATTTTCTTTTGAGGTGTATGGAGTTGCTAGATTCTTCGTTCTTAATTTTGCATGTGGTCAACTAAAATTGTAAAGTGCCAAAACAAAGGGAAAATTAGATATATGTAGCATCAAACCAACTTTCTTTCTAAAACCATTACATAAATAGGCTCGTAGTCTGAAACCATTAAAGTTGCCCCCAATTCAAAGAAATATCAGGTGGCTTCTTTTCCCAAACTAAAAAAGAAGCAGGTAAAAGCACTGAGGAGAGAACCCAAAAGAGAAGAAATTAAAAGGAAGAAAAAGTAGATGAGATCTTCTTTTTCTTTCTACTCTTTCGGTCTAATTTGTCCTTTTCCTGCCTTCTTTTTTTTTCTTTTACTTCCATTGGTCAGTTGGTGTGTAGAATTTACGAAAACTAAATTGATGTTAAATATATAGATAAATTCTAATTAATCAGATTTGAAGTATTAAGTATTTAATATATAAATAAATAGGAGAGCTCAGTGTAATATCATTCCTAATTCTACGATATTGAATAGTGTTCAAATATGAAATACCCAACATTTGAGTTGGTGTACCCTGCAGACTAGCAGCACTTCAACATGTACATTTAACATAAAATTTAAAAATAATTTTCTCTAATGTAATGTTTTCCTAATGTTTATGCATAATTCTTTGAAAAGACTTATACTTTATCTATTTCATTTTTATCTTTACATTTTATTTAGTAAAGATAAAAATTAATAATATGCTCCCTCTATTTTTTAACTTAAAAAAAGTAGGAGAATATATATATATAGAGGCAATATCACATGAGAATGCTCCTTACATGAGAAATGAGAATGAATCTCAACCATACGATTGGTTTAGAATTACAACACTTATTCATTAGAGTTATAACCCTCTAAAAAATTTTGAATTCAAAAAACTTTTGTTCTTTTTGAATTTTGAAAATTCAAATATTTAGTTTTTGGAGTTACATCACTTTTTCATTAGAGTTACATCACTGTTTTATAAGAGTTATAGCGTGTAAAATTAATTCTCATTTCTCATATAAGTATGCATTCTCATATGAACTCACTATATCTCTATTACATAAGGGATGGGGGACTTATGGTGTCCTCTTTTGAACGGACTATTTTGCCCCCCTTTCCCTTACTAAATTACAAAGATAATATCAATACCAAAATGGGGATTCAAACAAAGCTATCGGAAATTAAATTTCAACATCACTCCCAAATCACTTATGTTAGGAAACTTTACAAATCCCTTTCTAAATCATGTTCAAGAAATCCCGCAAATCATTAAAAATCTGTAAAAAAAACATAAAATTTCGACGGGGATCGGATATCACACATTTGTCCATCGGCGAATTGCAAACTTCCAAGAAGGTACATAATTCTTTTAATCTTCCAAGTTATTTCAAATTAGTTGAAAAAACAATAGCAATTGTTATGTAGCGACTAACAGAAAAAAGGGAGATGATACCAATTAGTAGTTAAAAAGGACTTAAATTTAACCCTTTGTTTTCACATGAAATGAGAGAACAAGATAAAAGTAACAAATTTAGTTTTTTAAAAAAAAAAAATTCCAATATTAAAAATTATGCTCATAGTTTTTGCAAAAAAACCATTTTCACAAATAAATTTTGAAAAAAAAAAAAACCAAAATCAAAGTTTTCGCAAAAATCAATTTTCAAAAAAAAATTAAATTAATTTGCTAAAACCATTTTCAGAAAAAAAAAAAATTACATTATTTTGCGAAAACAAATAGTGAAATTAAGCACCAAGACAACTGTAAAATTTTGAAATGGAAAAAAAGGGCTTTTATACAATTTAAATTTAATTCATTTTCATGTTAAATCAGAAAACAAGATAAAAGAAACGATTTTTGTTTTTTAAAAAAATTCCAATATCAAATTGTGTATGAAAATTTACAATTTTATCTCAAATATAATTTTAAATATGAGACTGATGAAAATTTTAAATATAAGTTTGTGAAATCATAATTTCGATGTTAGGCAAGGGAAAAAACACTGAAGTTGGTTTGCTTCCTTCAAAAGTGGTTGATCCGGCTGATGGATTTTTGATGAATTAGATCTACTGCTTTGCTTAATACCTTGAAAAGGCTGATTTTCTTATTGTATAGTGTATAGTTTGATGAACTAGGTTCCTTGAAAATATGGTTTGTAGATTTGTAGTGAGAGGAGAAAGAAAATCAATAGCAAAAGTAGTGGAATTATACTGATGTTGCCAAGTAGTGGAAAAGGTAGTGAAATATTTTTTGTAAAAAATTCTAGAAGGATGTGCCTACAGGCTACAACACGTCACTCAAAATTTTGGGTTTCAAATACAAGTGTGGATCAAAGTATAAATTAGCCAAATTATAGTGTGGGTTTCAAATGCAAGTGTATATCAAAGTATAAAGTAGCCAAATTATAATATTATTGTTGCATTGGAAATTCAACGTAACAGATAATATGGAATCATTTTTTTTGTTCAATAGAGATAAGTTTAATTAAGGGAGTAATACTGTAATGCTACTTAAATGCAAAGAGTTAATAACTGCAAAAGAAAGAACAGAATGTAGAAGGAGTACTATTTGATTGTTTTTAAAAGAATCTTATTCGCAAAATGGAGGGTGAACTTAAAGTACTAACTTGCATTTTCTTTTTGTTTATTACTTAGTAATAATTAGGCCTAAAAATGTCATCGCACGCATCGCGTGCATAAAAAGCTAGTATATATATAATACAAGGCAGACAATTGTCATGTTGCCACATGTTCTCCCCCTTCCCCCAAAGTAATATAATTGACACAAATTTAAAGTAAAAATGTTGGTGTTAGGGTCTGTTCTCCCCAGCTTATTTTCAGTTCAGTTCAATTCAGATCAGTTCAGTTCAGATGAGTTCAGTTTAGTTCAGCTCTTGACAATATTTTTACTCTCACATATTACTATTCATTTCAGTTCAGTTGTGTTATGCCGAAGAGAACAGACATTTAGACTCGAACCCACAACTACTCATTTGAAATACAAATATGCTAACCAATTCATCTGCAAGCTCATATTGATTTTTTTTTTATTGTAAATAGAAGTAATTATGCTTCTTAAGTTCACACACCAATCCGACTTCTACATTAATTGACTTATCATGTAAATGAGTAATATACTAGTATATCACCATGTTACAAGTTATATTACCTATCAAGTTTTCGTTTATCATAACAGTAATAATAAAATATCAAATGAACTTTGCTTCATTATCAAAATATCTAATGAGTCCAGCAAACCTTAATTTATGCTTAGCTTTTTTTACAAGATAGAAAACACAAATATTATCTATCTGGAGGAGAAATTTGAGAGAAAAAATATATTTTAGTTAGTTTCAATCAATGTATAAATAGGAACGAGAATGTAACTTGTCTTTATGACCTGAAAATTGATATTACAAACTTTGTCGTGTTGAATCAACTAATTTAAAGAACCAATTCATTGTTTGATATGAGTTTGTGAGATACAGGTAACTAGAGTGATCTATTTAAGATAAAAAGTTGCCTTTTAGACCCAGGTAACATTTTGTCCTAAATGGATCACTTTAACTTTTATTCAAGTCACTCATTTACGGTAAAAAATCATTCTTTGTTTATAAATGACTAATTTTCACA